>NC_139219.1:137984904-138554904 GCF_055691185.1 Crinia signifera
CACGTAAACTGCGTGCTCATGGAAGGGGGGAAGGGCTGTAAAAGGGCAAAATTGTGCCTCTTTATTTTCTTTACTTTTACATTTTACCTTTGTGCTGACAGACGAGAGAACTGCAAATGGCTGGCAGCAGTGTCTGTAGGACAATTACAAGGACAGTCAGCTGTAACTGCATAGAAATCTTATCAGTGTGTTAGCAATTCTGCAGGCTGAACGTTTCCTGACTTTTCACAGCAGATAGTGACTTACTATTACAGTTTACTCCTTGATACTTAATAAACTATTAATTCATTTGTAGGTTTACACTTACAAATAATCTTAACAGCTACAAAAGAAAAACACTGGCATGTTTGCAAACCTATTTGTACTATGAGCACCTGGTCTACAGGAAAAATGGGCACTGGACATAATGCATTGTTTATTTAAAGACTTGATAACAATTGTGCTTATTTTCCCAGGTGTTGTGTATGTGGTCCACGTTGATGATGCTGAAATAGAATATCAACAGACCGTCCCTGGTAGTGCATACCCTCCAACATGCATTCGGTACACAATGCTCTGCTCCTGGACTTCCCTGGTCATATAGGATTGGCAGCACCTGTGTGGAACTAGGTAATTGATGAGAAGGTTGTTTCAACACAGGTGATGACAATCATACATTACCAGGGACGTCCAGGAGTAGGGCATTGTGTACCAAATGCAATGGGTCATGTTGGAGGGTATGGTAGTGTAGCTGTGACTTACCTGTTCCCAGTGGGAGCAGCGTTTACAGCAGTCTCCTCCAGGTCTGGTAGTGATATACTCTATGCTGCAGTTCCCATATCTGAGGTAGCCGCGGTGCAGGTGGGTAATTTCCCCAATACCCTGCTCCTCCTGGAGCCTAACCCTTCTGTTCTGTAGCCTAATGTCAAGAAGGTCAGGATTTCACGTGTTGACTGTTGACATTTCAACACTGTTGACATTCTAATGTTGTCATTATGACTGTATTCCTCTTTATACCTGTAGTAGCACTGGTGGTAAAGCCTATTTTGTGCCCTAAAGAATGGGATGTCCTAAAGCAGAAATACCGTAAAAATATTGCGTTCTGTTTTTTTATTTTACCCCATTTCCAGTTGTACTAAAGCCCTGGCACCAGGGTTCTGATAGCTGGTGTTATCCTATAGAAACCTACAGACTTCTTACCGCATCGAGTTGTGTGAGAGATACAATCAGCTCCCTCCCAGCATGCCCCGCATCTGCCCACATCACTCTGTGGATGTACAGAAGGACTCCCTGGGCACAAACCCGAAAGTTCAGGAACCGGAATTTCCTAGATGAGTCAGCCATCTTGGATGGACCACATTTGGTTACAGTAGGCCTAATCGCCAGTTACTGGAAATAAGTGCGATATGAAACATAAGATTTTAGCAGAATCTTAAGATCTACACAATTTTCCATCATACTCCAGAAATAAAACCTGCCAACCACCTGGAGTGCTTTACATATATGACAATGTGCATAATGCACAATTTGTAGAAGTGTGATATGCAGAAGGGAGTAACAGAATGAAAGTATAATATAAAACATATTATACAGTCTGCCAGGAAGATGTGAGGACCAGGATTGTGTATAGACCTGTATTGAACAGGGGCTTTGCTGGTCAAGGTGTGGTGAAAACTTGTATGGGGCAAGGGTCTAGCTGGAATAGAGCAGGAGCCTTGCTCATCAGGGTTGTTGGAAGGCCTGTATGGGCTAGTTGTAACCTCTGCTGTTATGTCCGATTAATGGCAACCCTCCTTAGGGTTTAAGATCCAGTGACAGCATTTCCTCCTAACTGCTGCAACTTCCTCTATAGCTTGCAACAAGAGTTCTGCTGTCCATCGGCTGCAGTATTTCTATTTTAGAGCTATTACTGCTCATCCAATATCCATTGATATTCAGCTACTCTGATATCCAGTCACAGTGTGCCTAAGTAATCTGGTATCCCCAGATTCAGCTGTATTTTCTAAGGAAGCACTAGTCATTTACAAATACCCCCCCCCCCCACCGGTTTCAGTTATTGGCACACTTGAATCTAATTCACCAAGTCAGCTATCCTCAGTTTTTCTGATATACCCAAATACAGTAATTACCCAGTGTAATTGCAGCACTCCCGGATCCAGTTATTTGCCAAGTCGGCTATCCTCAGTTATTTCAGCATCCCCATATCCAGTTATTCGCTAAGTCAGCCATCCTAAGTTAAGCTGGCATTCCCGTTTCTAGTCTATGGTTTCAGCTCCTAGAGGTTCAACCCGGAGTCTCCAAACCTAAACTTTGTCTATAGCTAACCACCTCACTCCAAGCTAAATCTAAACCTCCTTGCAGCGGTCTGTGGGGAAGACCATTGTCAAGTTAGACTCGTCACCTCTGCTTGGGAGTTTTGTCATCTTTCTGTTAGTCCGGGTAATGCGCAGTCAATATATGCATCCAGCCAAGTCCTCCATCCCGCATGCACACTGTGTCACTGTCACTGAATGTGACAGTGGCTATGCCTGGAATGGAGCAGGATCCTTGCAAAATCTCTGAAGTTGAGTTGACCATTATCTGAAAATTTTGGCGTTAAGTAACCAAAAGGGGACTATTGTAGAGTTGCTGTGACTATTTATTTTGGTGGCAATGAACCTGTATGTCACACAAATCATCAGATGATGTAATACTGTATAGCATGGCTCCCAGATATATGTTTACAAGACTCACAGGTAGCTGCAACCATGACCTTTATAGGGTGAATGGCCTCATTGGGAGGCCTGCAAACTTTATTTTGACTTAAGTTTAATGGGTGGCCTTGCATTGATTCACCCTTTATCTTAAGTTTAGATAAAGGGTGAATCTTGTGCAGTTGATTTCTGTTGGTGCAGATGAACTTCAAGGGTTCTGTTCTTTACCTTTGGTGGGTACAAGAGTGCACTGGGAGGTTTTTGGAGACCAATCTCAGTGGTTGTGAAGTCCAGTTTAGTGAAAATACTGGTCGTCCAGTGTGAACTTTCCCAGCCTGCAGTCGGTCTCCTCCTAAGGCAGGGGTTCCCAACCATGGTCCATGTCCCTACTGCATGTCTCAGAATGGTAGTAACTCTTTTTATGTTAAAATGAGTGTGTGCCATCCAAGCTACATCCTCTTTTTCTTTTATATTTGTATATCTTGTAGACTGAGATTCCTCCTGCTTGGTTTGATCACACCTACTATCGGTCATTATAATCAGTAAGTGGTTCCCACATTGCTGTGTACATATTAAAATGCACTATTATAAATAACCTTGATAAATTGATTTCATTTGTTAGTATTTGGAATGTCAGGGACACCCATGATGGAGTCCACCATAACGTGGTGGATTAGCTTACATTTTTGGGGAAATGTTCTAAGAACTTCATTTATACTCCATGCCCATTTGCAGAATCTACTATAAATATTTTAACAGTGAATAAAAAGCAAATACAATGTGAAATGGCCACAAACTCCCCTCTGCTAAATGGCCATTTCTGCTACAATATTCTGTTTTCACAACAATTTGCTCAACTCTACAAATCATGTTACAATAGCTGATCAGTATTTTAGGAGAAATGCTAAAATGTTTTAGCTGTAGTAAATGGCTTCCTCTGGGCTATCCAATTTAGCCCATAACCTGGCAGTTAGCAGGGATTTTGAGGCACATGGAACAGAATACCCAATTAGGAGCCCAAGGTGACATGTTATTAACCTATAAAGTGTAATTTACTGCATGGTAAAAATGGCTATAATTGAATAGTCGGTACTTATGTAGTATCTGGGCGCCCGATTTTGTGATTGTATGCCTTACCTTAAGGCATACAATCAGATGCGATTCGATGCAATTTTTCATAGGATTCAATGTTAACAAGGTCCTGTTCATTTCCCCACTACCCAAGTGGGCATAGAGTTGATTTTATATAGCATGGCGAGCGCAGCGGAAAACATTTTAAGTAATCCGCGGAACTCGCTGAGCTCGCCACGCTATATAAAATCAACTCTATGCCCACTTGGATAGTGGGGAAATGAACAGGACCTTGTTAACATTGAATCCTATGAAAAATCGCATCGAATCGCATTGACATTGCATGCGAGATCGCATGCAATTTCAATGCGATTCGATGCGATTTTCCGATTCGATCTTAAAATCGGGTGCCCAGATACTACATAAGTACCGAATAGTCTAATATAAATATTGGGCTAAAAAGCCCATTTTTTTCCATGAGGTAAAGTACCGCATGTAATAAGATATCAACCTTAAGGCTCCCATACACTTGTGAGATTTTGTCAGATTTGACCCAATTCAGACAGATTGGGCCAATTAATCTGATTTAAGCCCTGTACACACACATCGATTTGCTTTTGATTCGATGCTAGATTAGATGGTACTTGTGTAGTATCACGGCTCCCATCGCATGCCATATGTAGTGGCATGCGATGGCATGCGATGCAATTTTACTGTGTTTTTATGCATTTTTTGATAAAAATCGCATGCGATCTCATGCGATGCGATGTAATTTTTCACTGAAATTATGGACATGAGTTGAAATCATGTAAAATGTACCCCAAATGTCATTTTTCACACTGTACCACCCCCACTATCAACGCCAACCCGAAGCGTGGCGAGCGCAGCGAGCCCGCGAGGGGCGTCGGTACGCGTCCTACGACTTTTTCATACCCCCACTATCCACGTCGGCGTGGAGTTGAGAATAGAAAGTGTGGCGAGTGCAGCGAGCCACCGAGCCCGAAGCATGGCGAGTGGACACGGATACCTTCACAGGTATCCGTGTCCCCTCGCGGGCTTCACAGGTATCCGTGTCCCCTCGCGGGGCTCGCTGCGCTCGCCACGCTTCGGGCTCGGTGGCTCGCTGCGCTCGCCACACTTTCTATTCTCAACTCCGCGCCGACGTGGATAGTGGGGGTATGAAAAGGTCGTAGGACACGTACCGCCACCCCTCGCTGCACTCGCCACGCTTCGGGTTGGCGTTGATAGTGGGGGTGGTACAGTGTGAAAAATGATATTTGGGGTGCATTTCACATGATTTCAACTCATGTCCATAATTTCAGTGAAAAATGACATCGCATTGCATGAGATCGCATGCGATCTCATGCGATCGCATGTGATGCGATTCCATTTTTCCCTGTACGATGCCCATCGATACTACACAAGTACCGATTAGATTTTCTATTAGATCTGGCATTAGATCTTTTCATTCGATTTGGCATTAGATCTGTACTTTTGCATTAGCTATCGAATTTGATATCGAATTCGATATACATTTATGGTACATGGTACCCATTCGATTTACTAGATCAAATTTGATATTTCCTTGGCTGCACAGTAGATTTTTGTGTTCGACTTTGTGAAAACGGGAGTGCGCATCAAATCGAATGTAGATTGAAAGTGACAATAGTATTCGATTCCATTTTGCTTCTATAAGCAAAATCAAATCGGAAATCGGGAAAAATCGATGCATGTGTACAGGGCTAAAATCTGATGGTGATTGACATGACAAGGACCTGATGCACATAGGATCTATCTAATCTGGATAATCATGCGCACACCGGGGGACATTTTCGCCAGCGTGCGATTTATTGCCCACCCCCCTTGGGAGTGATTTGCTGACCTGTCCTGCCCACACAGCAGGCAGGAGAAGGAGGCAGCCGCAGGGCGCAGCCATTTCAGAGGACAGCTCTGAATATATGTAAGTAATAGTATATTGTGGCTGTTTTAGTGTTTTTTTTATGTAATAAGAAGTCCAGCACCAAAAATAAACAATTTATTTTATCCATAACTAAAGATTTTTAGCTAAAACCAAAAATGTACAGGCTGATGAAGGCAACTACATAGCATTAATTGTAATTAATTCCAACATTTGTTTATGTTGCAGAAAAGGACAACAGTCCTGACTTTTTATTTCACAGTTTTGGCCACCCCCTCCTAGCACTCTGGACATCCCCTAGGACCTCCCATCTGTACACAATCAATTTGGCCAGTTAAATCTCCTGCAATTTATTGGACCAAATTGCTTGTAAAAAATGGCACATCAAGTAACAAATCTCATGTAGCACTCCAGGAAAGCTGCTGGGGAAGTTCACAGTCAATCAGGTCCAACTTGTCACTCAGACAAGTTAAACAAGTGTATTGGGGCCAATGCATTTCTGCATTGTTCAACCTCTGCACACCTATTTGTAATTCTACTGTATTTTTTTTTTTTTGGGGGGGGGGGGTTAATCTCTTAGGCATTCATTTTGATATACACTGGGGAGACCACTCCTCTAAACTACTATTGTGTCCTCAGAAGCAGAGTTTTGAGCATGGAGACATATGCTTATTTCTCTCCCAGGTGTCAACAGGACAGTCCTGATTGAAGCAGTCTAGCAGGATGTTAGTTTTTAAGGCATGATTACCAGGGAGTCTACATCCCTGAATGATAAAGGAGAATAGAAAAAGGGCCAGACCTCATTCAACAGTAAAGGTGCACACACACTAGAATGATTTTTTGGCCGATTGAACGATTTCCGATGTTTATCGATAATCGGGTGAAAATCATCTGATATCGGTCCGATGCGCGCTCCCGTGGATCATTTGCTGAATCTTCTGATCTTCCATGCTGCACGAAAGATCAGAAGATTTAACAAAAGATCCATAGGAACGTACACGGGATCTTAAGAAAAATCTTTGGTAAAGATGTGCGCTTGCCTGAAATCTTTTTTCCAGGACGGACAAAAGATTTCAAGGCTAATTTATGCGCACATCTTACAATCGCAGATCTTTCTAGTGTGTGGGCACCTTAAGGTGGGAATGTTTGGATGATGTAGGACACTACCTAAGAATTCTGCTATTATATATTTACCACTATATATATATATATATACTGTATATATATATATATATATATATATATATATATATATATATAACATTTTCATATTGCCCATCTCTTTAAAATAAAAGATTCAATATCTCTCAGAAGTACCTGTCCCAGTGGAGATTGCAGTCTATTACCGAGAACATATACATTAAGTTTATCTTTGCTACTGGCATGTCTTTGCAGTTTGTGAGTAAATAATAAACCCAATGTTACAATGGCTATATACAAAATGCACATACTTAATGGCCTGTTGGAGTTTAACCTATGGTCCTTGCACAGTAAAATACCAGTGCTAACCAATGGTCACCAGAATGTGTTGTATATTGGTCATTTAAAATTAACTTACAATGCTAGATGGGTCTGGGATGCAATGTTTCTTAAATGTCACTGGCTTTATAAAATACTAGCTGAATACCCATGCGTTGCTACAGGAGATCCATCTACCTCCTGGCTGCAGCGCAGCTGCGCACCTGCCCCACAGTTTCAATCCAGAATCCTGTCTGTCGGAGACCACCAGAGATGCACACTGCTGATCCATTCGGCGGATGGGCTGCTGCTGCATACCCGCCCGACTAGTCAGCGTGACCAACAGGTCTGGTGTCCTTTTTCCGACTGGCCTCAAGAGTAAGCTTGCAGCAGGGCCCTCCTACCTCCATGTCTGTCTGTTGTTGCCCAGTTTGTCTTATCACTGTTTACTATTGTAAAGCACAACAGAATCTGCTGCGCTATATAAGAAACTGTAAATAAATAAATAAGAGGACAGACTGAGTAGGGCCCAACTTCCACAGACCACCTGTATTCATTACCCCGACGGCTCACAGGCACTTACCATCAGCCGTGCTGCCGCTTTACTGTTGGGGACCATCTCTGACAAAACAAGTAATAAAATAATTGGAGAACCAAATCTCCCCCAAATCATGGGAGGTTATCCAGACAATATACAACATAGAGCCACCCCAAGGGTCAACCGGTAATCACTTTACCAATTCATCTCTATCTACTGATCAGCAGGCGATGAGTACAGACAAACAGGTCTGTTGGATTATTCCTTATATTATTATCCATCTATAGTGCAATATCATAAGAAGCTTTTATTCTTCGTCAGAGGGCCTAACGCGTTTCGTAATCACGTACTTCGTCAGAGGGCTCAGCCCTCTGACGAAGTACGTGATTACGAAACGCGTTGGGGCGTGGCCTGGCATTGCAGTCTGCCCATCTGATGTGTCTTGACGCGGAGAAGATTGAGTGTAACCGCTCCAACATTTCTTGTGTCTGAGACACGAGTACACGCGACTGTCATGCAGTGACTTTAACCATCCCTTTTCAAAAAGTGACCCCTGATTTCTCCATTTCTTTCTGGATGATCCTGGACTAAAACCCACAGGTGCAATTTATCACCATATGCCATTGCAAATACTAATATTGCATCATCAGCACACCTCCCACTGTGCTTCCTCCAGCGGCCTGAGGGGCGCCGTACCACCAGAGAGGACCTTTGGGCCACCCTGAAAACCAACACAATTGTGCGCCCTCCAAGTGGCTTCAGGGATACCGTACCACATGAGAGGAGCTTTTGGGCCACCTACATCCAACATCTGAATCAGCTCACAGACACCTCCAGCGGCAGGAGACCGTAGGAAAAGAGAGGACCTGTGAACATTTCCCCATTCTCCCTATACATGGACATTGAGCCATCGTCCAGATCTTTGGTAATTTGTACCTACCCCATGCCTACCCATTGAGCTTTGCTATACTACCATATTCCAGGAATGAGCAATCCAATCAGCTTTTTATTATATTGATGTAGTATTGTATTAAGTGTGTTTCTTTTTTACATAAATATTATTATATTCAATTGACTGTGTGTCATTCATTGTATTGTTCTCCAATATATTCTTTTTAAATTACAGTACATGTTCATTTAATCTAAGCGCTCTTTGTCAGTTATCTGACATATATATAAATAATCAACAGTTTTGACCATTTTGAAGTGTTTGGGGATAAAATGGCTTTTAAACTGTATGTACAATAATGTGCACTGGACCGCTTGTCAGGTCTTGGTGCAGTACATACAGTACAATATTGTACATTTACATTTTATTTTGTAGTGCACATATACAGCCGCAGCTATTCAGCATTGTATTGTAGTTTTCATTAGTGGAGCAATCATTTTCATTAGTGAAGCAATGTAACAGCATTCTTTGGATCCTCTTATGCCATAGTACCCCATTCATATGGTGTGACTAGGAGACCCGGATGGTGTGACTACAGCAATGATGAGCATGGCTGCATCAGTATATGGAAAATGTTGGAGTTTTTTCTCCAGGAGTCAGACTACACTGTATACACCAGATAAGCCACTATTGCTGAAAGTTCATAAAGACTCAAGCCAATTAGCCCATCTCAATATAGCTACATCGATATTGAGGTGGTTTCATCAATGGGGTATTTGTCCAGTATCTGATATACTGTATAGTATATGCATGTGCACATATTTGGTAGGCCCACATTGGAGCTCTGTGCGAGGCCATGAGATTTTTATGTTATGTGTCTTCAGAAGTTAAGTGTCATTTAACTGAGGGATAATGTACCTGGCAGCTTGTTTTCTCGCCTCTGTAGCTTCTCAGGAGCAGTACAGAGTGTGGGACTTACATTGCTATACAAAATAATTATGTAATTATGCCTATTCACCTTTATCAGAGTAAATAAATGTTTTTACTTACTGTACCACTTTACTTGGTGCAGGGACGGATTAAGGCTTGGGGGGGGGGGCATGTTTATAAAGTTGTGGAAACCTCCCAAAATATCCCATTTGAGGTGAGCCCACACTCTGTCTATCTGGACTTCCCTCTTGTTATATGGTTGGTGTAACCTGTGTTGAATTGTTTTATTTATGCTAAATTGATTTTCAATACAGGTGATGCCAATTGTAACTAAAGAGGAAATCCAGGTAGAGAGGAATTTGTCCCTCCTGGATGGGTTATGTTAGGAGTTATGGATTGTGTAATTTAAATGTAAACCACTGGTGTATATTACTTTTAAACTAATAGTTTCATAATAGTGGGTATTTTTTATAGCACCACCTAATTGAAAGACAACTAGAACAAAAGCAACTTAAAGCAAATTTAAAACAAACATAAAAAAATAAACTCTGTCATCTATCTTGTCACATGCAATACTATCAGGAGCTTCTGCACTACTTACACACTGGGACAGCAATCAGGAGCTAGTGATATCATTGTGCCCTGTCTCGGAGACCCCTGACAGCAGGAGCCCAGGGTGCAGTATTCCCTGTCCCCCCTCCCTTAATCTGGCTATGACCAGGCAGAGGTGCCGATTTATGTTTTTGCTGGTGGGTGCTCAAGCAAAAATGGGAGTGTCTTCATGGTGAAGGGGCATGGTCACAAAATAATCCCATTACAAATATTGGATTTTTTTATTCATCAATAATTACTGTTAATGCCCAATGCTTGATTTGTGTCACACTGTCTCACACTTTAAAACACACCTTGCCTCAGGCAGCCAGCACTGTAGCCAGGTAGTGTATAAATAACGTGGCTTCTTCTTTCTCCTCAGCTTCGCACCTCCTCCAAGCATGTGACAGCATGGTATACGCTTGGGAGTGCTGACACTGCTGAGGGAGGAGGGTCGAGTACAGGGAAAGTGTCCTGACTTCTGCACTGCCCGGCTCTGGCTTATCACAGCCAAGTAAGTCAGGACGGTCACAGAGCACGGAACTGGAGGACACGGGGAAGACTTGCGTGCAGCTGCGGCCGCCGGGCAGGGGGGGCAGCACACTGGCAGGCACAGCGCAGCGAGTTCTGGGCGGCCCGTGGGTGCTGAACATTTTTGGTGGGTGCTCAGGCCCCACAGCACCCACGGAATCGACATCTATGTGACAAAGTGCTTGAACCAGTTTGCAAGGGTAGGAATTTCAGTTTGCTATACTGGACATTTAAAAAAAAAAAGTGAGTTCAATTATTTAAAATAAAATATATACTAAACGTGGATCTTAAGATTTATACAAAAATCTAACCCTCTCCTCCTTTCACTGATTCATAACGATCAAGTCAGATTTGTTTGAGTAATCAGGCTCCAGCTAACACCACTTTCCCCCTTTATTTTTGCTTGGCTTATTGAACCTTCACTGCCTAAGGAAGTAGAACCTGATTCACAAAACTCATCTCTTTTGGACACCACACAGTGAGATTATTGATTACATTTTTATTGTTTCATTTTTGTTTCAATGTCTTATTGGTTTAAGTCTATATGTTGTTTTATTATTCAATTACTTGTTTTAATAATATTATACTGTGACATTTTTATTCTGTTATCTTGATCCCATTATTTGCATTGTTGTCATGTGATTCTGATAAAAGCACTTTGTTTCAGGACCCACCACTATATATGTATTTAGGATTTCTTAATTTTAACACCGTAGTTGTTAATAATATTGTTTGTCCACTGGGAATAAACGCTCCGGGACAAGGATTTTAACAATAGTTATTATTTAACAAAGAGCATTTTGACTCTTACTTTTTATTGTGACCTCGCTATACCTCTTGATAATATTATACAAGTAAAGTTATGTTCTAGTGTTGATTTGAGATTTTTAATTTATTAGTGTTTTAGAAAGTGATGGGAATATTTTGTTGATTGCATATTTCCTTACGAGTTATTTTATGAGATCCTTCTCTACCATGATCATTACAGATGACTAAATGTTAATGTTGAGGTAAATGCAAAAATCTATCCCAATTTATTAACCCTCTTCTGTTCTGGGTCTTATGACCCATTTCCTTCTTAATCTTTGCTCTCCTTATTAATCCCATTTATCTAACAATTGCCAAAATTCTGACATTTTTGGCGGGTAGAGCGAGGTCTTTGCAAATAACTGCCATTTATGAAGGCCATGTCCACGATAAATATAACAAACCCAATTTGTTCTCTCCCAAACATTTTTTTTTTTAGAAATTGATCTATATACAGTAGTTTCGTTTCTGGATATAAGAACACCGAAAATTTGAAACCATTGACTTTTGTGTTATCAAAATCGACTTCATTAAACAATTCATGCAACATTTATGTGCAGATTCAGCCGCAGTCACACCCAGGATATAGGCATGCCCTATATCATTTTAATCAACAGAAGCTGTGTGTGCTTCCTATTCAGTTTGTCAATAGGATGCATTGTCATGGAGAAAAGTCCCACACAAAGTGATCATTGTTCCCAAGTCATGCGGAGCTCACGCGTAATGTGTCACAAGACTTGTAGCGCCCATATAATAGATGTATTTGGACACATCTGTGCACCTGACACATCTGTGCATCCCCTCTTATTTACAGAAATTATAATACCATGTTGCTAGTAGTTGCTGGAGGAGTTGCCACTAGAAGGACTCATTTCTTCCTATATTTCAGAACTATAGTATCCCAAACTTATTCCATCCTGGAGGGGGGATGCAGTCAATTTGCCGGCGGTCGGGATCCCGGCGGTCGGAATCCCGACACTGGAATCCCGACCGCCGAAATCCCGAAACTTTCTCCCTCCGTGGGTGTCCACGACACCCATAGAGGGAGAATAAAATAGCGTGCCGAGCGTAGCGAGGCACCGGGCCCGCTGCGTGGCGAGCGCATCGAGCCCGCAAGAGGGGGGGCGCTCCACGTCCCCCCCATGTCGGGATTTCGGCGGTCGGGATTCCGGTGTCGGGATTCCGACCGCCGGGATTCCGACCGCCGGCATTACATATCGCAGCGGTTCTCAAACTGTGGGTCCTGACCCCCAAGTGGGTCCCGACCTTCTCAGTATGGGGTTGCAATTATTAAAAAATCTGTTGAATTGTTTATTTTAGACTCCTCCCATAATTTTATGCCTCCACAATGCTGCCATGCAGGTGCTCTCTGATGACTACACATGTCATATGACCTTCTGCAGTAACTTTCTGGGGTCCTGTCATTATTTTTATTGTCTGATGGGGTCCCAGAGCAAAATAGTTTGAGGACCTCTGACATATCGGATCCGGTGGGATATTAGAGGTTTGGTTTGCATACCTTTGGATGTAGATATTGTGGGTGAAATTTAATAGGATGAGAGATTCAGAAAGTGAGAGATTTGGTAAGAAATCTCCATATTTTGTAAAAGTGGCAATCATTTACACTGCAAAATCAAACTGGTTTTGCAGTGTAAATGATTGCCGCCTTCAAAATTTCTCATCCTATTTATTTTCACCCTGTGTTTCCTCTTACTTCTCTACTCTGAACGTGATCAATAGCAATGTTTTTGCAGGAAGCAAGTATTTGATATATACAGTAAAACTAAGAAATGTCCTTTTGCTGGCAAGTTTATAGGGCTTTTGGCACTTTGATAATTCTGTATTTTAATAATTGCTTAGTCAGTGGAGAATCTTTAACTATGTCTTAAATACCTTTAATGTTGTTTTGATGAATATGAACATTTTTTGATGGGTAGGGGGAGGTCTTTGCAAATAATTGCCATTTATTTATACATCAATAGTTCCTTATTCAGAATTTCAAAATTGCAAAAGTTAATACCAGATTGTGTTCTAATCAGGTCCTTCTCCATCTTTTTCTTATCAGCAGCCATCATGACTCCAAAGACTAAACATGGAAAGGGAAGGAAGGTATAAAGGTGGCAGAAGGGGAAGTGAGAGAATATGAAGAGCAAGAATAAAGCTGGGTTAGGATCGGCACAGGGGAAAAGTGGCTGTGATCAAAAATGGTAGAAGGTGGGGGAATATTATAAGAAAAGTGAAGATAGACAGACACAAACACACACAAGGGGAGAGACATGGCATTTCCTATGTGGAGACAGAGATGCACAAATTTAAAGGGGAGACAAAGAGAGGCAAAATTTAGAAACAACTGTGCAGAAAGGAAAAATTCATGAGAAAGACACACTCAGAGTAGACAATGAGACTCGCATACACAAATTGGGTTCACAAATAATGTAATTATGAAAAAATATATTTTATATCCCAATATACTTCCTGCCCATTCCACCCCTGACACCCACTTAGGGTCTACTTACATACTTTAGCACAGGAATGCTACCGGCTGCCAATGCTCTGTAATACCACTTGTAAATGTGTTGGTTTATGGAGACATTGATATCATAACTGTTAATGTTTATTTAAAATTTGGCGAACATTACACTCTAATGCATACAATGGGGTATTGTAGACTCATTATTTATTATATGTAAAGTTGTGAGCCAGCAAAAACACTGTCAGGGGAATGATTATCCAGCACATTTTACAAGCAGAGAAGGTCCAATGGTCACAACTTTGATGTAAATGTACACAAAGGGTAAAGGATAAGTAGAGACCAACCACTTTCAACTAACAATGCTGTAAGAGTTTATTACCAACGTGATTTCAGGGGAAAAAAATATGTAATGTAATACCAAAATACTTTTTGCTGTAATTGGAGTCTTGCCCCAGGGTTCTGCAGTTATATATGTCAGTGAACTCCAGAGTGGCACAATATAGATCAATGTATTATGTGCGAGAAAGATAAATACATTTCTTCAGAAAAAAACATCTAATATTTATGACAAAAACGTATTAAAAATAAAGCATCACAAAAAAAGTGACTCTTAATGGCTAAGGATTCTTGCAGAGATCCGTAGCTCATTCAAACACCAATGGGTAAATATTTCAGTATTCAGATGACTTGTCATGAAACTCTCTAGAGACAAACAATCATTTATTCAAAGTTTTGATACCAAATAAAAAAAGCTGCAAATTTCAGCTGTAACATTTCAGGGCGTTTGTCTTTCTCTGAGTGTGCAAACATACAGTCACATCTATTTGCTTCCAAAGTTCACCTCTGTGTCTCTGTACTGTTATTATTGCTGCTATTGTTATTCCTTACTGGCCAGTTTTTTTCCAAAATCGAATCTTTGAAAACTGCACAAAAAAATAAATAAATAGCAAAGCCAAGTATCACTAGCTAAAAAATATTGGCTGAAGCAAAACCTAATATTAGTGCAAATCTAAAATTAATCAGCAGTGGAAATTGAATCTTAGCCTATCTGTTCTAGAGTACATAGGGCTTTGCAATGTTTCCATTTGCCAGCAAGATGAGTATTTTCTGAGATACAAGCTACTTATGAGAAATTCTTTATTCATCTGGAAATTAGATTGCAACTAAAATATTTTTCCAATCAAAGCTGATCTATTCTCTTCGACTGTGTAGCCTTTTTTGAAATATGCCTTCCTAGATGAAACTGTTAAAGGGTATTACAGAATGATTTACCTAGAAGACAGGATATGAAATCCATGCCATCAAAAAACTATTACATAAATAATTTTAAACTCATTAAATATACACCTCATGAATTAAATATGGGTTTTGCTGAATTATGTATAACTCAATTTATATTTTACATTTTCTGGTTGCCATATACAATCATGCTTATTGGATACAAAACAAAATTCTTAAATAAAATAGTGAAGTGCAGATTTGGAATTTTGAGAAGAGGATAGTAAGCACTTAAACTGAAGAGGACGTTTAAATGACAGATTATAATTACGTATATGTTTAATGACCATATTAAATTCAAACATTTATTTAACTGTCATTTTTTTGGACAGCATTTATCTAAATAAAATTTCAGTCAAGGTATCTGTCTGGGTGGATGTAAATGTCTAGATGGAAGGAAATATAAGAATTTTTTTTTTTCTCCGTAATATATGTTTATTGAGTTTTAAAAGTAAAGTACAAAATGAGCCTTATGTCGCAGCAAACAACAAACAATACATTTTGGATTGTATGCAACAGAAAAAGATCATAGATCATCATACTTATCATATTGACAAAGTCCATAGTATCTTGTCCAAAAAAGATCGTGCAGATTAAATAAAATCTAACAAAAAACTGATAATCATTGACATACAGGGGAAGGGAAGGGGTAGAGGGAAAGAGAGTAGGTAAGTTATAGGGGGGAATGTGTGGGGCCCCAGAGGTTATCTCAATAATCTATGTAAGTGCCAGAATATCCATTTAGTTAGATCAGTTTAACTCATGCAGTGTTTAGAAGATTCAAACAAGAGGACTTATATTCCGACCACAGGTGCCACATAGCGGCGAACTCCTGACTCTTCTCTGGGGTCACCCTCAAATCTTCCATATACATATACATTTCAATTCGGTTGAACCATTCCTGTATAATGGGAGGGTAGGTAGATCGCCAGTGGACTGGGATTACTGCCTTAGCAGCACTATTAAGAAACTTTAGTAACTATTTTTTATAAGCCAGGGTATAGATTCAGAAGCCAAAATTAAGGATTTGAGGGGACCACACTACCAACTAGAGACTTGGATATAGATACAACCTTGTCCCAAAAAGGACGGAGTAGTTGACAGTCCCACATATATGCAATGGAGAGCCAATCTCTTCATTACACTGCCAACAAATATCGGGCACTTTGCAACAGTAATCGGACATCTATACCATTGGGAAATAACTTTAAAATGAGTCTCAGTCACGGAGTAGCTAGAGGAACTAGCAAATGTATTCTGAAATATCTTAGTCCAATCCTCTTCTGCTAAATCTATGTGTAAGTCACTCCCCCATGCAGCAGTACATTTAGGTAGGGATGGGTACATATGTTCTATCAGGAGACCATAACTCCTTGAGAGAAAGTGCACCAGACGCGCGGGGGACAAGCACATATTTTCAAAGGGGGTCAGATGTCTAATGGCAGCTGGACGTAGTTCTCTCCCTTGTACAAAATGCTTCAATTGCAGATATCTCCATATTTCCGAAGGAGGCAAATCCCATTTAGCTTGCAAAGCAGGAAAGAGCACCACACCTCCCCCATCCCATTATTAAACAAAGGGGTAAGGGGGGAGAGTTTGGAGGATACACAAGAAAGTTTCCATAGTCTATTCCAGCGAGCCAAAGTGGGACCAATAGTAGGGTGGGAGATGGCACGGACCCTAGACTGCCATGGATAGTGTTCAATAGGCGCAGGCAAATATTAAACAATGGGTCCATTTGGAAAAAGAATATCAGTTGTTCATGACCACTCCAACACCCTACCTAATATAATAGCATCATAGTAGACTGAGAAATGCGGCAGTTGAAATTCACCCATGTGCTTCAGTCTAAAAAGTATTGCATGCTGGAATTGTGGCCTCTTAATGCCCAATACAAATGCTCTAACTTCATTATATAGCTCTCTAAACCATTTTTTTTAGGGATATGTATAGGTTTTGTCTGAAGAATATATAAAACCCTCGGAAGCACGTTCATTTTGACTACGCTGAGTCTTCCAAGCCATGAGAGACATTTATTACCCCAACCTCTAAGATCAGAGCAAGAGGCGAGATAGGTCACAATGCAGGGATATGCCTAGGTAATTAAGACTAGTAGGATGTCAGGCAAAGGGGAAGGACTGCTTGAGTCTTTCTAAGGAGTGGATTGGGGCAGACACATTCACAGCTACTGACTTGGAAAGATTAATCTTAAAGTTTGAAAGAGCTCCAAACTTCTGGAACTCGTCCATGAGATTGGGAATAGAAATAATTGGGTTACACCAGAGCCGGCCCTAGGCATAGGCAAACTAGGCAAATGCCTAGGACGTTTGGAATGCCTAGGGGCACCAGCAGCTTCTGCTGATTAAAATGATATGCAGCACGTCTATATTCTGTGTGTGTGTGTGTGTGTGTGTGTGTATGTGTGTGTGTGAGTCTGTATCTGCATATGAAATAGTGTATTCATGGAAATCACTGTAACATAGCAGAATATAGGCATGCCGCATATCATTTTAATCAGCAGAAGCTCCTTCTGTGTCCTGGTTGTGCAATAGTGTTTGGCATATGTGTATGGGGCATTGTGTGTCATGTATAAATGCATTAATAATGTGCAGCATCTGTAACAGGCATTATGTGTGTCATGTGTATAAGGGCATTAATAATGTGCAACATATGTGTAATGGACATTATGTGTGTCAATGTGTGTATGAAGGGCATTAATAAAGGTTGGCATAATGTGTAAGGGGCATTATGTTTATAAGGACATTAATAATGTGTGTCATGTGTGCGGTATTATCAGGGGTGCCGAGAGAAAGGGGTAGGGGGTACAAATTACCCAGGCCAAAGTCTGATGGAAGGGCCCAGTGGGGGACCCAGGCCCCCTCACCTTAAGTGACATCTGCAGCTGCAGCTCTTCTCCTCTGCCCAGCACACACTGCTTTGTGCTGGGGGATTCAGTATTGAATCCCGGCGGTCGGGATCCCGGCGTTCAGAATCCCGACGCCGGAATCCCGACAGCCGAAATGCCGACAAGGGGGGGACGTGGATCGCCCCCCCTTGCGGGCTCGCTGCGCTCGCCACGCAGCGGGCCCGGTGCCTCGCTACGCTCGGCACGCTATTTTATTCTCCCTCCAGGGGTGTCGCGGACACCCCAGGAGGGAGAAAGTGTCGGCATTTCGGCGGTCGGGATTCCGGCGTCGGGATTCTGAACGCCGGGATCCCGACCGCCGGGATCTTAACTGCATCCCGTGCTGGGTTGCAGTGTGGCCATGGAGGTGCTTAAAATACAATATTTTCTCAGTATTTTTTTCTAAGGATATAATGTGAATAATGGGAGGAGTAATGTATATAAGGTAAAGTGGTACTACTGTGTGATGTAACGTGAATAAGGGACACCATCGCATGATATAATGTGAATAAAGTTGCACTACTGTGTGGCATAATTGAATTGGGGGTACTATTGGAGGACCATGCCCCTTCCCAGCAAGAACACACCCCTGTTTGGGCTGCGCACCGGATGTGTGCACTGTTTCTATTTAAAATATTGCGGGTAGGAGCACCAAAATGATGACTGCTATGATGAGGGTTGATGGTGCTGGGAAAGGAGAGCAGGGTCAGAGGCGAAAACTAGTTGCGGTGCTAGGGGGCACCAGCCAAAATCTTGCCTAGGGCATCATTTAGGCTAGGGCCGGCTCTGGGTTAGACAATACCACCAACAGATTGTCCGCAAACAGGGCAAGTTTATAGTCCACCGCACACACTTTAAGTCTGGTAATGTTGGGGTTGCGTCTAATGGTATCGGCCAGGGTCTCCATACATAAAATGAAGATAAGAGGGGAAAGGGGGCACCCCTGCCTAGTGCCATTATTAATCAAGACTGGGTCAGAGAGAGCACTGTTAATTCTAATCCGTGCTGTGGGGAATCGATAGAGTGCCAATATGCGATGCAAGCTAATAGGGCCGGAAATATAAGAATTATTTACATGGAACACAAACATCAGACATCTGCAATTGTGAAATATAAAAACTCCAGCACATGGTATTTATGTTTCTAGCCATGAAGTGTGAAATCACAAACAATTCCTCAAATATGTAAGTTTTTCACATAAGACATCCTTCTGTTCTTATTTCCTCTCTGTTGATAGTGTTGCTTGATTATCACTGTAATGGGGGATGCTCCAGTATTTATTAAGGTTCTGTAATATAGGCCAGAATGTATAAACTGTACAAGTGTCTATATAAACTGAATTTAAATGGGTAATCTGTAGTACATTAAGTTAAACCAGTATATATTTTATTTTAGGGGTGAAAGCACCACAAAGCAAAAATACTGTACAAATTGCTGTATTTAAAAATCAGCTTTTAATATTCACATGTTTATAAAGTACGATTCTTGGAGCCATAGGTGCCGATTTATGTTTTTGCTGATGGATGCTCAAGCCAAAAATATAGGTGAGTGGCTTCATGGGAAAGGGGCATGGCCACAAAATAATACTGATTTGTATTACGCAGCACAGTTGTCTCCTAAATTCAAATTTTCAAATTATGGCAACAGTGCCAAATACATAAATGCCCCCACAGTGCCTAATACATAAATGTCCCCACAGTGCCAAATACATAAATGCCCCCACAGTGCCAAATACATAAATGCCCCCACAGTGCCTAATACATAAATTCCCCCACAGTGCCTAATACATAAATGCCCCCACAGTGCCTAATACATAAATGCCTACACAGTACCTGTGCCAGCGATGAGGTAGGGGGAGTGCAGTGGGACACGGGTGGGTGAGCCGCTGCTGAGCGGGTGGGTGCTCATCAATTTCCGTGGGTGCTCGGGCCCTCAAGCACCCACAGAATCGGCACCTATGCTTGGAGCATCAGAACTTAAGATATTTGCCTTCAAGAGTTAAGATTTGTCATCTGTAAACCAAGTTTCTTGTGTCACAAAGTGACTACTTAAATCTTACTGTGCCCACACATGGTGAGATGTGTGCTAGGTGTGATTTGACCCATACAATTTATAATATGCATTTTGGACTGTACACTGGGTGCGATTTGAACTACACCCACTTTTTGACTACACTACTATAGTCAATTACAGGGTACATGCGATCTAGTTCAAAAATACCTGCCTGCACATACTATTTTGCCTTGCAATATGGACTACATGGGAGTCAATGTGCGTCTCTGAAAATCCACAACAGGAAGTTGCTCTGTATAGCCAATCAACATCAACAGAGGCAACACGGGAAGGAGGGACATGTCCCTGCACCTTTCATATCGGCCAGTACCCATGGAAGGTCCCAGGAGTAACCCTGGTAGCTAGTCAGTCCCGGGATTTTGTCCCGGGATCCTTTCACACCAGCATAAGACCCGGGTTATTCCTGGGGCCAACCCGGGAATTTTGGCTGGTGTGAAAGGGGTTAAAAATTCTCCTAGGACTCCTGGTTGCAGAAGTGGTTCCCAGGTCCTGAGCTCCAGCCTTCAGTTTCCTGCATTTGTTAGCTGAGTGCTTCTACCTGTGGATCATTCTGCATATGTGCTGTCTATTCTGCACTGGACTTCATCACTTGCTCATTCTGTAATCAGATCTGCCTCTTATGATCAATGTGCTGTCTACTTCCTGCAGCCTACCTGTGCTGGTTCAAGTCTCATGTATGCAATATAAACTAGCTATTGTTAATCAGCTGTTACTACTGATACACATGCAATAGTATGTTCATAGACTGATACATCCAGGATTCAATAAAGCGCTGATTTGTACTTGGTTGCTAATACCCCTTTCACACTGCAGCTCATAACCTGTATATTGCCATTTTTTTAGCCTTTTAAAATGGTTAGAGCTGCAGTATGACAGCTCCAGTCTGCATTTACCGGTTACAAATAAGCGTGTAGTTCACACCCAGTGGAACTTGGTAATGTGAAATCAGATAATTAATACTTTGTAAATAGAGGCATCACTAGGTCTAGTGACATCTGATGCACACTCTAGTGCCTTGGCTAAAAATGGGTGTGGTCTAAGGAAATGGGTGTGACCTCAATGGGAATCCTGGTGACATCATTTCGGGGGCAACCCAGCATCCCTGGAGGTGCTCGGCTGACCCTGGAGACTAGTGGCAGCATTGGCAGCTCCTTCTATCTGACAGGAGCTGGGTGCTGCAGGAGATGGGAGGAAAAAAAAGAACCGTGTGTCAACCTGTGGCGCTAAACGGTGGAAAAGTAAAGAACTTTACTTCCCTAATTTGATGTGTAGATTCTTCTTCTCCTCAATTTCAGAGTCGATTCAAACTATATAAAAGAGGGAGAATATGCAGATCCTTGAGTAATACCAGTTTAAATGGTAACAGCCTCAGATTAGACGATGGATATTAAAATGTAGTCAGAAATAGAACGGGGGAGGTCCTCTTAATTGGCCACTCACAAAGGAATGATGGCAATAGGCATGTAACATATACAAATACTGTGAGGATTTCTAGGGTAGTTTCCCTTTGTGGTTATTCACAATTTTCACCAGTTAAATAAAGCGTATCTGCTGGGTCTTTTACATCAATATACATCCTCTGGAATTAATCAGAAAAGACTCCACGTGCGCTGTTAGCCTTAGTGTGAAGCAGACATAGAGGTCAGTGTATGGTTGATTGGTGACTGGATTCGAAGCCCAGCAGGAGTCCTCTATAGAGACGGCCGTTTCGACTTGAGGCTTCATCACATTGCAGCACCTGGCACCTACCACTATTGAGAAGATGGCCTTTTGATATCACCCCCTCTGAGGGTGACAATCAGGTGCGACTCGCACTTCCATTCTGAAACCACGGAGTGTAAGTAGGGCCTAAATTAATTTAAACAAGTGAAAACTTAAATAACAGCAGGGCATCACTAAGTGGGCCTGGAATTCCCTTACCATCATATGTGACTTTGGCCAAGATCAAGCAAGACTAGACATCACGTGACTAGAATCTGGAAACAAAAACAAAGGATAGCAGGTCAGCAGTGTGGCCCAGGCCCAGCACTAATGGAAAGTACAATTAACACACAGCACATATAATAGTATTATAACTGTGTTTCAAGCTACATATAAAATTTTGATAATCATCACCTGTTAGTTATGATTGATTGATTGATTAATCATTCAACTGGCTTTGGGCCTAATTGAGACTTGATGGCTGCTGTTCAAATTTGCAGGATGCGATCAGTTAGCCGCAACCCGAGAGAGTGAAATCCTACTCCATGCAAGTCTATGAATGACTTGAGACTGCATCGCTGATCTGAAAATCATTTCTCAACTCACTCACATCTAATGATTTCTCCAACCTGTGCAAGTGTGTGTAACTCTGACCCTTCCACTACTGCAACAGAGACAGGCTGGTTGAGGCGGAGCTGACATCACAAACCCCCTAAAAACTTAAGCACGCCTGCACTTTTACTGCCACTCCCAGAAAATGGCGGGTTGCCACTCTCAATCGGTCACATCCTGTCAGTCATGCTGTTGGGCGATTGCAAAAAGATCTATTGCTGATTAGTTGCCTTTTTTCCTCTCACATGTGAAAGCTGCTCAATCAAATTAATAATGCCCCTCAGGTGCTGCAAGGGAGGGGGTTTTAACCCCCAGCACAGCAAAAGGGCAAGGGGCATTATTAATAAGATTTGAAAAACTAACATAATAGAATGTAATTCAGAGATCTTTGTTACATATATATTGCAAAATATATGATAAGCTTCCGGGCCTCGTCAAGGCTTCTCTGATACCGGAAGTCCTACACTGCATGATAACAGCACCCATTCTGGGCCATATCATTGTTTACTGTAAGGCTACATGATAACATCACTTACCAATATATCTAGAGCCAGCCTATAAGGAGTTACCCCTAAATCCTCCTTGTGGCACTACAGGAACCAGCATGCCCTCCAAATGCAGGTCCCAACAAATTTGCACAATAGCAATCAGGTCTGAATAACTCCCTACAATCCTACAAAAGCCCTAAAGCCCTGCATAAATGGGGCAACTTGAGTCTCATGCTGAGCGAGGTGCTTAAGCACAGATCATTCAGCACACATGGCTGCACACATGCGATGCATATGCAATGTGTGCTGAGTGATCTGTGCTGTGCAATTTTTTGCCTATGCTGATAAGCAATCATGCACTGTCTATTGTTGCGAGCGATGGCGATGCACGGGACTATGCATCACCATGGCTGTAGGGAGCAGACACGGAGCGGTCCGTGCTTCATTTCTAAGTGATATAGTCAGATTTCTAGGGCTTGAATTGCCCCATGTGTATGCCATTTTACTTTGTGTAAGTGTACCTTGAAGAATTTATACTGTTTTGAAGGCAGTGTGGTGACACCAAATTTTTATTTGACTTAGATTTGGTACTTGTGTATTATAGCGGCGCCCATCACATCGCATACCATAAGGCATGCGATGGTATGCAATGCGACGTGATATCGCGCGATATTGTACAATGTCATACAATTTTAAAATTGTATGACATTGTTTATGGCATACAATGCCATACAATGCGATGCGATTAAAAATTGTATAAGCACCCTAAAGGGTGCTTACAATGTGAAATGCACCCCCACGCCACCCCCCCCCCCCCCCCCCACTATTAACGTGAACCCGAAGCATGGCGAGCGCAGCGGTACGCATCCTTCGACCTTTTCATACCCCCACTATCCACGTCGGCGTGGAGTTGAGAATAGAAAGTGTGGCGAGCGCAGCGAGCCACCGAGCCCGAAGCGTGGCGAGCGGACGCGGATACCTTCACAGGTATCGGCGTCCCCTCGCAGGCTTCACAGGTATCCGCGTCCCTTCACGGCAATCGCCACGCTTCGGGCTCGGTGGCTCGCTGTGCTCGCCACACTTTCTATTCTCAACTCCACGCCGACGTGGATAGTGGGGGTATGAAAAGGTTGGAGGATGCGTACCGCCGCCCCTCGCGGGCTCGCTGCGCTCGCCACGCTTCGGGTTCACGTTTATAGTGGGGGGGTGGCGTGGGGGTGCATTTCACATTGTAAGCACCCATTTGGGTGCTTAAAAGCACCCTTTAGGGTGCTTATACAATGTTTCATCGCATAGGGGGCAAAAATCGTGTCGCATCGCATCGCATACCATCAGGTGTATGGCATGCGATGCGATAAAAACATTGCGCGATGTACATCGGGGGCGCCGCTATAATACACAGGTACCTTAGATTTTTTTTCTGTTCATTCTCTTTGCATTTTTTTAATTAATAAAAATAAACTATTAACACTTCTATTTTTAAAAACATTTTTCTGTGCATGCACAGACAACAGAGCGACACCTTTAAAGAGGGTCATGCTGCATTCTGCATCCCCTCACCAGTGGCGTAACTATAAATTTAGCTCCCCCCAGCCAAAATATTTTCTGGCGCCCCCCTCCATACTGCCGCTCAAAGAGGCGGCACTCCAAGACTTGCAAATAGCATAACTATATTGTGAAACACAACAACATTTTGGGGATATTACCCCCTTCATCAGGAAGGAGGATACAGTATATATATATATATATATATATATATATATATATATATATATATATATATATATATATACAGTATATGTATAATCTATCCCTTCCAAACAAGGCACAGCACACAGGCAATGATAATAGAAAAGTAAGTATTTAGTAAGGCTTACATGTGATGCGGTATCAACGCCTGTAAATGTGGGGTTTCCGGGTCCTTTATCATTGTATGAGTATATATATATATATATATATATATATATATAGAGTCAATGTCAGCCCGGCACTCTCCTTGAGTAAACAGCTGCCATCGGTGCCTTTCCGGGGGGGGGGGGAAGAGGATAGCAATCGGTACAAACAGAGAGCGGCACTCAGCGGTCTTAGTGCAGAAAATCTTTATGGTGGGGTGTCCAACGTTTCGGAGCAGCTAAGCTCCTTTTTCAAGGTAATAATCTATTCCACATCCATCGTTCCTCTCAGAACATTCCTCACTGCTCCATCTCTGACTCCCTCCCTACATGACATGAGAACCTCAAGATCCCTACTGTGGGACCTGTATTTCCTTAATTGCACCTTTACCTATTAATTATTTTTTAAATGTATTTGTTGTTTGTGTGGTTTGGATTTTCCCCATTGGACGGTTTATTGTTTAAGGGTCCACTCCTCTGCTGCATGTGACACTATGACCACTTTCTTCTCACACCCAGGACTGTAGAGAGCAGCACAGGGCCCCGGTACTATACGGAGCGAGGTCTAATACATGTTCACTAGAGAGGCTTGCTTTCACTATGCCGAGCCATTTTCTCCAAGATGTCAATGATAAGAGGGCCGTGGAGAAAGGACCTGCTTCCAAGCGCAAAGGGTGATACCAATTGCCCTGGCTCCTCCAACAAGTTGACCTGGGCAATTAGTACCACCCTTTGCTCTTAGAAGTATTAGTACTATGTTGAGCATTCAGGATAAATTTGATATGCCAGTCTGATCTGCCTGACTGGGTGGCATATCACTCAGTGTGTGCCCAGCTGAAGGAATATGTGCATAATACACCCATATCTTACACAGGACACTGCAAACCCTATTCTTGCCATCATTATCTCCTGCATTGGTTACTGCAATAGTCTCCTTACTGGTCTTCATCTAAACCAGGTGCATTCAAACTTTGTTAATGCATGCCATAGTAAGGAAATGACTTTGGACCAAAATATTGTCTCATTATCATCATCCCAGATAACTTATTCTAAGAAACACTAAAACTAAGAAAAATATATAATACATTTATTTTTTATAATATGCCACACTGTAGCCTCCTGCCTCCTACATAAACACACATACACTCACATGTATGGAACACTGACACATGTATTTTTACACACACACACACACACACACACACTGAGAAACACACACATTAATTAAATAAAATAACAGCAAATCCCCCCCATACACACACATGTATGCAACAGTTACACATATTTTTACATACACACACACACACACACACACACACACACACTGAGAAACACACACATTAATTAAATAAAATAACAGCAAATCCCCCCCATACACACACATGTATGCAACAGTTACACATATTTTTACATACACACACACACACACACACAATAAAAACCCATCCCTTATCACCCCCCCCCATACACACATGTAAACAACAGTGACATTTATTTTTCTTCTGTGTGTTTATCACATAGTATTTAGCAGATATCCCCACCCCTGTCCCTTCTAAAGCACTCACCCAGCTGCTGTAATGGTTGCAGGCTGCAGGAGGGAGGGAACAGAAGCTGCCCGTGAGGAGTAGGAGTCGGACTGAGGAGAGAGGAAGTGAATGATGAGGACGGAGGTGAGGTCGTGACACAGGAGGGGAGGGAGGGGTCACCCAGTGAGTGCAGCTCCATTGGTGGCTGGTCCCATGGGAGGGGCTGGCCACAATAGGATTGTTGGTAAGTTGCTAACTTGCTACGCTGTGTGTCTCTTTCTGTTCCGAGACCGACTGCCTACTGCAGGGGGGAGGGGCGGAGGGGGCTGCGAGGCTCCTGCGCCCCTGTAGAACTGGCTCCCCCCCGCGCTCGCTGGGGCTGCGGAGGCTTATTTACGCCTCTGCCCCTCACCCCCCTGATATCATTTGTCACCCGCTAGCATTAACAAATGTGTATACACATGCCAATACAGGCACCCTGGGGCCACTGATATAGGCGGCTGCGGGGATCGCTAGGTGTGTATGCAGCTTAAGACTTTTTCACAGTATTGTACATCAAAGGTCCAACTTTACACATTATCTCTGTCTCTCTCTGTATCTCTGTCTCTCTGTCTGTCTCTCTCTCTCTCTCTCTATCTATCTATCTATCTATCTATATATATATATATATATATATATATATATATATATAGCGTAGGTGTAACCAGCTGTAATCCAGGAAACAGACAGACAGACAGCGGCACTCAATGGGTTTTCAAAAGTGGGTTTTAGTGATACTCCAACGTTTCGGGGACTAGCCCCTTTGTCAAGGTGTAAGAACAACAACAAAAGTGAACAAACATAAAACTTAAATAGGGTGATAATTACTGTGAGGTGAGACCAGCGTGACGCCGGGGAGTCCGCTGCCGGAAGCCGCTATGACCGGAAGGCGGAAGCCGGAAATGTGGTGTGTCTAGATCTGCGTGTCAGCACCATGGTGCTGAACCGCAAGCATTGAGAGTATGTAGCGGTTCAACGGAAGCGTCTGTCCGGCGTCATTAGGTCAGCTCATCAAAGGGGCTAGTCCCCGAAACGTTGGAGTATCACTAAAACCCACTTTTGAAAAAAACCATTGAGTGCCGCTGTCTGTCTGTTTCCTGGATTACACCTGGTTACACCTACGCTACATACTGGATCCTGAGGGCACCTGGGAAGTTGCTAGTGAGAGAAGGAGTGCCAAGCCGCAAACCCCAATATATATATATATATATATATATATATATATATAATTTTTTTTTTATCTACACTAAAGGGGTAAAATGTATACGATAGGTTGAAAAATAATTCCCTTTTGCCAATTGTATCGACTTTCATTTAAACTGTTATTGTTTGTGGAAGCAACAACAGCATGTGACCTTCTACTAAGAAACAAATTATGTGCCATTGTTAGCTAAACTGCAAAGTGTGTAGGTCAACAAATGATTGATAGGCTGAAGGATTTCAGCCATTCTGTTGATAAGCAAATAGATTTATTTTAATAGGCAAAGTGACATGTTCAGTTTCAATGAGGCTAAATCATCTTAAGGAAGCTGATTTCAGATTGTGTATTCATGTCTTATTTGACTTTTTATAAAATATAAGCCAAGAAAGGATGGTGAAGAATTCAATATGAGACCTAGATCATTAAAGTGTAGTAAAGAATATCTTAATAATGTAGAGACTTGGTAGCATAATTTTTGTATATATTTTAAGCCTGATATGAGATCAATTTAAAATGACATAAGCTAGTTTTAATGGTACTAAATGAGGCACTGTGTTGCTTTCAATGTCACATTTACCTCCCAACATTATACATTGTGGAAGTGGGATGGGGACATTGTTTCGGTGAGGTGGGGGGCATGGTCTTTTTATGATGGGTCCATTTTCTTGAGGATCATGTGTTGGGCCTGTGAATGCATCTGATTACCACTCATCTCAATCATTGATGCAGTAGGTAGATTAAGGTGACACATTTCTATTGCACTTAGCATTCACTAAATGAGCACAGTGACTGATGGCAGCGGAGGTTGCACAGGGGACAGTATGGGTGTAGTATAGTGACTGCAAGAGGAAGCACATAATGATAAATATCACCTTGTGCTTCATGCTACAATGACCAGTTACAGACGCAATGTATGGCCAGATAGACGTACTTGGAGAGAGGGAAAGTCACTTGTGTTTGAAGAGGTGCTATGAGAATCTCATCTGTGCTGCCAGATGCGAAACCCCTATTTAACTCATGATAGGAATAGTGTCCCATTTCTGTGTATGCTCTTCCATTTTCAGTTTACCTGTATGGTATTATTTTACATTAATATAAAAGACAATTTTTTGAAAGCCAGATACCAAATTCCAAGAGTCAACCTTTAAAACCATGCTTTTTATGCTCTGCACCAATGGCAGCCCCCTGTCGCATATGGAAGTGATCACTGGTACTTGGTTGTTTTACAGGTCTTAGGCACAGAGTCGTTGAGGCTGTCTCTAGAACTGGCTCTGGTGATATAAATATTGGCGACAACAATCAATGATACTGGAAAGAAAACAAAATTGAATGTAAACAGGATAAAGATTAATTGGCTCCTTTAACACACTATAGCCGGGACAGACAGAATTCAGTAATGAGCTTTGTTTGAACAATCTGTCAGTGAACACAGACTCAAGGGAATAGTGAGAGTCTGATGCAAGTGTCAGTGCGGTAGCTGCCCAGACAGTGTCAGAATACAAAAATACAATGTAGGTAGTTCCCCAAGTAGTCAGTGCAAATATAGAGATCATGCTAAGAACTCTGCAGCACATCATCTGATACAGAGTTACTGCCACAATCACTGAATTATAGAGGTTATTGAGCTCTAAGGTACAGCCAACTAATTAGAAGTCACATAGGCCCTTATTCTGATCGGTGCGGATATTCCCGCTTGCGTACGGGCCGCCGATGTTTATCGTCTGCGCATGTGCAGAGGTCACTCTGCGCATGTGCAGGCGATTTCGCCGCATGGATTCTTTATACGCCGCACAGGGGGCGTAGAGGGGCGTGAGGGGCTACTTATCCTCATTACCCTATGCATACGCCCTGCGTTTCATGGGCGTTCCCATGCAAACGCGGGGCGTATGCATGGTAATGAGGCCGTGACGCGTGGGTACGGGGCGGGCATCTGACATCGCCGGATGTCAGCTGCCCGCCCCCATACAAGATTTCACACGGACAAGTGTCCGTGTGGTCTTGTGTTGCGGGACCTGGTGGAGCGTGCGGCCCTGCATTCGATGTTCGGCGACCATCGAATGCAGGGGCTGCTCCCACCATGGAGGAGGCGTATCCCCGTCCACATTCATGCGGACCGCCACATATCCGCATACGGACGGAGGTGGCGATCCGTATGGAAGGCGGGGATTCGCCAAGACGGACATCACCGCATATTTCTGATCGGGCCGCACCGATCAGAATAAGGGCCTTAGTAAGCCACAACCCCTGTCATTGTAATATGCTTGGGCTATTTGGAAGGTGCCTAACCCTTATTATGCTAGGCACAAACGTCCATTCAGGAAAGCGAGGAGGTTTTGTTTACATTTTATAGGATTGCAGACAAGATAGCTACAATTTAGTATACTCATTTGTCCGATCTCATTTAGCAGGCAGGTTAACCTATAGTTTGTGTAACTACAGTTTTGTGTGTCTGCCACTTAGTATTTGTTTAGATCAGTAATTTGTGATGGTGAGTTTCCATTGCTAATGGTGAGTTTGTTGCAGTTAAACAATTTTGCTTTGATGACACCTTTGATTTAAAAGCCACCCAGTACTGTATCACACAATAGCAATACTTGATAAATTGTCCTCTTAAATGTATTAAGTCAGTGTTGGCTAACCTTGACACTCCAGCTGTTGTTGAACTACACATCCCAGCATGCTCTGCATCAGTTTTAGCATGGTCAAATAGTAAAACTGTAGCAGGGCATGCTATGATGTGTAGTTCAACAACAGCTGGAGTGTCCAGGTTAGCCAATGCATTAAGTCAATCCTATTCACAAAGTGGGCTAGTGGTGAATTTTGTTATATATATTAATATAGATATATCCATATCTGATTGGTATCTATATATATACTGAGAAAGTTTGGTTCACGTTGCCTCAGCATTTTATCTGAACACAGGATTCATCAGGTTACAGGAGGATTAGAGACCTGGGTACTCTGATTTTTTGTTATTATTATCAAGCAATTGACATGCAATTGACCAAGTATACTTAAAATTGCATTTAGACATGGTCTTATGCCCGTGATACCACTCTACCCCTGGCTCATCTCATTTAGGACTTTCCCAGTGATCTGTGAGCTACCGGGCAGCCTCTCATGGCATATTGTGGATGGCACACACACATCATCATTCATTATTGCTGCTTGGTGACACCAAAATAGCACACCTGCTCTTTTATTTTGGTATCACTGATACCCATATGCTTCACCCCCCCCCCCCCCTAATGACACCACAACAGGATATGTACTATGCAATCTTGTGGTGCCATTTGGCTAAAGGCGGTTAGAAGAAGTTGTGTTTGTAGGATAATATCTACAATGAAAATAATATTATGCAATCTTATTATGTTTTTATGTGCTTTTAAGCTACAGTTATAATTATAAATGGTGTATTTTATATATAAAGAAGCTTAAATATTAATTAGCATATCCTCTAATAGTTAGATTACCATTAGAAGGAAACATTTTTTTTACAGTCAGGGCAGCAATACTTTGGAACTCTCTTCCTGGTGAGGTGGTGTCGGCAGACACAATAAATACATTTAAAATCTATTGGTTAAAAACATACAGGGGTACAAACAATAAGCATAATCTGTCCTTAAACATAACATTGTACACTACGTATAACAAGGGAGGAAGCTAATATACCAAGGTTCAACTGGATGGACGTAAGTCTTTTTTCAACCTGAAATACTATGTAACTATGTAACTACAATTATATAATAGATAGAAATTACATTTGAAAAAGTGTTAAAGTACCAAATGCTAAGAGGTTTATTTGCTAAGATGGGAGTTCTTTTGAAGATGCAACTTTGTAAATAAACCCCTATGTGTTGGAGAAATAGATGAACCCTTACAATAACTATTGTATTCAACTTTACTAGACTGTGTCTTTAATAATGCAGCCTGTGTACTTTTGAGCTCTACTGATATATATTTGTTAATTTATATGATTAATATTCCAGGAAACCACTTAAAGTTATAAAAGATGTATTGTCAATAGTAGGCCATTTGTATCTTTTATTGAAAAAATGATGTCATAATAGGCTGGATATGCTACTCAAATAAACAAAATCGAAGAATTATTTTAAAAGAAAAGTGCAGATGTTTATGGAATAGTGAACATTAAATTGGTTTTATTATAGTAATGCCCTAAAGAGCTTATGCAATTAACTAATTCAACCATTAAATAAACAACCCTCAACATTTATCCTTTGTTTAGTAGACACAATAAGATTTTAAACCTAAAAGTGTCAATAATTTGAGCGGAAATATCAAGAGAAAACTGTAATTGGAAACATTACATGACACATGTTATGTTGTTCTCTAAAGCTCCACTGCAGCATTGTGTAGAAAGAGCATTGAACAAAGTAAACAGAAAGCAGATATATCCTGTTGAAGCTATACTGCTGCCAAAGCACACTACTAAGAAGTGTACCGTTGCTAGTGTGGAATGAAAGTTGTAGGACTATTGCAAGAAATGTTCTTTATTTCTGGATATTTCAAGGCTAATGTCTATACCACTAGCTGTTTGCTGAATATGAGAAAATGAACAAGTTACTGAAGACACTGGGTGAGATTTAATGATTTAATAGGGTGAGAGAATCAGAAAGTGAGAGATTTGGTAAGAAATCTCCAGGTTTTTTAAAGCGGCAATCATCTACACTTCAAAATCAAACTGGTTTTGTAGTGTAAATGATTGCCACTTTAAAAAAACTGGAGATTTCTTTCCAAATCTCTCACTTTCTGAATCTCTCATCCTATTAAATCTCACCCATTGGGTTAATTTATTTGTGTCTCAGCAATTAACTCTTCTCTTCATAGAATTGAAAACCAACAGCAATATCTATCTGTATAGTAGTGGCCGCTGGTTCCATTAAATTAATTAATTCATTATTGTTATCAGTATAAACTTTAGTTTCGTTTTCTTTTTTTTTGCTAAGTATGTGGATGCTACTGGAGAAGAGGACAGAACTACTATCAAGAAGTAAGTATCTGGATGAGTGTGCTCCTTATGTAATAAACTTTTATTTTTCTGGTGTGCGTGTATTTATTTTACTATTGGTTCTGCTATGGAACTACAAGTCCCAGCATGGCCATTAATGCCCCGCATGCTGGGACTTGTGGTTCTCTAAGTCCCAGTATGCAGGGGAGGCTTGTTGGGACACATAGTTCCACATCAGTACCCAATGGTTCATTAAATTTTTTACACAAAGATCAGCCCTGTACCCACAGCCCAGGGGTACCGGGGACAGCCCCGGGCTTCAGCATGAGTAGGTTTAATCCTGGAGGGACCCTTCATTGAGGGGTCCCCACCTCCCCAGGGTCACTTCCTCTACTGACTAGTCAGGGGTTAATGTTTTGGCTGGGGGGGCTTGTATATAGTCTCCCCCTTGCTGTGGCATTAACCTGCTGGCTGGTTGGGCCCGGTGCTGGTTCTTGAAATACAGGGGACCCCTAGTCATATTGTACCCTGTATTTTGGGAACCAGAACCGGCCCTTTAACCTGGTGCTGGTTTAGAAAAATACAGGAAACCCTTACACGGTTTGTTCTTTGAGCCTATGGATGGTTACGGCCATGAAGGGGGGAGGGGGGGCAATGCCATTTATTTAAATTATTTATTTATTTTTCTATTTATTTATTTTTTTACACTGAAGCCTGCACGGATCTTACTGATCCGTGCAGGCTAAAGGCAAAGACGCCTGGAAAATGAAGTATATCCTGCTAATTACTGACTGTATTGTCAATAGGGCCATTTAGTAAATTTGGAATCACCATTCTTTTGAATGGTGATTACTATTTGTATTCTGTTGATGACGTATGCATTCATATTCGTAAATACAAATATGAATGTGCTATCAATACGAATACGAATTGATGTATTTGTTTCATAATAAATAGTATACAAATACACCTACAAAATTCCTATTTACTCATACAAATACGATAAATTTCCCCCTATAGATCTTTATTTTAAACACATTGCTACTATCACAGTCAGTATAGGTGTAGTGCTTATTTTTTCCTAATTTATCATCAAAATGGTGAATTTGGAAAATGATAAATAAAAAAGACAAATATAAATAAGACTCAAAGGTGTAAATATACTATGATCGGCCGTAAATCGCCGATCCCGGTACGAATGTGTACGGACGGGATCAGCTGTGAACGGGCCACCAATATGAATGGAGAATACAGCAAATTTACAAAGATGTCTTATTTTCATGATTCGTAATTTCCGATGTCATAGTCATTCGTATTTGGCTGCTGAAATACCGACAGTAAAATATGTACAACCCTGCAGCATTGCTCGGATCAGAGAGAACTGTGCGATGCTTCCCTGTGTAAAAGATAGGATAAAAAATGTATTTTAAAAAATGGCATGCGACCCCCTCCCCGCATCTGGCAAATACTAGCCCTGGGCTCATTGGGCTGTTCCTTATTGCAGAAATACAAGGGGGAAAAAAGCTGGGGTCCCCCTGTATTTCTTTTTTTTTTCTGAGAACCCTTTGCCGGGTTTGAAAGAATTTTAATTCAGGATATCTCAGGTTGGCCTCTTGGTAAGAGGTACAAAGTCCTCTGTGTCACGGTACAGCGCCAGAGTCAGGACACTCGAGCTGTGGAGATACACGGTAAACTCCGCCTTCCTTTATTGGGGATTGTCGCAGCTTCCGGATATCGCTCACTTGCGCATCTCTATGTCTGCGGTTACTGTAAATCGCCGCCGTCCAACCTGATACAGGAAGGCGCTACAGTGAACATGACAATCGCTTATGTTCCTCCTGGATGCAAATAGCGATGGTTACGTTGAATTGGATTTAAATGAATCGCTTTACGGTCAAGATGTTCCTAATGTAGAAACCATAATGTGTACAGCCTGGGCCATGGTGACTGGCTCTATAGGAGCATGCGATGGTGGATTTGGACGCTCTACTGAGGCTTTATAAAATTATACCTCCCCAAAATGGGGAGCTAGATCTGAAGTTCTTTTCAGGCTTCCTAAATCGTGTCCGCGCAGACGACCTTCTTACACAGACTGCACGGGGAGCCGAGGATGAGGAACTTCTCTTTGTCTGGTGTGAATGGATCCATCATTATGTAGCATTCCTCCAGAAGAATCACAGACTTTGTCTTTGGGGGCTTCTAGCCAAAGTAAGTATATGGGACGGATAAATTGCACAGGTGGCACTCGAATATTCCTTTCGGAGTGTGGGATTCATCAAGGTCCATCAGCATTATAAGCATTATCCCCAGCAACAAATGCCACCCTCCTGTCACCACAGGCCCTCAGGCATATTATAAGCCAGCCATCAACAGTCTCCCCCTGTATTTCTATAACAACCCCAGGCTCATAGCCCGGTACTGGATCCCAAAATACAGGGGACAAAATAAGTTGGGGTTCTCCGTATTTCGGCAACCAGCCCTGGGCTTAAACAGCCAGCAGTGTAATGTCACATCCAGGGGACACTAATTATAGTCAGTAAAACCTCCTGGAGATAGTGTCTTTAGATTATAGATTCAATCCATCACTGCTTTAACTAACTTGGTTTTGACATATCTCCAGTCTGATTCCATTCTTTAAATTCTAACAAAACTTGTTTACTGTAATTCCACTAATAGAACAATTTTGTTTATTTGTTAAATGTTCTGAAATGGGTTGATTCACCATGCCTGAAGCAATATATGCACCATGTACAGAATGCTCTCTAAGCTTAGTCTTTAGCTCTCTCAGGTACATCAACAGTAGCTGCCAATGATTCATATTTTGTGTAGTAGTAAGTGGAACTCTACCTTGTAATGAAAGGTCATTTTAAAAATTATTCATATGATTATTTTTGCCACACCTGCAGTGCAACATGGTTTTGTCCATTTGCTAAAAAGAGCAGCTTTGTGATTAGGTCTGAATTAGGCCCTATACAGATGCAGCCGCTCTCATCAGAGTGGCTCCCATCTCACTATCCACCACCCTGCACCAGAATGGGGCACGTGCACGTTAAGACGCTCGTAGGTCCCATTCCTGTGTACAGATCACCAGAAACCTGCGGATGGAATTCTGGGGGCGGCCCCACCTGTATACCATATATCTACTACTACTAGTTTTTTCCTATCACTCAGGGGCGGAACTACCGGCGGTGCAGACGGTGCAGTGCACCGGGGCCCAAGGAGTTCTTGGGGCCCGCTGCCATCTGCACCGCATCCTGCCGTCTCCATGTTTTTTTTAACTTAAATGTCATTGCCATTAATGCGGGCCGGATGGGATGTTGCGTGGCGGCAAGGGGGGACGGACGGATCGGATCTCTGTTGTGGATCCGCTGCCCTGGTGCGCCCAGTGACAGCCGTCACAGCCGCCGGCGCTGTAGATTCAGTGCGGGCTGTGACGGCTGTTTGTGCGGCCTGCGCCGGATGCGCACAGGTGACCTCAGCCTGCCCCGCCGCAGAGGTCACGGAGGTGTACTGTCACTGTGCTGCTGTTCGGGTATGTGCCATGTGATGTTCTATGAGGCTAGCTGGGGCATGGATGATTGGAGGTATGTTAAGGAGTGCAAAAAAGGGGTATTGTAATGTAAGGTGAGTGTATGGAGGTGTGCTGAAATGGGTGAGGAGCGCTGTGCTGATGGCTGTGGTAGGATGGGGGTGCAGTGCTGCGATCAGGGTGGGTTCTGTGAAGGGAAAGGTATGATGTGGTGGGAGACTTGTGCTAGAATGGGAGATGAGTGCTGTGTTGTGAAGGGAAATGGGTGCTGTGATGGAAGAGGGGTGCTTTGCTGTAATGGGTGAGAAGTGCTGTGCTGTGATGGGAAGGGGTATTGTGCAGTGAGAGTTGCTATGCTGAGAAAGGAATAAAAAGGGTGGACAGTAGACCTATCAAACAAAAGAGAGCTGGGTCCTGGGGGGAGCAGCGTATGGGCACTCACAACCCACCTCCATGGCTCTGTGTGGAGTGCACTCAGCTCCTTGGTTGCTGAGGTACTCAAATAAGTGCTGAAGGACATTTGAAATATGGCTCCTGCGGTGTGCAGCAATGTGTCATGGGCACTACATTGTGCGGCATAATGTGTAATGGGTACTGTAGTGTGTGACAATGTGTAATGGGCATTATGATATTGGGGGAGGCGGGCCCGAAGCATATTTTTGCACCTGGGCCCACAACTCACTAGTTCCGCCTCTGCTATCACTGGTTGCATACCCTCCAACTGTACCAATTTAACTGGTACAGTACCGTTTTTAACAGTCTGTACCGGCTAAATCAAAGTGTACAGAATGTACCGGTTTTCTTTAGTTTTCAGGCGGCTCCTCAGTCCGCCCTTTCGTCACTGTGATCCACGGTCCCAGCCGGTACTTGAAATCTGGCTCGTTGCTGTCTTCTGCACCGTTCCCAGTGGTGCATCTCGGGTCCCGGACCAGCATGCATCACGTCAGGACGCCCTCTTGGGACCAGACGCATGCGCACTATGAACTTCTGCCCACCGTGACGGTCTCTGGCTGGACCTGTGTGTTGAGGATGTGTCCCCCCCGCAGCTCCTTCTGCCTACTGAGTGGTGAGTGTCCATGTGTTCTGGCCATGGGGGATCACCGTGGTTTATCTCTTCTGTGTGCCCGATTCCCTCCTCTGCCTCCTGTAACTTTTTTTGGTGCGCTGTTACACTACTTTGAGCGCTGGGGTATGGGGCTGTAGTTAGATGGGACTCAGCCTTTGTAGATATCTGCTCCCTCCCACCCTTGTGTATACCTGCCAGATAATACTAATATATTGTAATGCTCACATTCGGAAAGGGGGTGACCACGCCTCCTTTTTACCAGTGACCACACCCCCTTTGCACATGTACATGCCCATTTCTGGGGGGAGTACCGATTTCAGCCCTTCAAATGTTGGAGGGTATGTGGTTCCACCTCCATATGCACTGCAGATAACAGATAGGACTTCACAAACTTGCGATTTTCACTTCTTGAAGTTCTTCTTTGTACCATATTGTGAATCTGCCATTTCCATTTATCCATGAATATCATCTCACAATATATCTCCTCTAAGATACTGCACATTCATATCCTGGAACTCTTAGCTTGTTTCTTGTTGGAAAGAAAAGTGGATTTAGTTGGTGCACCGGTTTTATTGTAGCTATATGTTGTATAAATGTTAGGAGTCAAAGTCATTACATTAACAAGAAAAAGAAAGACTCTTGGGAATTATTCAAACAAGGAAAGAGAAAGTACTCTCTTTGTTTGGGGGCACACTTGCGAATATACTCAACTATATTGTCAATGTCTGATCCTAGAAGATTGTTTTTTGCCCAGTTGCTTGGTCATTTGTAAGCAAAGCAAATGACCAAGCAACTGGGCAAAGAACATTTGCAATGCGGGTAGAGAAGATGCAACATGCATAGAGAGAATTAGATTTGGGTGGGTTATATTGTTTATGTGCAGGGTAAATACTGACTGCTTTATTTTTACACTGCAATTTATATTTCAGTTTGAACACACCCCTCCCAAATCTAAAACTCTCTGTACCTGCATTGCAGTATGGTTTTCAATTGCTTGAGAATTTGCTATTCTTAAATACATAAATCAGACCTTCTGTTTATAGTTAAATAACTATTTTACATTTTATTGCTGTCTACTAATGGTTTATTTTTTAAATACTATATATATATATATATATATATATATATTTTTTTTTTTATATATATATATATATATATATATATATTCACAACATTCTATTATAAAGTATGTTGTTTTTTACTGTATATCCACTTATATGGCATGACAATAATACTTTTTTCAATATATACTTTTAAATAAATGATTACAGAACTTTTTTACCTTTAAATCTTTGCAAGTTCACTAGTTTTGTTCCTATTGCCTAGTACAAATATAGTATGCAGGGCAGAGATTCCTGTAAACTACTTATCTCTAGTGTGGCATTAGTACTATTAGAAGGATTTTCAGGGATAATGTGGTAGCAGTTTTCTTAGTGTGTAATTACCTTATTTTTTCTGCCCCTCTCTGAACATATCTTCATAATCCGGTTTTGATCCTTTTCACAGTGTTCCACCTTCTTCATCTTGTAGAAGTGACTGCAACCAGGTTTGGGCAAGTCAAGCTGTGGATTCTCTGCTGGCTAGATTAGTAATGTTACATTAATATTGGCCATAGCTTCAATGTAATCACTGATGTTTTGAACACTCGTCACTGCTGTCCTCGTTAAACACTCAAAGCTCCACCCTCAGCACTCTGTGCTAATGACACTTTAAGGTATTCTAACAATAGACCATATGGTTGTAAAGATGTGCTGAGAGCTTTGGTGGCCTTTAATATAGTGTTTCAATAGTCTTCCACATTTTGCTTGAACACTGTATGCAATTTTGAAACTGATGTGCAGCAAAGCAAACACTGTACAGAATGTGTGTACAGGTCCATTCTTTTATGTTATTTTTGGGACAATCAGTGTCAATGTCTATTTAATAGACAAATAGAAGATGTGTTAAATTCTTAAAACTGGATTAAGTGTGTTCCCAACCACATGGTTTCTGTTTAATACGAAACAGCTGAAATAATCAGTGTGCTTTCATAGACAAAGATGTGCAATGAATGGATAGAAACTGTAAATACTCATTGAAATAGACTTTAATAGATTGGTATTACTAGAAATAAATATTTTTGTAATGTAATATGAATAGTGTGTGGATCTGTTTGCCATATGGCTGTATCAGCAGATGCACTGTATTATGGACTTACTGAATTAAAGGGTAATAATGCTAAGTGGTATTTAAATACAGCATGGTCATTAGTCTAACTGTGATTAATTATTGTATTTCTCTCTAGAACTTATAGCATGTATCTCTTTGCAAATTAACTAACCCTTTTTTGTTATTTAATTATCTCTGAATAATTAATTTACCCGTTTGGCAAATATAGATGACCTTCCATTTCTAACCTGGTATCTCAAAAAGTATCTAACAAAATGTTTTATTCTTTAAGTATTTAAAGTTTTAAATTAAAGCAGTAGCGGCTTTTTGGGTTACAGAAGTACAAACGTTATCTAGAACTAAACCCTGTACAGGAGAATGTTGTTATTTATCTTTTACTTATAAAGCACCAACATACAGTATTCCTCAGCACACATGTCATTAAAGTGCTTAGAGAAAGAAGGGGCCTGATTCTGATTTGGCAATTAGTTAAGAAGGAACAAGTATCTGTGCACATTGGTAATACCATGCTGCCCTGCAGGAGGAGGAGATATCAAATGTGCAGAGATGTAGATGTGATAGAGGTGTGTCCATTCTTATATCCAAATTGCAGTGTCAAAATTAGAAAAGCTACTCAGTATTTGTGGGCTACATACAAAAGTGAACAATATTTACCCTGCATGTAAAAACAATACATTTATTTTACCCCTTGCACTGTATCATGGTTTGTCCAGGTCGGCCGTTACTTGTCCTATTTTACTTTTACTCTTTTCTCATAATCAGGTTCAAAGTCAAACATAGAAGGAAATAGGTGAATAGACATAACTATCTGTTGTGGCTCCAGAACTCTGCATTTCTCTTGTTTTCATCATCATCATTATTATTATTATTAGTCGTAGTAGTGGTAACACAGAAACATAGAATTTGACAGCAGATAAGAACCGTATGTACTATATGTCTGTCATTTCTTATCCTTTAGGCAGACTCAACCCTTTTCGAAACATTACTTTTTTGCAGGGATATTTATATACCTGGTAGTATTATTAGTAGTAGTGGTATACTTTGTTTTGATGGCACAACATGGTGTCTGCAGAACCTTACAAAGTGCAAAAACTCCAACATTATGAACAAAACAAGAAATAAAGTGACTAGCAGGACAGAATATTGAAGGATATGAACATTGTTTATAAACATTGCTGCATCAGTAATCATGATCCCAAATAAACAGCAGGGTTGTGTGGCTTTAAGGACAGTGTGGAGGTGATGTTGGCATAAGTAAGAGAAGGAAAAGCACATGAGGAATGAGGTCTCTGCTTGTGAGAGCTTACAGTCTAAAAAAGGTCAGGCATGCATGACACAAATGGGAGAGACCATGATCAAGGAGCATTGAGCAGTAGGTTTGGTCATAGGGTTTCCTGCTGTCAGATTACCAACACCAACATCCAAATTTCTAAAATCCTGATAGGGATAATCAACTAAACCAATTCTAAAACTCCCCATAATCTCTCTCCCCCCCCCCTTCCTCCATGCAACCTAAGTCTAAGCTTCCCTCCTCCATACATAAAACCCTAACCCTTCCCTTACAACCTAACACCATCCCTCCCCCCACAGCCTATCCCTCCCTAGCATATTTACACTTGTGATCCTGGCTGTCAGGATGCTGATGTCAGCATTATGACAGGTGTCAATAGTCAGAATTCCGGGAACTAGTGTGACAGTTGGAAGTGGGTCTTTTCTATAGAGAGGTGGAGAATCTAATAGGGAGAGGTACTGAATGAAGCATGTAGGCAATAAGAACATCAGCTATGTTCTCTAGCTGTGTGTATTTTATTTCCATTCAGTACCTTCATACAGAAGAGCCCAGCTACAACGTTTTCCCAACAAACTCTTGTGGCTTGTTTTATGTTAAATACTAGTTAGCAGCCCATCAAAATAACAGGACAACATAACAGTAATATCAGTGTTGGCGGCTATGCCTGTCCAAATGAAGCAACACTTGAATTGCTCTGTCGGGTGCCATCTAGTGGCTGCCAGTGCACAAAACACATGAATTCCCCCATAGTGGTAAGGAGCAGTGTTAGCCCTATATCTGGGGTAGCCAACCCTAGTCCTCGAGAGCTACCAACAGTGCATGTATTGCAGGTCTCCTCACAGAATCACAAGTGAGCTAATTAGCTCCATCTGTGGATCTTTTAAAATGTGTCAGTGATTAATGAGTGCAGCTGTGCAGCAGCTAGGTTGTCTGGAAAATGGGAACTGTTGGTAGCTCTCGTAGGCTAGGGTTGGCTACCACTGCCCTATACAATATAGTGTTATTGGCCCTTAACATCCAGCTGCTGCAACTGATGAACTCTCTGTATTTGAAAAGTGCTGCAGAGTCAATTTTGCTCCAGGCGTAAGTGAAAACTGCTAATACAGTGAAGATTAGTGGAGCACTTTGTGGCCTGTCTTTATCCCCAGAACTGCTTGAATCCAAACTTTGCATGAGTTTGTAAATGGAGGACAGGCTTTATGTCTCACAGGGAGTCATGACGAGCCTATCATTGGATTGCATTAAAAAGTATGTTTATTTAATTTTAAAGGAATACTCCTGCAATGGTCCATGAATGGGCACAGTAAGCACCTGGTTTACCACTAGTCATCACTACCAATGTACAATTGCAGTTTCATTACACTAGGTACACTAGGAGCACAAGGCAAGCATACCAACATATGTATATAGGTTTACAGATATATCCATGTATATTATGCTGCAAGGCCTATGCGGCAGCCGTGGCATAGCGGAGAGCATGCAATTGCGCACTCCCACTATGACATACACAACAAGGTGAGTAGTGCACCCTTCTGAAGAAACCGCTACACACAGTTATAGCGGAGAAACGCGTCAAGCTACAGAGCGAAGGTCTACTCGTTATGTGAAATTATCTCTAGCAGCCTGCATACAAAGCTCCCGCAGCATCTTCATTCATCCAGCCGATTCTCCGTATCCTCTAACCTGCACCATCTACTGTTTTTCCCCGGCAATTCAGCGTGTCCCATCCGAGCTGTTGCCGAAGGCGGACAGATCGCTCTCTGCTCACTAAGAAATCAGCTGGTCGTCAACAGGCGACGACAGCTGGCGGAGTAGCTAGAGCAGTCTGCAGACAGGACAGAGCCAATATACAAACCTCGGCTGTTTATCATTCAAGTGTTTTCTCACTAGAATTGTCATTTCCATGAATGTTGGGCTGAATAATGTCATCTAAATTCTGGCTCAAAGGAGAGCTTATTCAAAATACCCAATACCGGGACTATCAGCTGCTGCTATAATTTACAAAGGAGTGTAATATGTTTTTTTTTATAATAATATAAAAACATTTTATTGTAAGTCTGTACCAATGGTATAGTTTTATTTTGTGTATATATTAATAAATCAATAACACTTTGTACCATTTCCAATTGTGTGTCGCTCTCTGGATGTGTGTGGTCATACATACACACCCTCTGTTTTCCCTAGAGTAGTGCATTGAGTACAATGGGAGATGGTTGCAATGTGGACACACAGGGCATGCTGTAATGCGGCTGCACCGTGATCACGCTTCAGCCCACTGCTATACACATCAAAGCTGTAGGGGAACACATCCGTGCATAATGGTTTACATGGGCTGCATTTGCCAGATCATGCCTTTATTGAACCTTGCCAGTTATACCCCCTTTCCATCTCTGCAGTCATAAGTGTAGGTGCAATCCTATTGTCATTGCTTTACATACATTTAAATATACATACTTGTATGTGCTCAACTCTGCATCAGCCTCTGTGGGCTCAAATTATTAAAGTATGACCAGCCCTGTCTGCTGTGCACACAATTACTTTCAATGGCAATAAGGCTTTCTAGCGTTCTAAATAATTTAAAAAATAGGTCAAATTTATTAGTCCTAATGCTATTGATTTAATCTTGTAGCTGGTTGGAAGAAGGAGGAAAATACATTACTAGATGCTCTGTTTTCTATGAGATGAATAGTATCAATTCCTTTCCCAAATAGAGCTCTAATGTTGGGTACACACTAGGCGATAAGGGCACCACACACGATAGCATGGGAAAAGAGATGAGATGTGGGGTTGCCATACACATTGAACGATATAGCACATGATTATGCTCTATATCATTTGTGACCACATTAAACAGCATGATGTTGGCCATTGGGTCATCCCATTGGCCATGCAGAACAGCGGATTGGATGACCCTAATGTTGGCCAGTGGAAGCGAGCAGCAGTGTGTAAACACTACACAATGTGAACAATATATTTCTTACTGTGTACCCAGCTTAACACTCCAGGATCCAGCCAAGCAGCACGATTAAGAAACCTGTATTTAGTAGAAACTGAAAGAACACATGGTAAAGACTCAAGGGGAGATGTATATCACCAAAGAGAGATAAAGTAGAGAAGTGCCTCATAGTAGCTTCTAGCTATAATTTTATAGCCTATAATACCTCATTAACACATAAAAGCAAATTACCATTTCAAACATTTCTACCTGCTAATTTGCCATTCAACATGGGTCAAAAAGGGAGAAAATTCCCGGGTCTTCACCCCTGGTAAAAACCAGGCTTTTCACACAGAAGATATACCATTCACTTGACCCGTTAAAGTGCCTTTCTGTGTGAAGTAGGGTCCAACTGGGACCAGCAAAATGACCCTGCATTCAAAGCATGGTAATAGCCAGATTTATAAACATTTTTGTCTGAAAAGAGTATAAATGTCATGAGCCACCATGGTGGCTCATTCCTTCTATATATTTTCATGTTTGTTTCTGTAAGCTTTCCATGATTCTGTTTTTGGTATGGGATTCGCCAGTAGGCTCCTGTGGTGAGTCTGTGCTATTGCAGCTCTCATCTGTGTGATTGTACTGCACACGGCTGTCGCTTAATTAGCTTGTTACCTTAGGTCTCTGCTGCAGTAATTTATGCTTCAGGAGGCCTGTACCTTTCCAGCAATCCTTATTGGTTCTTGCTCCATTGATATTGTCTGCAGACCCAGACCCTGAGGCCGGTTATAACTTCAGCTTCCTGTGACAGCTTCACAACTTCCAGTTACCAGTTTCTGGTTTACTGCTTCCAGTCTGGTCAGTTTGGTGCCTTATGTTCCCGGCCTGTTTCCATCTGCATGCAGCCAGCATGCAGTCAGCGTCCAGCTTCTGCCTAGCTAATCTCCTGCCTCTCTTCAGGTTCCACTTGCTCTTGGCTTCTTTGGTTTATCTGCTCCTGGTATCGCACATTGCCAGTCCTGGTTCAGTTCCGTGTAAATGTAAGTTCTCCACACTGTTTTATTTCTATAGCATGTGTCCTGTTGTTATTTGGTGTTTTTTCCTTATTCGGATAGTCCCTGTTGGTCCCTATCCCCCTGTGATCTACTGAGTTTGCCGCAGGTCTGTGCCATTTGTTTATATTTACCCCAAAGGTATTTCTCCATATCTTTGTGTGGTTTTGATGTGCTTTTGTGTGGTGTAGTATCATGTTTTGTATGGTGTAATTTTCTTATGTATGGGACGAGGTCGCCCATGGTATGCAACTAGGTCTATTCTGCATTTTGCTTCCTGGTTTGTTTGTTGTCGGTGGTGTGTCATGAGTTAGTTTTATGGTCCAGTTAGGTCCCTTTTGTCAGTTTCACCATTTGACCATTGCCTTAAAGGTCCCTGGAACTTTGTCCATACACAAGACCTGGTGGTACCAGAGTTGGGGTGGACCTAATTTGCCCCTTCAAACATGGCTATTAAAGGCAAAGTCCTTATTTTTGCCGGTGCCAGCCATGCTTTAGGAAAGGTCAAGAAAGGCAGAGTAGCGTTTGCTGTGGCCATCCAAAACAGCAGTCACAGCTGTGGGTTCACATCCAAAAACTATTATAACCCACCAATATAAAAAAAATATATATATATTTTTCTTCCCTTGCATTTGTCTTGCCTGGTCCAGTCCAGTTTTTGTCTTTTTCAACTCAGCATTGCCATTGTCCAGGTTGTCTGGTTTTATTTGTTTCCTTGCTGTGCATAATTATGCAGGCCCTGCAAGAGTCATTGGTTGCCTTTAATACGGCTTTGTCAGCCTTAAAGCCTGAGTGGTTGGAGGTTTTGCAGCAGTCCCTACTGCAGTTACAAAACCTTAGCATTTTCCTAGTCCTCTCTTCAATCTGTATCTTTATTGTGGGGATTCTGGCCATTATGAAGATGTTACCCCAGAAGGGGCCTTAAGTGGCATTGCCCCAGAGGGTGGCTCAGTCTGTCCAGCCCAGAGGGGGGTGGGTTAGTCTATCCAGCCCCAGAGGGGGGGGTCAGTCTGTCTGGCCCCAGAGGGGGGCTCAGTCTGTCCAGCCCAGAGGGGGGCTCAGTCTGTCTGGCCCCAGAGGGGGGCTCAGTCTGTCTGGCCCCAGAAGGGGGCTCAGTCTGTCCAGCTCCAAGAGGGGGCTCTGTCCATCCAGCCCAAAGAGGGGTCTTAGAAGCTGTGTCCCCAGAAGGGGTGGCCACAGCCCCAGCATAGCCCCTGGTAGGAGCTGTGAGTTCACACCCAAAAACCATAACAATAAAAGGACAATAAGTAATTAATTGGTTGCTATGGGCAATGATTCCATTCTATCTCTCTGGATGGTTTGCTACATCTCCAATACTGCTTGTTAACTGTCTCATTTATAATGGTAATGTCAACTTACAATCTAAACTTTATCCAAAACCAGACACAAATTTAGAAATTCTGTCCTTTTTTCTTGCTACCTTGCTTGAATCAGAGTATCAATGTCTTTGAAGGCTAAATGGTTGGAAGATGGGCTAAATATGGTTTAAAGCAATATCTGTTCTGCTTGCTGGTTATTCGTACAACTGACTACATGACACCACCCACAATGGTGACCTGCCTTTATAGGGATATTCAATTAGAAAATAAGAAAAAGTTCATTTAGGTGCAAAAATATAAATTAGATCAAGATCTGCACTGACCACCTCACACATAAAAATTAAATTAGCCTGCTGCACCTTGTGTTATTCGGAATCTTGTTAGAATTCTAGAACTTGATTGGTAATTGTTATAAGACCAATAGAAATCAGTGATGATATACTTGGTTTTCTAGTAATAGTTTCAGTAACATGGCCTTACTCAGGCCTCTCAGTTTTATCTTTATTCATTTAAGTGTCTGTTTAGGTGTTTATTGGACTATTGTTATATAGACTATTGACTCCAAAGTGCCTTAATACACATTTCAGTTAAACCTTTTGCTATATGTGCTCTCTGAACTCCTTAGCCAATGCTATCTGACTATTCTTTTGTAGTGTCTTCTTCCCTTTGGTACTACATATTGCCATGTCCATCACTTTTAATCTCCATATGATTTTTTTATGTTAGTAAATAGCCTGAGTTTCCATGCTGGATTAGTTACAGGTCAGCATCATCCTAAGCATTGCAATTAGAGACTGTCGGGCAATGAACTGGCCATGATGAGTATATACCCCTCTCATATCTAAAGACGACTTTTAGGATTTATAGATAAAACTGATCTCAGCTTGTTGATTATCTGTAACTTATGTTGTGCACTCAAAAAGGTTGCTGATACTTATGTTTGTTTGTATTAAGTATTTTTTTTAGGATCTCCTCAAAGTGTAAACATACATCCACACATTGTTTATGTTGCCTATTGCAATCTACAATGTATGTAGCTGTATGTAGTGCTGCCAAGATGACTCCCTCATCTGGTAAATTCATGGAACTTTGTTAGTTTCTGTTGATTGTTATTTGTATTTCATACTTTATATATCTACAAAATGTAAACTTATCTCAGCCTATTGCTTATCTCACCCATTGTAAACTATGTGGTTTGTCCAAGATCGCTGCTTCACCTTTTACTTTTCTGATTGGGATGAAAACTCTGTACAAAATAAGATTATATAGGAATCTTGCATTTTATATTTATATTTTGCATTTACCCCTATAAACACCTACCTCCCAACATGACTCTCTCCGGGAGGGACAGAATGCTCTGTTTCTGGACTTTCTGCTTAATTAATCATTGCCATCACCTATTTTAAACAGGTAATTGAGAAGAAAGCTGTTTCACCACAGGTGATGGCAATCATAAATTAAGAAAAAAGTCCAGAAACAGAGCAATGTATCCCTCCTGGAGAGGGTCATGTTGGGAGGTATGTATCCAGTGTAGTGCACCCAAGATGGCGGCCTTCTATGTAATATAGTTTTTTCCTAAAAATGCAAAGCACTTTGAGCACTTTTTTTAACATAAATGTTTATTTGCATTCAGGAAAATACACATTCGCCTAAAGGCATTTTTCAATAGAATTTTGGTGTGAGTGTAACTTTTAGCATTTTGGAGAAAATAACTAATTAACAAACATTATTATTATTATTATTATTATTATTCATTCTTGAAAAGAGAAAGATTTGGAAAGGAAGTAATGTGAGAACTAGAGTTTGTTACTGGTAAAAAACATAAATTTCAAAGAGAATTCAGCATTACTAAATTGATTAGTGATTATACTTAAAGAAACAAAGAAATTAGCACTTGGCACTGGAGGCCTGTTTAACTATAATAAATGTAAAAATGCAATCCGTTGGCCAAAGTTCTGCTGCAGCTTGATTCAATTATTGCAAATTGAATAGTAACAGTGGTCAGAGATGGAGAGTGGGGAAACTGCGCAGAACAGTGGGTGATGGATAAATAACTAAATAGACCATTAAATTGACCGCTGTGGGTCGGCTGGGCAAGTGTGAACCCTGCACTTCTCCTGAAGCACGCTGCATGCCATCTGGTTACCAGCCAACAGCCCTCCAGGTGTAGATCACCATTCATCCTGAACATTTAACCACCTTCTTTCTGGTAACACTCCCGTCACTTTGGAGATCCGAGGATGCTCAGATACTCCTTTACCTGTCAATTCATACAGGAAGTTTTTTTGCATATAGGAACTCCTGAGTCGTCTAAAAAGAGAGTTTGAGATTAGGGCTAATTTATTTTTATTATTCAATAAATTTTGTGTTTTTCATTAGTTTTTTTTAACTTGGTATTTACTGCACTTTAATATGCATTCTTTTGATTAATACATTTTGTCGTTATACTGTAACTGTCAGTTTAATTATTTATCCATTACCCACTATTCTGCGCAATTTCCCACTCTCCATCTCTGACCACAGTAATTATACTTAGACTGGGGGCTACATTCAAATTGAGGTAAGCTTGGCTATGGGGAAGTAATTTAGTATGGAGTTTCAGTATACAATTTAGATGATTATTCATGCATATAAATAGCATATCTTTATCCTTATCCTAAATAGCGCACCAGGGCCACCCTATTAGCACTGAATGCCAGCACTTTTCAGGGTTTTGTTCACCTGCCTCTGGCACTGAAATACATTGATCTGCAGCTTTTTGCAGACATTATGTATTTTTGGACAAAAATGGGGGCTTCTGCATGAGACAATAGAATAGGGGAAAAAAACACCTCTTTTTTGAAAAGCGGTATACCATCGGGGTTAATAGGACACTGGGCTTTGGGAGGTGAACACAAATTAAAGAGCTGTAAATACAGGTGGCAGAATGTTTACAGCCCTTGCAAGTGTGGAGTCTGAGTAAAACTGTCCAATCTAAACCCTACAAATTTATGGTGGGAGACTGATAGCAGCTTTGTTAGCAGAAATGGAGTTGTTAGATTGCCAATTGTAGTTGAGGGTGGAAAAGTGCATGTTTGGACATGTTAAATATCAGAGAGATGATGGCCTTTAATGGCAAAATAAAATACAGATGGTACTTCATACCAAAAACTGTGACTAACTTACAAGGAAGTATGAGATACATTTAAAATAGAAAGGAGTCAATTACTGATCCCTCGATTACTGCAACTGCTATAGAGGAAAGGAAATAAGATGGCAAACTTATGATACAAGAGCAATTTAGGTCACTTAAACGTAACCAGCACAGCCATAAGATGAGAAGCTTTGGTGGACAAGCGAGTAGAGTAAAGTAAGAACACTTTAATGTAATGGGCTTAAACACCGCTAGTGAGGAGTGAGAAATTAAATTAGTTACATATAAACCTGGCATTCAATAAAATTAGCTGTAAATGGAAGGTTAGATCATGGTGTTTAATGGGGCACAGAGGTAGTGGATGGGGGTTGAGCAGATACTGATTACCTGGGCCGGATCTATTTACGGAGTCTAGACCAGTAGCTGAGGAGCAGAGTACCATGAATAATATTTTTTTGGGGGAAGGTAGATGTCCACACCTTCCATATTTACCTATGCTCCTCCGTACCAGAGCCTATTGAGCACTGGCTGAAGCAGAGTTCAATTCAAGATGACTTGGCAAAATGTTTGATGTATGTATAGCTCTGAGTACACTTTGAAACTGAGCCTACATACATGAGAGAGGATTATGTCCAAGTCATATCTTCGCTTGTGGATGAAGGCTAGTAGCTGGATGGTAAAGGTTTACAGAGAGATTGTCCACTGTCTATTTTTGATAGAGCTTTTGTACCAGTGATTTTGTTGATAATGATGATGGCTTTAAAACCAAGGGTATGTATATGGGATGACTATTGAATAGTTCACCATTGATGGTGGCACCAGTTGTTTGCATTGATAGCAAGGAAGTATTGCCAGAAAGAAATTGATGATTTGAACTATCCGTGGGCAGCACTACAGGTGATCCTAAGTACAGTGTGCCAATCAGAGAAGAGGGCAGGGCTAAACAAGGCAACAGGGGACAGGGCTGTGCATTGTGCACCAAATAAAAATCTATCATTGGGGCGTGTCCTGGCGCACGAGCAGGGCAGACGTGTTCTTCTGGAGCTCCCGCTGCCCAGTGCCTTTTTCCCCTTTTACCTCCTCCACCCGCCGACCTCGCCGCTCACCAACCTTCTTCCTGGTCTTCCCCAGCGCCCGGCAGCCTCTGACCCCCGTCGCGGAGCCGGGAGGCGCTTTTCAGCACCTCTGCAGGTTGCGGCCTGGTCCGGAGGCAGGAGCCGGGGCCTCGATTTGGCACTGAGGCGGGACCGCGACCCGCCGGACATCTACGAGCGGGGCAGCCCGGAGTGCCCCTGTCCTGCTCCTCTCTCCCCCCTTTGGCGCTTGATCTGCCGGGACTTGAGGCGGACGGACGAACGCACTCACTCCCCGCTATAGACAGAAGTCGCGGGTGACGTAGCCGCCAGTACACGGAGCGGCTGGCGGTGCAGCCACGTCCCCACTACCTCTCCGCAGAGCCCTGAAGACCCACGCTGCTCCACCCCAGCTGCCGGACAGTAAGTGCCCTCTTCAGGGTGACTAAGCACCCTACATTCACCCGGCCAGAGCTGCAATAAACCCCGGCCGCCATTAGGGTATCCTCCTGCCGTTACCATCCTGCAGCGTGCCGGGACCTGACCTCTGCAGTGTCCCTCACGGCTGCACCCTGCGCAGAGCGCCTGGTGGTTGTCCCCCCTGCCCTGATCCCTCAACTTAAGTGCCCCAATATTTAAAGGTCTCACCTGGGGCCCAGAGAGTAGCCACAAGATACAAGCTATCTCCCCCCAGACCCAGGCTATTTACACCACCTAAAGACACAGCTGGGCAGACACTGCAGCACCCACTAAGCCCGCTCCAGTGGGTCAATACCCACCATACGAGACCTGGAGCTGTACAACTCTCCAATAGGTGCACCCGGGAGATCCCTTTCCGCCTAATATGATGTGAGCCGCCTGCCCCAATGGCTGCCACTCACTAGTCTCATCCACCTAGCATTAAGCATGTCAGCGTGACCGAGACATCACCCCCCTCCGGTACCATACCCTCTTTTCAGTGCAACTTCACCATTTGAGCCCATATCAACATTATGCCTTCCAAGAAAGCCAAGGACATAGTGCCTGTCAAGGTGTCCCTGTCCTCCAGGAGATCCGCCCACACCCCGGTGTCTAACACCAGCCCCCCAAAACATACCCCTTCCCCCTTGGGAGCAATTGGTGAACTGGCCTCCCCTGCTGGGATAGCAGGGATAGACGCTGACTCGGATAAACCTGTGACAGTGAAGTCCCTCTGCCAAGTCTTCTCTGCGTTCCAGGCGGAGATTGCCAAAGATCTAAAGCTAGCTATCCGCGAGGTCAAAACAGAATTGGTGGCGATTGGTGACAGGACGGATCACCTAGAAATGGAGGAGTTGGTTGCGTCCCACAACGACTTTATATCCTCTTATGATAGACAACAACAAGAGCTTACCCAATTCAAATCTAAACTCGCAGATGTGGAGGACAGGTCTAGACGTAACAACGTCAAAATTAGAGGCATCCCAGATTCGGTGGCCAACTCTGAGCTCGAAGGCTATGTCACCTCCCTATTCCGCAGACTCCTCCCTACCGCAGACCCTAAAGACCTCCTAATCGACCGCATCCATTGCCTCCCGAGGCCCAAAACAGTTTCTGCCGACTTACCCAAAGACACCCTCCTCCGGGTCCACTTCTTCACCATCAAGGAGCAACTATTAAGATCTGCCCGAGAATCCAACACCGATACCCTGGGTGGCCTCCAGCTATTCCAAGATTTCTCCCCTGCAACCTTGGCCAACAGGAGAGCATTCGCTCCCGTCACCACGGCACTCCGCTCCCATGACATCAGGTACCGCTGGGGGTTCCCGGTTAAATTGATCATACACCGCGAGGAAACTACTTACACCGTGTCCTCCCTGGACGCAGGGGTTCAACTCCTGTTAGAATGGGACATTTCGGTCACGAAGCCCCAAGAGCCGAAGCGCCCACAAACCCTACTTCGAGAATGGGACGTTACAGCTGAACATGTTATTTTGATCAGTGGACTCTCTCGGTTTGCCCCCTGCTTCCCTCTCCACTGGGATGAGGCCTTTGTGATAAGTATTACAATTATCATGTTATTTGTTCAGCAAAGCAGGGCTTTAGGCAACTAGTTCACTACGTTTGCTTTCTCTCCCACCGTTACCTATTTTAGAATGTATAAGTTCACATTTTCTATAGCCTATCTCTATAGAGTTGTATACAGATTTCTTAGACGTGTTCTATAATATGTTAGTGATGTTTCCTCCTTAAAATGCTAGATGTTTTCTCTTTTTTTTTTACTGTCCATCTACTAGTATGCTTGTATTTCTGAGTGGCGGCCTTCTCTCCCAGTTTCAGAGTCAAGCCACCCCCCTAACCTCTACATACTACTGCACGAACCCCTCCCTTTCTCTCCCCTGCAGTAGTCATGCGGGTCCCATTTACTGGACCCTTTTGTTTTGTCTCTCCCTTTACCCTCATCTGTGTCCTCTTCTCTGTCCCCCTCTCTCCCCCTACCCTCCTCCTCCTCTCCCCCCTCCCCATTGGACCTCAGTAACCACCACTGAAACCCCATCTAGGCCAAACGTATCTATTATGTTTCCACTCAGGCCCACCCTGCGCCCCCTAAGTCCTTTTAATGCCTAACTTTTTCTCTCTAAATGTTAAGGGGCTAAACTCCCCTAATAAACGCAGATTAGCTCTTACTTATTTCCATAAGCAAAAAGCAGATATTGTTGCCCTCCAAGAAACACACTTTGCATCTTCCAACCCCCCTGTCTTTAGAGACGCGAACTATCCCACAGCTTATTATGCAAACGGCCCCTCTAAGCGGAATGGAGTTGCGATCCTGTTCAACCGATACACCTCCTTTGTCCACCACTCCCAAATTGCTGATAAGAATGGCAGATATTTAATTCTGACCGGACTCCTGGAGGATAGGTTAACAACTATCGTATGCTTATATGCACCCAACTCAAACCAGATATCTTTTCTATGCAAGATACTCTCCCTTGTAAAGAGATCCTCTAGAGGTTCCCTGATACTATTAGGTGACTTTAACTTGGCTCTAGACCCTGCACTGGACAAATCCCGACCCCCTCCTAGTCGCCAACCCCCCTCCTACAACCCATCTGTGACATTCCGTAACCTTCTCCTAGAATTTGATTTGTACGACACCTGGAGGACAACCTACCCTTCTGGCCACGAATACACCTTTTACTCCCCGGTACCCAATATGTACTCTAGAATCGACTTTATTCTTTGCGATAAATGGTCCCTACAGCACACTATAGGGGTTGACATCCTCCCAATCACCTGGTCAGATCATACCCCCGTTATATGGCATTGGGATTTCCACCCATCTAAGATCCCCCCTAGACCATGGCACCTGTTCCCGCATCTCCTGACAGACCCTATAGCTAGAGACACTATCTTAATTAATTCTTACTTGGCCACCAACTCACCAAGCGACACCTCTATCACTAACCACTGGTGCGCCTTTAAAGCGGTCACGAGGGGGGCTGCGATACAAGCGGGTGCCAACATGAAATGCAGAGCCATCATGGCCCAAAAGGCCCTAGAGACCAGGCTCACTGTCCTGGAATCCCAAAATAAGACGTCCCCTTCTGGTCCCCTGAAGAGAGAACTAGCTACAGTGCGTAGCCAGCTTCAAAAGCTTCTCTTAGCACGCACTCAATCTGCCCTAAATAGGTTGAGACATAAATTCTATCTCTCCATCAATAGGTCCGGCAGAATGCTCGACCGAAAGCTACGCGCCCAACAGGCTAGAAATAGAATTAAATACATCATCTCCCCTAATAAGCAGAAACTTAGCAACCCTAAAGATATCGCAAATCAATTTAGAGACTATTACTCCAAACTCTATAACTTATCCTCAGACCCCTCCACACTACAACCCACCTCTGACACTATCACTGCCTTCTTAGACAGCTTACAGCTCCCGTCTCTTACCCCGGAACAACTAGATTCCTTAAACGCCACGTGGACGCAGGCAGAGGTTCAATTAGCCATCAAGACTCTCCCCCGAAACAAAGCCCCGGGGCCAGATGGATTCATCACAGACTTTTATATCACTTTTAGTGACCTTCTGTCCCCGTGTCTAATGACCCTCTTTAATGACCTATCCTCCTCAGGCTACTCCCCCCCAGAACTGCTAGAAGCCCATATAGTGACCATACCAAAACCAGGTAAAAACCCAGCCTTTTGCCAAAACTATCGTCCCATAGCACTATTGCATAGTGACATCAAACTATTTGCCAAGTTGATGGCACTGCGTATCAATCAATTCCTCCCCTTGCTGGTGCACCCGGACCAGACGGGGTTCATGCCGGGACGACAGGCCTCTGATAACACTAGAAGAGTATTCAACGTGATTGACTCCCTATCGGCGGAGCAAGGCCTCCTCCTTCTATCTTTAGATGCTGAAAAAGCATTCGATAGATTGAATTGGCTATATATGAGGGAGGTGTTGTCCCGTTTCGGCTTCAGAGATCGGATCCTTACATCGATCCTGACGTTGTATAGCTCCCCATCGGCCCGGGTGTTCAGTAACGACTTCCTATCTAACTCTTTTAAGATCTCCAATGGCACCAGGCAGGGCTGCCCCCTCTCCCCTCTGATTTTTGTTCTCACCATAGAACCTCTGGCCATCTCCATCCGCAACAACTCCAACTTCCCTGTTATACTCATTGGAACTTTCAACCACAAACTATGTCTCTTCGCAGATGACGTACTCCTTTTTGTAACCGACCCCGCTAGGACTCTCCCAACTCTCCACGAAACGCTTGACTCCTATAGTGCAGCTTCCTACTACAAGCTTAACACAACTAAAACCGATGCACTACCGATAAACCTTGCTAACTCCCTAGCCCTCTTGAAGTCTACCTACAAATACAATTGGCAGACTGATTCAATAAAATACTTAGGCGTACACATACCACCCTATATGGCATCGGTCTTCAATGCCAACCTCTCACCACTCCTTACCTCCCTTGCTGCCTTGTCCAAGTCCTGGTTATCATTTGAGGTCTCCTGGATGGGACGCATGGCGGCATTTAAGATGTCATTACTCCCTAAACTAATGTACTTGTTCCGCACCATCCCCTACGTTTTTCCCAAGAAATCAGTACAACTTGCCACCTCCATCCTTACAAAGTATGTTTGGTCAACTAAACCCCCCGCAATGGCCCACTCTAAGATGTCGATCCCCAGAGCCTTTGGAGGACTCGATCTCCTAGACATATTTCGCTATCAGTCAGCGTGCCTCCTAGCCCCGATAAAACACTACACTGACCTTGCCTCCCCAGGGCTTGGGTAAACATTGAACAGTTCCATTCCCCCCATATCTCACTACCAGACCTATTCAAAATCCCAAAACATGTCAGACCAAGCCTCCCGAATCTACTCCCATCCACCAAAGCTACTCTGCATGCATGGGACCAATTGATTGCCACTCTCCCGGCCCAGTCCGCCCCCATTGTTACTCTACCCATCACCACTGTAGCGAAACTAATACCCAACCTTCGGCTAACCATCTGGAAAGTCTGTGGGATTGGCTCACTTAGCGACGTTTTGGACGCCCTGTCCATGCGCCCCTTCGCCTACCTTCAAAACCAGTTCTCACTTCCCACATCGGAATATTTACACTATTTACAACTCGCACACTGGTGGAAAGCCCATTTCCAAAACTATTCCCCCCCAGATGCTCTTTCCCAGACAGTTCTCTCCAGACCCTCCCTGATATACTCCAAAGGGGATATTTCCTTCTGGTATAAAACCTTGATAACCCCTTCTGAGTTCACAAAGACCTCCGCCCACAGGAAATGGGAGACAGACCTAGGCGAAACTTTCACGCCCTTTCAGTGGTGATAGATCTTTTTATCCTCCTACGCAATGTCCCGTTGCCTAAACCACACTGAGATGCACATCAAGCTCATTAATAGACTACATCTAACTCCTGACCGCCTCCATACCTTTTGGCCGACCTGCTCTAACCAGTGTTGGAGGCAGTGTGGCTGTGTGGGTAACATATACCATATTTTCTGGTCCTGCCCCAAACTCCGGGAGTACTGGGCAGAAGTCTTCAAGTTAATCTCCACGACCCTCCAGATTGCCCTCACACCCACCCCAGTTATCGCTTTATTTCATGTCTACCCCCAGGAGGTACCACCAGAGAAAAAGTACGTCCTTGGACACATACTCATTGCTGCACGAGCAAATCTGGCCCAGCAATGGAAACAACCCTCCCCCCATCCTTTCTCCAGGTTGTGCTGAAAACAAACCACCATTTCCTCATGGAAACTAACTTCCTCCCTAGCTCACCCAAACCCTCCTCCTCACATTCCCGTTGGTTATCTTGGCGCATGTATGTCACAGAAGGAGAAGGGGCCAAATTCTTCTCCCCGCGACCTCCACCCAGCCGACACAGTTCAGCCTTAATGAATCCCCAGATACCTCCTCGCCCTAGGACTAAAACCTAATGTCTCTGCCCTCTACCTCTTTAAATGTTAGCATCTTCCCATTTTTTGTGTTTGAGAACTGTTGTATTTTATCATGTTTCACTATATCTATCTAAAGTTCTTTGTGCTGCTCGCTCTACGTAGCGACTGGTTATAAGCCAATTTGTACCTTGACTATTTATGTTACTATGTACCTTGACTACATTTGATGTCCATGTTTCCCCCCCTCCCTCCCCTCCCCATTCCTAAGTGCCCCCTCTTTCTTTTTGTACCCCATATAAAACTTTTGTACCAATAAAAATTTATTGATGGAAAAAAAATTTATCATTGCATCCCTGCAATTGATGGTTGACCGCCGCTGTCGATGGCAAAAACATCAGTTTTTGCTAACTATAATTGGTCATTAGTCATCCCTAGCATAGATAGCAACAGTCCAACCGCAGAGATGCTTACAACTCTGCAGATGGGGGAGAAAATGCTTTTTTGGGCAGCACATAATGTGTAAGTAATCAAAGCTAAATTGTGTCACAATAGTGGTGTCCCAGGGTTATACCAAACCATGACAATCTGGTGAGATATCTGAGAGATAAAGTTTTAATAGTAAAGAAGGAAAGATTGTCTCATTGTTACTTTTATTCCCATGTGCCAACAAAGAGACAATCTTTCCTTCTTTTCTATTGTTACGTTTATCCCCGTGTGCTGACAAAGAGACAATCTTTCCTCCTTTTATTTATTTACTTACAGTTTCTTTTATATATATATATATATATATATATATATATATATATATATATAAAAATATATATATATATAGCATAGCATATTCTGTTGCGCTTTAAAATAGGAAACAACAGTGATTAAACAGACTGGGTAGAAATACTGTAAGCTGACATAGAGGTAGGAGGGCCCGGCTCGCAAGTTTACAATCTATAGGGATAATAGGAGGGATACATAAGGATGGAAAGAAAAGTTTGTGAGCTATCATTCATATTCTCTGACAAATGCCCTGAAAATCCTGAAAATCACAAATTCTGCTAAGGTATGTAAACTTATGAGCCCAACTGTAAGTCAGTGTACTCAGAGTAATGGCTTTGTATGTAAGTAGAAGTATTTTATATTGAATGCAGTAATATACAGGCAACCAATGTAGAGACTGATAAAGCGGATCAGCAGATGATGTACATCTATTGTTTTTTCTATTGTTACGTTTATTGTCCTTCCAGTACCTAGAACCAAACACAGGTCACAATCGTAAATGGGGATTCCCTTTCAGTACATTCAGTACTAACCTGTGCAGCCCCCTATCCCATTTCCCTTGATACACAAGATAAAGTTTTAGCCAAACTGGTAAACATTAGAAAGACAGGGAATATGTATATAAAAAAACATTACTGTGAACAATATTATTTATTATCCAATGAAGGTTAAAATATTTGATTAGGTGTGAAGTTTGGAACTTAAGTATTTGATACAAGAAATGTGATCAGGTAGTAAATGTTAATCGGGGAATTTGACATTTTTTAAAATAACGACTTATGTAACGAGTACATGACAAATGTCATAGTTAATATTAGAACGTATGGGTAACAGAATTTTGAAATGTTAATGGGATCTGTATCTTGTCTTCTAACAATATAGAATTCATCAGTTGTCTTTATTAAAATTAAATTCCTGATCACATTTTCGGATCAAACCACACTTCATATGGAATGAAATATTGCAATCTTTATTGGATAATAAATAAAATTATATGAAAAGGCCAGCAAACTTTTACACACATTTTCTGTTTCTTTAGGTTTCCTGAATTTTATCACTTTTGCTGAGTTTTTTAAGCTGTTCTCTAATGTATTTTTTCGCATGGATATTCAGTAAAAGTTTTCATAAAGTTTTAACTGGTGCAACAACTTGTATTTATCTGAAAGTACAGTTGTAATGGAACATGTGATGATTGTTGGAGGAAGTAGGTTGAATGTTAGCTCTGAGAGGTTGACATAAAGCAGGCTTATTCATTAGCAGACCTCTTAGTTTCTTATTGGCTGACCATGGAATTGCTAGTTGTTTTGCTTTTTGCCTTATACAGTACCTTATGCATATGTCTGTTTTTCTTACCTATTATTATTAATATTATTATTGTTTCTTATATAGCGCACACATATTCCACAGTGCTTTACAGAGAATATTTGAACATTCACATAAGTCCCTGCCCCAGTGGAGCTTACAATCTATAATCCCTCCAACATGTACATGCACACACATTCACCCTTGGGTTAATTTTGTTGGAAGCCAATTAGCCTACCAGTATATTTTTGGATTGTGGGTGGAAACCGGAGTACCCAGAGGAAACCCACACAAGCATGGGGAGAATATACAATCTCTGCACAGTTAAAGACTTGATCTGATGAAGGATGAATAACGTCGGGAAACGCGTAAAGTGTGTGGACTATCCACCGTGGACTTGCTGCCTGGTTGTTCCTTTCACTGGACGCTGGATCCTGGAGCCTGGATTCCTCTGGTCTGCCCTGTATCCATCGTGGGTGAGAAGTCTGGTGTGGGATTGGCTCAGCAGTATTTACCTAGTGGATATGTGTTTGGCTTTTATATTTACTCTTGCTTTGTGAGTGCATTTTGTTAATAAATCTTTTTTTGCAGGTCTTGAAATACTGCACCAATTGCCTTTTTATCTTTTGGTCTCCAATTCATCCCATTCTGAATAAATATTTTTGATGGTTGGATGCTTTGGAGATCAGTTGTATTGCAGAACTGCTATGCATTCGATGGAGATGCTGTTTTAATGAAAAGCCCAGCTGCTATTGCCATTTGGATGTATACAGTGCCATATATACACCACATGTCTGTGAGTGCATCTCGTTGAATAAAATAACTTTCATTTTCTTAAAAAGTATAGCACCAATTGTTTTGTCTTTATGTACATCTCCAAAAAAACTCCAATTGTGGGGTTTGCAGATTTAGGAGAGTTTTTCCCTTCATTTTAGGAACAACAGACATCTGTCTTTTAAAATTATGTATTCGTACTCTATCTGCATGGTCTCACTTATTAGAACTGGAGGTAGCGCTTAAGGGTTTGATTGATACTTTTTTGCACAACTGTTATTTATTGGTGACTGAGAAACATTAATTTTGTTTGATACCCTAGCTGCACATCCTCTTTTTTGCGCTATAATTCTTGAATAATTCTTGTAAAGTATTGTCAACACATGAAAAGGTCAACACAAGTCTTTGGGGTTTTTTTTCTGTTTCATACTTTATAACCTCCAATAATATAATACCAAATGTTTATAAAAAAGAGATGGAAACATTGCTATATATACAGTTTCTCCTTCTTTTATTTACATTTTTGCACTGTACAATTTGCTTTATATTATACTATAGTGCTCATTAATTTGAAACTAACACACAGTAAAACTGCCTCACTGCTTACCATTATAGGTGATTTAACTGCTGGAGTGGGAGGGGGGAGAGAGATGGATTAGAGAGAGGGAGATAGGAGGGGCATCTTTTTTGTTCTTCACCTGAGGGTGGAAGACATTAAGCTCTTTTGTATGGCCATTCCGGACCTTCATAGCAAGTTGTAAAATTTGGAGATCTTCAGCGCTCCTCCTCTGCCATCGGACTGCTTCTGCGGCCTCGCGGTTGGCTAACATTAGCAGGTGCTCGGGGCAGGGTGATTATGCGGGTAGGCAATTGGCTTCCAGTGCGATGATGTAATAAGGTGTAATTGGCTTACTGCGGCCAATCTGTTAACATCTTTGTTATCCTTTTCTAATGAAAATTTTTTAAAAGACCTTCACAAACGGACTTCTGAAGTGTTCCACCTGAAAAATAGGCTCCTATGTGGACAAGTTTTTTCTCTTGTGAAACTTCTATTATTTTTGTGGGCTTAAGCAATGCTACTCCCATGTGGAAGCATTTGTGTCACTGTGTGGACTACAGTATTTTGCTATAATTGCTGTGCGGAATAATTTCATCGTTTTAGGCTATAACTAGACTGCGGCTACCTATATACAGTATTGTTTTTGTGCTACATTTTTCTCTTGTTCCTCTGTGTTATCTATTCCTATGTGTGGTGAATAATAAACCTTTAATTACATTTCATCTGCTTAGTGTCCTGGTGATTATAAGAACCCCATATGCATATTTGAGCTTTATTTTTAATCCACAACTTTGTTATGCTCAAAAGTGTTGTCGTAGAGTGTTGTCTGTAAGGCTATGTACACACTATGTGATGTGTGTACCCTGCAACAACACAGGCAATGGGACCCGACGGGGGAGCCAGCATTGGTAAGTGCATACACACTTTTCGATGATTACAGCAATGTAGGGTCATTGGCGGTAATGCTGCATCCAGCAACAAGACCGCAATAGTGATGTCTTCCGTTAGCATAGTTGTGGACGATGTGCCCGGTATGTTGGTTAACATGTTGTCTAGTGTGTGCCCAGCTTAATTTATAAATAACTCAGTGGAGTATATATCCTTATTTTTTTCCTTGCCCCACATTCTCTTACCAGGAGTATGGTTTTTATGTAACCTACAATTCTACGTTACTAGGCATTTCTTTCTGATGCCTCATCTTCTACCTGAATTTGAGCTATGCAGTACTCTTAAAATAGATTTTTTATACCGTGTTCAGCAGTATTCATGACAGGCAGCTCCAATGGCATAAGTTCATACCAACTGCAATATAGAAGTTGGTGACACCCTCCCCAGTAGCTCTGGTTTCACATGTGCTGATGTCCCAGCAACTCACCAATGGCACATTTTGGAGACTACAGATTCCTTATTGCTGGTCCGGTATGATATGCCAGTGGTCGGAATCCCGGAGGTCGAAATACCCCCTTTTTCTGTTGCACTTAGGCCCTTATTACCAAAGTGACTTCCTGTCTTGGTGATAGCTGTCAGCAACTGTCCTCTCATTAATTACTGTCTCAAAACAACCAAATTACCATGCTTTTTCCCCTCTTATACACTGTACTAGAAAACCATTTAAAATTACCCAGAATTTTGATATTAAAATCCTAGGTACTATGGGATTCCAAACATACTGTTGAATGGCCCTGAGAGCAGTGGGATCACACTTACATTTGCTATTCTACTCCCACTACTGTGTTTCTACTCTATTCTACTCCCACTACTGATCTTACCTGTAACCCTACATTCTATATTGTACCCTCTCCCCCCTTATCATGACCTAACTACTACATACTTGCCCCCTAATCCTGCACTCTATACTGTTTCCTTAACCTTTCACCCAATATTGTATATTTACTATACCCACTACTGTACTCTTGACCTCCTAACCATGCAGCCAATTCAAGCAAGCAACAGACTGTGTCAAAATGGACAATCAACATTTCGGTCCCCCACAGACCCTTGACACATGTTTTGTTCTTAATGTGATTGTCCTGCTGTGGAGGTAAAGAATAGCATGTGGTATCTTCTTTTATTTTAATGGATGTTGACACCATTCTGACCAGAAGGGCCCACCAAGTGAAGGATTGAAGGAGCACATGCTGTATTCTATGCTGTTATCAGTAAATGTTTACCTTTTCACACCATGCTTTAGTGTCTGCCATAATGTTAGTGTTTCTTAAAGGTAATGGCATTACAAAAATGGGTCAGGTGAGTAATCAACAGCTAGGGCGTTTATAAAATTTTAGAATGTCACCTTTCCCATTGACAGATGTACAGTAGGTACAATGTCCCAGTTAAATCATGTGACCTGGTTTCTACTGTAATTGTATAATTAGTTTTTTTTTTACCACGTGAACCTATACTGACAATTACATTCTCTTGCTGGAAAAACATTGGTTTGCAGGTAAAAATGAATGGCAGGGACTGTGCAAAATTCCATGTCACTTACTGTAAGCGCCTTAAACATTTAGCTGTCCTTTAAAGGGGGAGATATTGTAGAGAAATTCAAATGAATCATTTAAACATATGAAAGCAAACTTCTCAGTCTCTACGCCAAAAAGGAAATTAACTGTGCACTTCTTAAAAACAATTTATTTTTGTAACGGAAAGTAAGGTTCGTAATTTAGATATGAAACCGTTTCCTGACAGTTCAGCAAGCAGCTCTGCAAATTCTAAAGCTCTGCTGCAACAGCAATCTCCCAAACGCTGTCTTTTTGTGTTGTGGCTTAAACATAACATGCACATGTACTGGAGTGTGATGTGTACAGCAGCCTATGGCTCAGTCTGATAAAATTAGATACTGAATTGCAAGGCATAATTAGATGGATCCCCGGTGATTAAGACTGTAAATTGCTGTGAATTTTTTATGATGGGAGCATGAAAATTATGATATCATTAAAACTCTGCATTTTTATTGAACTATTAATATAGACATTCTCTTTTTGTGAATAAAATGTATTATTTAACTACAGAGGATATTAAATGCATGCAAATACAGGAAAAGCAGTTTAGAAATGCTTGGATGAAAATGTATATTAATATATACAGAGACCTTTACTAATATCCGGTCACTTGCAGTAGTGACCTAGTGCTGATTTTGCTTCAGCATTTATAGACAGAATGGGGATGATTTACAGGTGGATACACATGTATTTATGCATTGACATTTTTAAGTCCAGTATAAAATTACTGCACATATGCACAGCTTGCTCCAGTCTATTCAACTGCAACTATATGACACCGCTTATTTACATTACAGTAATGGCATTGAAGATGATTCTGATGACATATCTAAATGCTACAATTAGGACATGTGGCGGCTGCCAACTTCATAGTGCAGGGGGAACCTCTTAGCAAATGTGAAAATACAAGTAATGTTGTATATAATATTTGCTGGCTGGTTTCCCCAGGGATTGGCAGCACTTTGTTTATCAGGGGCCATGCAACACCTGGGACTCAGGCTTCACATTTTTAAGCCTGCCGCCAGACTCCAGTGAAACTAGCCAATGGGAGTCTGAAGGTGGGCTAAGAAGAAGTGTGAAGCCTTATGCCCATGGTGCTGCATGGCACCTGATACACAAATCTCTGCAGATCCACAGGGGAAATAGCCACCACATGTACTACATAGATCATAACGTGTATATTTAATATATTATATGTGCAGAGTGCTTCCTGTCTGCATTATGTGGTCAGCACTGATTAACACTGTGTTAAGATTAGTAGTAGTAGTAGTAGTAGTAGTAGTAGTAGTAGTAGTAGTAGTAGCAGTAATTGTAGCAATAGTAGTGATATTACAAAACAAATTAACAAATCTTATATTGGACCAGTAAAAGAGACATACTTCATGATAATGGTAATGCAGAGATCTCAGCTACATACATTTACAGGCTCTTGGCAAGCCACCAGCCACAGCATAGCATCTCTGTCCTGGTGGTCTTACACTACATTCGAATAGCACCACTTTGGATCATATAATTATAGATTCTAAATTGAGAGCTACCTCACCTGGAGGTACACACAATCCTTCAATATGATACTAAAAGGATCAACATACCTTTCAACTACTGATCCTAGCCATGCCTCTCAAGACAGTGATGTACAGACTAGTAATTGCTCAAATCAATGTATTGGTCCACCACAGATGCATGTAGCATAGATTCACCCATTAGCTGTGGTGGACCAAAAAACTGATTACTACTACTACTAGTCTGTGTATCACCATGATACATACAAATGTCATACAATAACATAAAACAGAAGGTAGGATAACCATGAGCAAGTGACCCAACAATCTATGTTAGTGCATCAATATTGTTGATGATGTACAGTTGAAAGAAGAAGAGTCAGTGACATAAAGACGGAGACATAAAAGACTGTAGTCATGGTTGTAATGTTAAGTGAGGTGCTGGCAGCCATCACTCTCCTTCACAATTTATATTAACTGAATACCCATCTTCTTTTGGTTTTCAAAATATTTATTTTCTCTTAAGATCCTTTCCCTGTGCTTAATAAATTATAGTATTATAGTAATATAAATCAATAGCAGTATAGTATTATGAGTTATAGTATAGTATTAGCCTTACTAAAGTATAGTAGGTCATCAGTATGCATGGAACTCAAAAGCCAGATGTGAAAAGTGATGCAGACAGTATTTGAGCATTTACATTTAACTATAAGTTACCACAAACAGAAGACAGGTAAATGCCCCTGTGTGAGTCCTGGATGTGACCATCAGGAGCAAATAACATCACAGATTGAATGAAAATATGAAATTGAGCCACGAGGCACTACAATGTCAATGTTATATATACTGTAGTGGAGGGATTTTTTTGCCAGTGCACATATTTATAAGTGCCAGTGTGCATGCATATAAGTAGCACTGCCAATGCATATAAGTGCCACTGCGCATGCGTATAAGTGCCACTGGATTTATTTTTTAAAGATATTGATAGTCAGGCGTGTCACAACCATTGCGTGGGGCATTTTATAATTTGCATCTACGATCCCGTTCAGGTTATAGGGTTAGTCAGAATGTCACTTATTAACCGATGAGTGTCTTATGATTGTGTCTGCATACACAAGTGTGCGCATCAGACCTGAGTTGGAGGTCAGACTAGCATGGAGATCCGACCTCAGAGGGCCGGGTGGGGAAAAGGGGCGCATGCGATCCGTCAGAAGTAAAGGACCGTATGTGATGGATCATATGCGACCCTGCCACCCGGAGGTCCCAGGAGGCTTGCAGGTGATTGGCTGGGCACACACTGCTGTGAGAAATTGCAATAGTGTATGCCCATCTTATGACTCCTGCAATGTGTAATTGAGATTCCTCCAGTGTTTTAGCCGCAGTGAACTTTTATATTTCGCACAACTGCCGCATACTGAATCACAGCTGTGATGGCATTTGGGTACATCTATGAATTAGACCCACGTATTTAAAGTGTACCTACTCTGATTCTAGATTCCTCCCCTAAGCTTCTTATTACACTAAAGTCAGTTGTTTTGTGAGGTTGTGACCTAGTGAAACCTTCAAAGCCACTAAACTAAAGGCCCCCATACATTAGTCCGACTTGTCCTAGGGACAAGTCGGACCTGATTCCCCCTGCAGCTTCCCGGGAGGGGGACACACGATTAGGCAATTGATGTGCCAAGGTTTGCATATGATAAATCGCATGGATTTATCATAAGCAGTCCCCGGGAAGCTGCAGGAGGAGGGAGTCGTGCAAGGGACGGCAGCGGGATGCTGGCTAATTGAGAGCTGAGCAGGGAGAGGCTACATAGGGACCCGGGCAGGAGGAAGCTGTTGTGGTGGGGTGACAGCGGGAGGCGAGCAGGGAGAACTTGATGACGCTGGCTGCCGGGCAGCGCTGCAGCGGCGGGAGCTGGGAGAAACTGATAACTTAAAAAAAAAACGCCCATAGAGATGACTAGCAAGCCATTGATTGGCTGAGACCTCTCTCAGCCAATCGCTGATTGGCTGAGAGAGGTCTCAGCCAATCAATGGCTTGCAAGTTATCTGTTTCTCCCAGCTCCCGCCGCTGCGGCGCTGCCCGGCAGCCAGCGTCATGTCATCAAGTTCTCCCTGCTCACCTCCCGCTGTCACCCCACCGCAACAGCTTCCTCCAGCCCAGCGCCATATGCAGCCTCCCCCTGCTTGGCTCTCTATAGCCGGCATCCTCCGCCCGCTGCTGTCCCCCGCACGGCTCTGGGGCTGGGCTGCACATAAGATTTGGCAAATCTTATGTGCAGCCCGTCCGACCTCCCGACCCCGATCCGATGCGCACGGGACCGCGCAACGGAGGGGATGTCTACAAGTGCAATTTGGGCTGATTTCACTGCCCGATTCATCCGAATCGGGTGAAATCGTTCCCATATCGCATAGTGTATGGGGGCCTTAAGTGATTGAGATCACAGGAAAGATGATGCGACTGAAATCAATGAGCATGGAAACTTCCATAATTCCTGAGGTATCAATAAAGCACTTGAACTAAATTTAAATTTAGAAAAGAGATCCCGATTCAGACTGTAAAACATATTATAAGTGCAGATAATATTGTTAAGGTTTTCAATAAAAGTTTTCCCATGCAGCCAACAGAATGCTGTTTCTTTACTTGTACTTATTCTATTATAATGTGCTGTATCTATAAGCTTAACATTGAGCAACAAATAGGCTGTTGGTACAGTTAATGTCATCTTGCAATGACTGCGTAGGTGGAGAAATTCTGTGAATATTATGCAAGACTGATGTTGTCAAACTTTACACTTATATTTTGAGTCACTAGCTCCTAATTAAAAAATAATTTTAAGCTCTATCAGTTTAAGCACTCTTTAAGTTAGGGGTGGACAAACTGGCCCTCGAGATCTACCAATAGTCCATGTTTTCTAAGCCACCTGTGGATCTGTAGAATGTGTTGGTAAAGGTGCCCATACATGTTACAATTATTGTATACAATATTGTATAGACACGCATGGGTCTTCAACCTATGGCCCTCCAGATGTTGTGAAACTACATGTTCCAACATGTTCCAACATTTTTTCCTATAACAGCATGCCAAAACTGTCAGGGCATGCTGGGACATGTAGTTCCACAACATCTGGAGGGCCACAGGTTGAAGACCTGTGGTATAGAGTATCACATCTCATCTCGGTTTTGTGATGAGATGAGATAAGATGAGATCTAGTACAAAAAGTATGTGCTGCACATACTTTTTGTACTAGATCTCATCTCATCTCATAACCGAGATGCATTGAGATGCGATATTGTATACAATATTGTATACAATAATTGGAGTTGGGATCGTTCGGTCTACAGCAACTAGGTTGACAAGTATTGGGTCGATACCACTAGGTCGACAGGCACCGAGGTTGACATGGGTCTAGGTCGACATGGGACAAGGTTGACATGAGTCTAGGTCGACATGGGTGTAGGTCGACAGGACATTAGGTCGACACAAGCATTAGGTTGACATGGGCAAGGTCGACAGTTAAATGGCAGGCGGTATTTCATGCCCTACCATCCACTAGGGCGTGGTGGGAGAATAAAATAGTGTGCCGAGTGTAGCAAGGCACAGTGCCTGAAGCATCGCGAGCGAAGCGACGGGATGCGGTGCACATCAGAATAAGATCACATTGAAAAGTAAAAGGCTACTTAAAAGGAGCTCTCTGCTTCTTGCTGCTGTCACATCAAGTAAGTCATTCTTGATGCTGATTAGTGACAATATAGAAAAAAATATGCCCAATCCAAGTCCATTGGCACAATTTGCATTTTATATTTTTGCATGCCTACCTTGTGTATAGGGTACTGAGACCACAATTTCTGATAAAGAAACTGGAACTCAGGCTCAATTGGGAAAAATTACTTTTTAAAATCCATGCACACAACAAGGAGATGCACAAAAAGCTGTACTTTATCCGCATAGTTTAACCAACAGATTCCTTACTAGATAGAGAGCATTTCACACCTGTTAAACCAATTAGGATTATTAGATTTAAATCTCCTTGTTGAGTCTTGCTGGTATCAAAGCAGGTATTATGGGTCTAACTAAGACATTTATGGAAACCCGATCTTTACATACAGTACATCTCTTATGATGTGAGATTTGCGCTTTCACAGATGCTGCTCTGTACATGTTCAGACCATCGTTCACAGGACCCTGGATGCTGCAGCCTGATTTACAGGGCCAGGTGAAGGCGGCACCAGGAAGCATTTGTCAAAATAGGGGCATATCATCTCCATTTTGTAATTGTGCAAATTTCAGGGCTTGTTTCTTCCAATATCAGACATCCTGAGCAGTGGGTAACTAAGTGCAGCAGCATGAATCCAAGTGTGGCAGCATAAATCAAAAGGCTCACCTTTGGCCTATGACGACAAAAAAGGAGCGATGGCTTAGTGTCCCAAATCTTGTTTCTGTCACTCCTGGGATTCCTGAGGGAAAGGCTAATCCTGGAGAGTGATGTGGCTACAGTGCTGGCTCCTACAGTGTGATGGGAGTCTGCTACTGCATGTAATGTTACAGTGCAGCACCTGTATTCTGTCACTGACCTTGAGTAAATTGAGGGTTACTTAAATGTCTCACAGTTGACCTGATGCTACATCTTTGGACACAGCAGCGGATCTGAGAAACCAGCCAGAGGTGTCTATTTACACAAGATGCCTCCTGCTACATTACCTTATTATCAGACAGCCATTGCACGAACAACGACTGTGTGATGGGGTGGAGAATAGCGCACGACAGTCAGTATTCCGACAGTCATTAATCAGACAACGGAATCCCGACTGCTGGGACTCAGGCAGTGGGGAGAGTGCAACAAAGCCCCTTCTGGGCTCAGTGGCTACCTGCGCTCTCAACCTGTTCTATTCTCCTTATATTGGGGTCATGGACCCCCACAAGGGAGTATAGCCCCTGTCAGTCGGGATCCCGACTGTTGGGGTTTTAACAGTCTGGATTCCGATGTATTGTTGCAAATCACAGCAACAACTGATGATCACAAACAACATTTTCTGAGTCATCAGATATTTATAAAGACAGACATTGGGCGGTATTCAATGTTCTGATGGCGAGCAGTGGCGATAGCTCGCCGTCAAAGTATTCAATTCCCTCCCCTTCACTCGCTGTTTCCACCTTGCTGGTTCCTTTCGCTGAGGTGGAAGCAGCGAGCATGGCCATTAAAATGGATGGGCTCACCACAAAATGCAATGGACTCGCTGTATTTGCGGCAAACCTCGCCATTTAGGGGAATCAGCAAGGATTTCTCCCAAATATTGAATATGGCGAGGGGATTTGACGGTGAGGATGGGCTTTCCTTGCCGAAAATAAGCCATCCTCACCATAGAAAACCCCCTTGCTGCAGCATTGAATACCGCCCATTATATATAGTTGTGTCTTATTATATTTGCATGCTCTGGCACTGTACTATGTAAATTACCCACAATGCCAACACAGCTACCTTTGTGAAATAACTGGGATTATTGATAAATATGAAACTGAACAGAGCAATGTACATTATTTGTATTACTATTGCCATCTCTTTATAAAATGTATGCTTGCTTTTTAGCACTGTTTAAATTATTATCTTTTGTATTGGTTAAATATTTATTTGTAATAGTTCTGTACTACTGCTCAAAACAAATGGCAACAAGTACAAATTGCACTAAACTAATGCAGTGATTGGGAAGGTGTAAGAAGTAGCACTTATTTCTATGGTGCTGATTTGCAATGGGATTTGTTAGTTAACTCTGTAGCATAGAATTATTTTAATCTGTCAGAGCCTTAGGCAAACCGCTACATTGTAAACAAGTAGTTTAAGATGCAATAGGATTTTGATATACATTTGGATTTGGTTCAATGATAACAATTCTCGCTAGTACAGTTGCGCATATTGTACTCACTGACTTTAAATAATTATCTAATTCTTTCAGAAATTCTTGCAATTTATTTGTTCAGTATAAACTAATAATTATAAGCATGATATCGGTATAAAAGGCAGCAGTACTGATTCCAGAGGGAACAGTAATCAACTTAAAACACACACCTGGTTCAGCCTATTATGTTTCAACCTATATGGAGTCAGAGGGTAAAATGTGCAAAGTTTGGGGGATCTGCCACAAATCAATTATACTAACCCTTTCAGGGCGGGGACTTCCGCTTCCGGCTTAATGGAGTGAGGAGCTCCGTGCTTCAGCTCCGTCTCCCGCCTCACCCCAAGCCAGCGTTACAAGGCTATTAAGCCTCCAAACACCGCCGCTTACCTTCCTCCTAACACCCGGTGCACAGAAGGGACGATGGATCGGCACCATAACCCGCAAGGCACACAGACGCCACAGCGCTCCCAGCAGCCGCAGCACGCGGCCACACAGCCCCAGCACGCGACCACGCAGCCCCAGCAGCAGCGGCAGGAGAGGAGAAGGGCGCCTGCTGATAATGAAGATCGAGAGCTGCCAGCACCAAAAAAGGCAGCAGGAGGAGATGGCGAACCCACCGCATATGTGAGTAAAGGACCAGATGCACCAGTCACATATAAAGAGGTGATTGAAGCCATACAGGCAGCCATGACACCGCTGCTTTCTAAAGCAGTGGCAGATATAACAAGCCAAATGCAGCAGTTAACACAGAGAGTCTCATTAACTGAGAACCAACTTGGCGCTGTCACACATGAGGTCTCAGACATGCAGCGTAATATAAAGCGGCTAGACACTGAAAATTATCAACTCTGGAACAGAGTAGAGGACCTTGAAAACAGGTCGCGAAGACAAAATATCCGTTTGGTGGGCCTGCCTGAATCGATCAAGGGTCCTGCCCTAGATCATTTTGTGCGTGTTACCCTACCCTCACTACTACATATTGAAGCGGCATGCAAAGACTTGGTAATTGAGAGGGTCCACAGAGTAGGCCCACCACCAACACCCTCCAGACCCCGCCCCCGTGTCACGCTATTCCGAGTCCTTAATTACCTGCATAAGGTAGAAATCTGGTCTGCCTCCAGGAAAATAAAAGACCTCACGTGGGAAGGCAACAGGCTCCACATATTCCAGGACTACTCGGCTGAATTGTCAAAAGCCAGAAAGGCCTTCTCCCCCCTCTGCTCCCAACTGGCAACAGAGGGCCGTAGATTTGGGCTCCTGTACCCAGCAAAAATGAGAATATATGACGGCAGCTCCTACAAAGACTTCTCCAACCCTAAAGATGCTGCAGCATATGTCAGGGAACTTACTAAAGAAACCACTGTTGATATTACAGACACTGCACCCTGAACTGCATGAATGCATATTATAAACGGGACACGTTATTTGGAATCAATCCGCAGCCTTTTGAAGCAAGTTATGTCTGAGAAAAACATAGACTGCCGCCCTCCCTTCCCCTCCCTCCCCCCCCCCCCCCCCCTCCCGCCCAACATCCAGTAGTCACCCCGGCTCCCTAGGATTACTAACAGATTTCAAATGGCTCAGAGAATGGCTTGATCCTCACAGACGAGAAAAACCAAAAGAAGACTACCATCACCATACTCTAACTACATCCCCCCCCCCTCCCCTACCCACTTCAACCCTCCCCCCCCCCCCCAGTTTTCACCGGTACTCTAGTTCATTTACCGATACTCTAGTTCAGATATGTATGTTCTACTTCCCGTGAGGAGGTCGGTTATCGGGTTAATAGGTTACTAATTTAAAGTATTATGGATAGTTAGAAATATTAATATATTTTGATAGACTTAGATGGGCATAATATTGTTTGATGCTTAACATAAGTTTGCTAGTGTAAACAAAAATAATCTTAAAGATTTTGGGGTGACGGGTAGGCTGAGATGATAGCCGATGTGTATGATGTGGTCAGCGGTTTATTTTATGTTATATGTTATGTACGGAAGTCCTACCCTATGGGGCTCGACCCTAGGGTCACAAAATTCAGACTTCCATTTATGGAAGTTATATTCCTCACTTTCCTCTATTTCCCTCTTCTTTCCTCTCTCTCCTCTCCCTTCTCTTACGTTGCCCAACCCCCGCCCCTGCCCCCCAGGTGACTCAAAATTAATACTGAAGAGACCGAGACGACCTTCCGGTAAGCGGTTCACCCTGGGGCCATTGGTCTCCACACTCCCCCTCTACCTCTTACACGTTAAAAACTATGCATGATCTAAATATATGCTCCTGGAATATTGGGGGCATAAACTCTCCGGCAAAGCGCAGGAAGGTGCTGATGTACTTAAATAAAAACAAAACTGACCTAGCTTTTTTACAGGAGACTCATCTGACCCAGACCGAGACCTTAAAGATGCAGATGCTTGGCTGGATGGTGGTGGCCTCGTCCTCCTTCTCATCAAAAAAAAGAGGAGTAGTCATTTTGGCAAAACGTAATCTCCCTCTGGAAACCTCTGATACAATAACTGATGAAAATGGCAGGTACGTGGTGGCCTCTGTCTGTATCGCTGGCAAAAAGTATACACTGGCAAACGTATATGCACCAACACCTTATTCAAAACAATTCATGCAATCACTAATAGCAACACTCACTCCTTACATAGGAGAAAACCTTATAATAGGGGGTGATTTCAATCTAATAACCTCGCCAACTTTGGACAGATCACACACTAGAGCAAATCCCCCCCCAGCTCCAAAAATAGACATACCACTTTTTACGGACACCCTCCAAGTGATTGATGTGTGGAGAGCACAACATCCCATAGAAAGAGACTTCACATGTCTCTCGTCTGCACATGGGACTTTTTCCCGCATTGACTATATCTTTGTTTCCCACACCCTATTTCCACAATCCACACATTCTTCTATAGCCTCGATATCCATCTCAGACCACGCAATGGTGATGACCACACTTCAAGCCACAGAAAAAACAAATGTTAGTAAAATCTGGAAATTCCCAGCTAGATTCTGCAAATCGCACACATTTAAGAAACTCCTAGAGACGGAGATAAAAAACTACAGCGATAATAACGAGGAGTCCGCGCAATCCAAACCAGCTCTGTTTTGGATGGCTCTAAAACCAGTTTTGAGAGGTGCTGTGATATCTTTCACCGCCGCTTCCAATAGGAATTATACAAAGAAATACCTGTCACTACAACAAACACTGACCACTGCATATCAAAAATACAAGAAGTCCCCCACACCAACACACAAAAACGAATTCCATTTAGCTAAAACCCACTTTAACGAATATATGACAGACATGGGAGACAGATACCTGTTTTCGGTACATTATAAGTTCCACAGATTCGGCAACAAAACCGGCAAATTACTATCTAACTTAATGAAAGGCACACGCAAACCAACCATAGTTTTACCCCTACGCAAATCTGACGGATCACTAACAAGCACCAATGAACAAATAGCACAAACAATGCAAAGCTTCTATGAGGCACTATACTCCTCCCACACTAATACAATCCCAGATCTAAATACACCGCCAAAAACCCAAGGTACCCCACCCACTGATTGGGATGATTGTAATTTCCCATCTTTAAATTCAAATATGATAGATACATTAAAGGAAGAAATAACAACAGAAGAGGTGTCTGCCATCATACGACGTCTAAAAATGAGCAAAGCCCCCGGACCTGACGGGTATTGTGGGGAATTTTATAAACTTATGGCCCCTACACTAGCACCGATCCTAGCTGCTGCCTTTAATGATATTATATCCTCAAGCTCCCCACCACTGCACTTTAACTCTGCAATTTTAAAAATCCTCCCCAAACCAGATAGAGACCTGGCCCAACCAGGCTCCTATCGGCCAATATCCTTGCTCAATTTAGATTATAAAATTCTGGCCACAATTGTAGCAGATAGACTAAAACCGATAATGACACATATCATTCACCCTGATCAGACAGGGTTCATCTCTGGCAGGCATTCGGTAGTCAATGTTAGAAAAATCATTGCCGCCCTAGTCACAGCCCAAAAAACCACCCCCCTAAAGCAAACAGCGATCCTCTCACTTGACGCAGAGAAGGCCTTTGATTTTATAGAATGGCCCCATCTATATAATACCCTTCAAAAATTCAATTTTCCCGATCAATTTATAAACACAATAAAAATATTATATCATTGCCCTCAGACACGAATTTCATGCAATGGCCTACTCTCTGATCCATTCATGATACAGAAAGGGACTAGGCAGGGATGCCCATTATCACCCCTACTGTTCGCCATAGCACTAGAACCCCTAGCAATGCTCCTCAGAAATTCACAAATTTATAAGGGGATAACGATAGGCAAGCAAGAGCTAAAAATCGCCTTGTTTGCTGATGATATGCTTTTATTCATATCAGACCCACTTAACTCAATACCAGAAATTTTTAGACTTATACGTTCTTTCGGGAACATCGCGGGTTATAAAATTAATGTTACAAAATCGGAGCTACTTCCTATTAATATATCATCGGCAAACCTCCTTTCCCTGACCTCTAGCACATCCCTTAAAATTACACAAAACCATTTCAAATATTTAGGGATACTAATATCAAAACTAGTCTCAGACATATACACACTGAACTATACAAAAACAATCACGGCCATTATCGCAAAACTAGAGGGATGGATGAACCTCCCAGTATCTTTGCTAGGCAGAATAGCTATATTAAAATCCATCATATTCCCAAAGATATTATATGTTATGCAGCTACTCCCATTTTGTATTTCAGTCCCTGATAATCAAAGATTAAAAAAGCTATGACCCACTTTCTATGGCAGGGGAAAAAACCCAAGATAGCGAATTCGAGACTCACGCTAACTAAGGAAGAAGGGGGAGCGGGTCTTCCCGACATAATGGCCTACTCTATGGCAATATTGGCAAGGAACGCCATGGAATGGATTCTGGGGCATAGTAAATTCACCGATCCCTTGTTGGATCAAGAGATATTCTTCCCTTACTCACCCAATGCACTGCTACATGCCGAAAAAAGACTAATACCTCCTGATATCTTACATCATCCATTATTTCATGACACTTATACCAGCTGGGTTAAACTTCACAAAAAATTGAAAAGGGAGAGAAACAGTACATTGTATGTTCATTTATGGGGGAACCCAGCATTCACACCTTCACTTCAAAACCCAATTCTTCACCGCTGGCGAGAAAAAGGATTGCATTCGGCAAATCAAATTTTTGATCCAGGGGGCGCCATAATCTCTTTTGCCGATCTGAAGGAAACATTTAATCTACCAAACTCTCACTTCTATGTCTACCTACAAACACGACATTATGTACAGTCACTACAATATCACTGCAAAACTCAACCAGCCCCTTGTCCTATTCTAAAAATCATTAAACAATGGGAAACATATCCACACAAATTAAAACACATATACACGATTCTAGTCAACGAGCCAGCCAAAATACTAATGAAACCAAATGCAGACAGATGGCACCGCGATTTTAATGAGATTACGAGAGCGGAGGATCTGACAGAGACCTTTGAGTCCACCATGCGCATCCTTCACTCTGCGTATTTACAGGAGGTACATTTCAGAACCCTCCATAGAGCATACTTGCCACCAAATATCAGAGCACACTTTATTCCAGAGGAGGATGGGAGTTGTCCTAAATGCAGAGGTAAAGGAGCCTCATTTTACCATTCCTTCTGGGACTGTTTTAAAATTAGACGCTTTTGGAATAAAGTCATCACCTTTGTGAACTCCACATTCCAAATACATCTAACACCACAAGCGAAAGCATGCTTATGTATCAACTTCTCGGTCTGGGCGGATGAGAAAAAAATTAAAGAACTTTCTCCTATGCTCACTATTATATTTACGATAGCCAAAAAACTGATTCTCAAAAGATGGATTGATAGAACCGCACCCTCAGTGGGAGAATTACAAAAGATGTTATTAGAGCAATTGTACTACGATAGGAAATACCTCTCAGGAAATGCCATCACAGGTGATAAGAAATTCCGAAATAAATGGGGTCTATATATTCAAGCCCTAGACGCAGACACACAGAATAAGATTTACCACTTCTCAGACCATCAAAATTGGTCATTATTGCGTACATCGGCACATATCATTTATAACACTACTAGATCTGCTTCTGACTAAAGAGGAGAGAGAACTGTCCAGCGCGCCTGGAGGCGAACTAAAAACTTTGGACATAACGCTAAGCCAAACATAAATATCACAAAATAAAACAAACGACCATAGACTTAATTGAGGTTGAGTGGGGGGACCGAGGGCACCCAGGGATCCGCGGAAGGCTAATCTGGCAGGAAATATTGGTCACATCCCCCCCCCCCCTCCCACCCCCCCCACCCCCCATCACCCATCTCTCTTTATCTTCCTCCTTCTTCCAACTTTTCCCTCTTTCCTGTAACTATCTTTTCCTCTCTTCCTTTCATCATTCTTACAGCAAATATTTACTGCTCTATTTCAGCATCCCCCCCCCCCCCTATGTTCTAACAGGATTTAGAAAATTACTTATTTGCAAACATATTTAAGTTCATATACAAGGTTAACATAAAAACTGTTATAATTGCGTAGCATAACTCAAATAAGAAGTCAGAGATCAGACATTGACTTATTTCTGCTCCGGTACGAGCTTATTGATCAATTGTTCAACCCAGATCTCCTTCTGCTCAAGCATAATGTACACACGCAATGTTTTGACAATCCTTTATTGAAACCATGTTGTTACAAAAAGTTTTGGTGCACAATTTGCACAATATTTGTTCTTCTTCCTGCAAAATCAATAAAAATGTATATTCAAAAAAAAAAAACCCTTTCAGGGCGAAACATTGCTGTGAGAGATCCTCAAAATATCCGCTAAAAATGCAGGGCTCATAGCTACTTTTCTTTTTGTATAAATAAATACAAATACCGCCAAATCAATTCATTGAAGTTTAGTTAAATATTGCACCCAAAAAAAGAACAGTCGCTGTGAGCGATGCTGGCATTTTTAGCAGATATTTTGATGATCTCTCACAGCAACATTGGCAATCAAAGGGTTAAAAAGCCATTTTGACCCACTAAACTGAATCTTATGTAATTCCCTGACAGATTCCATAAGAGAATATCCAGGGGAATAACCAGAACTTTCTGGGCACCATTGCAATATACTGAAGGGACAGCATCAGCAATTGTATGTCAAATAATAGTGCCCTATTTAATTTTTTAAACCATAGTAGTGCCCTAGTTAATATTATGGGGGTAATCAATGCGCCTCCGCTATTTCCGACGGGGGAAATAGCGGCGCTCCCTATTCAATGCTATCTTTAGCAACAGCATTGAAGCGGGATCACGGCATAACGGGCCCGACTTTAGAAGGTGTCGGGCCCGTTCTGCCGATAACGGTCATGGATTGTCGCGATCCCGGCCGCAGATCGACAATCCACTGCCATTTTCACGGCCATGCCCCCTTTGCGCCGATTGGCAGGCGGGACATTGAATCCCACCTGTCATTCAGCTGTCGGGCTGACTGCAAACGGGCCAGGATCACGGCTGTCGGCATGGATCAACAGCCGTGATCCTAGATTGAATACCCTTTGCGCCGATTGGCAGGCGGGACATTGAATCCCACCTGTCATTCAGCTGTCGGGCTGACTGCAAACGGGCCAGGATCACGGCTGTCGGCATGGATCAACAGCCGTGATCCTAGATTGAATACCCCCCTATGCCTACTAGTAGTACCATAGTTTATTTTAAGAAGCATCACAGTTTCCTAGTTTACATGATGTCATAGTACATTTTCTGATGCACAGTATGCATGCTCACCTACATTGAGGTTTGCCTACTCGGAGATGCATAGAGAGGGGAAGCAAGTGGGTGAGGATAGGTTTGAAATCCTGTCATTTGGCCCTACCTCCTCATGGGGAAATGCCATAGTTGGAGTGTATTTGCATAGGGGCAGGACTAAAATGACACCATTAACATAGAATTGCAGAACTAAGTTCTGCCCTTCTGAAAGGACCACAGTTTCACTGTATTCATCTCCCCATTCTGCCCACTTGACTTGGAAGCGGGGAGAATGTGAGATGGATGTCCACTCTTCTGGGGTTGTGGGGGATTATCTGAGATATCACATTGTCAAAACCCTGGGTGTTTGTTCTTCTGTTACCCAGTTTCTGTATGGTCTTTTAGTGTATTCTGCCTGGATTAATTCAGCCTGCACCTAGGCTGCAGTCATTGTGTGTGAAACTATGCTCAGCTCTCCCTAATTAGACACCTGAGAGATTCTATCCTAGTGTTCTGACAGTTGTAATCCCTTAGGTCCATGCGAGCAGTGGTTCAGCATTCACCATTTGAACTCTCACTGTAATCCTCTAATTCCACTTCTGAGATTACATTTACCATCCTGCTAGGCAAGGGGATTAAATATCCTGTTCAAACAATAGGAAGTTGCCTTGAGCAACATCACTGATTCAACCTGGTTCCTTGTCTCTGACTTGTCCTTGTCCTCAGTGCTAATCGTCACTATCTGATGCTTCTAGGCTCCTGTTGGTATATAGACCTGTATCTGTAACCAACACTAATGATCCACCATCACTACCAAGCTTCCCGGCTGCATCAAATCACCTGCCACGGTCCGGCTATTCGGAATCATCTAGCTGCGGCCGCTGCCCGGTCTTCCAGTGCCTCCTATGCTGTGTCTCTGCCCAGCTATCAGCGCCATCCTGACACAGCTGCTGACCGGCCATCCAGCGTGTATTAAGTATTCAAATTTCATCTGCTATCTAACAAATATTCATCATCAGTTTCCAGTTACTACTTAGCAAGTACTCAAGTACTCATTATCCAGACTCCGGCCACTATTCAGCAAATACTCATCATCCAGACTCCAGTTGCTATCCAGCAAGTAATTGTCATCTGGATTCTGGTACTTGTTTGGTATCCCCAGACAAAGTCCTGAACTGACCTTCTGGTATTCCTAGATCCTGCATTCACCTGTACATTCCAGCATGCCCAAATTCTGCCTACAGTATAACTTCTAGCATCCCCGGATTCCAGTCCTGGTCTGCTATCTCTGGAACTCTAGTGACACTCTCGCATACCTGACTCTGCCTCCAATTCCATTCCGGCATTGCTGGTTCCAGCCTGCTCCAAGGTATTCTACTTTAACATATTAATCATCACTTTCCACAACAGTCACGACCAAGTTCACAAATCCTCATTCCTGACAGACATACAGTTCCTCCAGTTTATATTATGCTACACTACAGCGCACATACTATGTCTTCCAGTTCAAATTATGCCATGATACAGTGCTCCAGTAAAACCCAGCCATATGCAGAAAACAACCCTGGTCTGTGGCCATTGAGGTGAGAGAGTGTTTAATATTAGAAATTTTTTTTACCGGTACATTGCAGTGACTGCATTCCTTTTTTCAGTTTGTCTCTTTTTTTTCTTTTATGAAAACAACACCACTGTGCAGCACATTTTTTTAAGTTATTTTTTTGTCAATTTTCAAAACTCGATTTTTAAGTCTGCAATATTTATTTTAAAATCAGGACAGTGATTGCTGTTCTACAGCAAATGTGGGTTCTGTTGTGGGTTTCAGCTCAGTAAACTGGCAAGATTAAAAAAAACACCTGAAAATGTAGAAATCCCATTGGATTTGCAAACCAAATTTATTCCAGGAAGTTCTTACCGCATTGGGCCGTTATACTTCTCGTCCTGCGTGGCTGCTCGCTATTAAAATGCATGTATGCCAAACTCGGGCAGTATTAAATTCCACCCATGATGTCTGAAAAATGGTATTTATTATTAAGTAAGGGAATCATAAATATATGCAATAATTGATGAGATATTGTAATTAGCAATATGATGTAATATACTGTGATATGTAACGTGTCGTTGGGATATTGTGATATTGGTAAAACTGCAAATAAAAGAAGAAAATGCAATTAAAATATGCACATGAAAAGGCAAGGCAAACATATGCAAACATGAAGTATGCTAACATTACATTACTGACTAAAGAGATTTATGATGACACAGTTAAAGTCGTAAACTCACCATTGAATGCTATACCAGGTTGACCCATGCAAGATACAGTGTGTCTGAGTAAAACCATGTGGGGAATGGAAATGGCTGCTTACAGCTTCTTTGGCCCAGAATACATTGCTAGACTAGCTACAACAGGTTAGGAGGGTCAATATGCATCCACTTTTAGATATGACAAAAGGCATGATAGTTGTTATTGATCTAATACATTCTATAAATACCTACTTTAGGATTTGATTAATTGTGATCGGCAACATATCCACCTATTTAGTTTAAGATGTTTAATAAATCTCCCTCTTAGGTGTAAAGTCATGTACACATGGTGTGATTTGGCCAGTTGACTAGATATTCAAAATCACCTAGCAAGTAATCCGGAATCATCCCGTGTGTACACTGCTGATGATAACGATGTGCGGCCCTGCTACGTCGCTATCACCCGGCAATATAGACCGCGCAGGAAAGTAAATTTTGGACTAGCTGCATGTCTGGCCAAATACACACATAGTCAAAATCGCTCAGTGCTCTATGCCAAATTCTCTCAGAGCACTCAGCAGCCTGCCATTGTGTACACCCCTTATGCGTAAATCCAGATATAAGTTAAAATTTTACAAAAATATATCGCACTGCAGGGAGGAGCAGGGAGTCAAATATAAAACATGATGACAGATTAAGAGCTTGGGGCACCTTAACCCAACTGTAAATTAAGTTGTTAAAAGATGTAAAAGATGCAAAAAGACGCAATGCATGTTTTATTTAAGTGCTTTTGCTGTATTTGCTCATAACTCTGAATAAGGCTACGAGAGGTCTATGTATTAACAACATACAACAAATATGTATTGCTGCTTATCATGGAAATAGATAAGGTTAACGCCACAATTGGTGAGCACAGGAGAAATCTTCAATTTCGCTACTGTTAACCTTTTTCTAAACTAAGTAAAGTTGAAAAAATACCCTTATTATCTTAATAAATAGATCCCTTAATGAGCAAAAATACAATTTTGCAAGTACTAGTACCTAAGTTGGCCTGGAGTGACTTACAGTCTAAATATAAATTAATGAAATAATATGCACAATATTTAACACAGATTGAATTTGAATTAAAAAATACACAGCTCCAAGATGATATTTCTTTATTGAGCATTTTATAGCAAATGTGTGACCCCAGCCATTAATTATCTTAAATGTAAAACTCAGAAGCATAACTTTAAAATGTCCAAATAACTCTGAGTTACTGACTTTCAAAGATCAGATCATAATATGTTCTAAAATGATTAGGTTTTATCCATGGAGTGAAATTACATTATGTTCAGATTATAATGAGGTGAATCAGTCTGTGTGTCTGCATTGCATATTCTTTATTTTCAATATAAATAATGAACTTGGCCAAATTGAAAGTAGCATATTTTGTGGCTTGCAACAAAATATGATTCCATGTATAAGAAACTGATTATTATATTTGATACAATTGTGTTTTCAAAATTGGTAAAATTGGAAGCAAATACAAATCTGAATGACATCCTAGCCCAAAATTTGTACATTAACGTGCTATTTGACCTTTGATGAAAGTCAGAATTCATACCAGATTAGACTGCTATTTCCATTTTATTTCCTCTTGTGTTTAACAAAGCCATCCAGTCACTCTGCTCTAATGAAAAAAAATAATATGAAAAGACTAGGACAGAGTTTTGGCAGCAGCAAGTTTGGCTAGCAAACTGGAAAAAGTATTGTTATTTTATGGAACACACCCAATCTGGACATAGCACATGAATTGCTTGCTGTTCCAGTCAGGTATATTACTCAGAAACAGGACTTTGCCTCTAATCCTTTTACCTTCTTAGGGCATTTCCATTATTATTGCAAATATTTTTAGCTAATCTAAGGATAATTATTTAACTTGCAACTAGGTGCAGAGAAGTATGTACACAAACTTGTCTTTCTAGGGCATATTTGCAACTTGTTTATGTCAGAATGTGTGTCACTAACTGATGCAATTCACAACATTAATGTATTACTCACTCCAGGTCAGTTTTTTTCATTCCATTGACATTTGGTGTTGCATAACAATTATTAACCTATCAAACTTTGTTTTGTGATCATTTAGCTTTTACTGTTTGCAAAACAGTCGTTGGCTGACTGTTCCTTGTCTTGATAAGGTAGAGCAAAGGAGGCAAGGTTCGTGCTGAATAGCAATACAGTGCCTAGCAGCAGAATATCTGATTGTACAGTACTGAGATGTTCTGCAACCACCCACAACTGCTATAAAGTGAAGACACAGAAAAGTACATTAACAGCACTTCATACCAGCAATTACAGGGTAATTACATGTACAGGTGCTTAGCATGCTTTGCAAAACACTTTGGTTGTGCATCGGTGCACGTAGATGCATCGATGCACAACCAACTCCACCCTTAAAAAACTTTTTGGACTTGTGTACTATCAAGGCTCCCATCTCATCCCATCTCATTGCATACCATAAGGCTTAAGATGGTATGCAATGAGATGAGATGTGCTGCGATGGGACCCGATCTTATACAATTTAAAATTGTATACCATTGTATATGGCATACGATGAGATGAGATTTTAAATTGTATAAGCACACTAATAGGTGCTTTCAAGGTCAATTGGCCCCCTATAAGATTTTTAATTGTATAGGCACCCTAATGGGTGCTTACATTGTTAAATGCACCCCCACGCCACCCCCACTATCAACGCCAACCCGAAGCGTGGGGAGCGCAGGGAGCCCGCGAGGGGCGGCGGTACGCGTCCTCCGACCTTTTCATACCCCCACTATCCATGTCAGCGTGGAGTTGATTTTATATAGTGTGGCGAGCGCAGCGAGCCACCAAGCCCGAAGTGTGGCGAGCGCACGCGTAATACATGTAAAGTATTACGCGTCCCCTCGCGGGGCTCGCTGCGCTCGCCACGCTTCAGGCTCGGTGGCTCGCTGCGCTCGCCACACTATATAAAATCAACTCCACGCCGACATGGATAGTGGGGGTATGAAAAGGTCAGAGGACGCGTACCACCGCCGCCCCTCGCGGGCTCGCTGCGCTCGCCACGCTTCGGGTTGGCGTTGATAGTGGGGGTGGCGTGGGGGTGCATTTAACATTGTAAGCACCCATTAGGGTGCTTATACAATTAAAAATCTTATAGGGGGGCCAATTGACCTTGAAAGCACCCATTAGTGTGCTTATACAATTTAAAATCTCATCTCATCTCATCGTTTGCCATTGTATGCCATATACAATGGTATACAATTTTAAATTGTATAAGATCGCTTAAGATGGAAATCGTGGGAGCCGTGATAATACACAAGTACCAAACTTTTTATTCTATGTTCCCCTGAAAATTAGAAGGTATACCTTGTTTTTTGTGATTGACATATATTCCTACAGATTGAGTCTCCCATATCCAAAATTCCGAAATCCCAAATTTTCAGAAATATAATTTCTCAAAATTAAAAAATAAATATTGTTTAACCCTTTTGTGTGCCAATTGAGTTTGTAAAAATAGGTGTGGAAATTGCCTAACAAACATTTTTATTCATCCATAATGACCTGTAATTTTCACCTTATATAGGAAATATAATATTTTTTAAACATTTTTTATTTGAATTTATATAACAAATGTGAGCAACACTGTAATTTTTTAGCAGATATTTTGCACATCTCTCACAAAGATGTTGGCATTCAAAGGGTTAAAACTACCTTCAGAATAATATAACTATGGAGGAAATACTGTAATTTACTTTTAGTCATGTACAATTATTTGACATATCCATTTATCAGTCTGTAACTTGCTCCTCTGAAAGGTTTTTTCATCTCTTATGAGAAATGTCCATTCTTTGTAAAATACCAATAAATAAATATATATATATATATATATATATATATATATATATAGTAGATGGGTGGTCAGGCACTCCAAATAACGTGGGGAGCTGCAGCCGGTGCCAGCATGAAAGATAAGTAAAGAGCCGGAAGATGTGGCACTCGTAGCTTGTGCAATCAAAGACAGGAGCCAATATGATAACAACGTTTCAAATTTTAGTAATTTTTCATCAGGTTATATATATATATTTTAAATACCTTCAGGCTATGTGCTTAAGGTGTACACGAAACATAAATGCAATGGTGTTTAGACGTGTGTACCATCAGCAAAAAATTTATTTTTAAAAATGCAAATATTTCAAAATATGGAAATATACAAATTCCAAAATACTTCTAGTAACAAGCATTTAGGACATGAATTCAACCTGTACCCCTGAACCATTCTAGTAAGTTAAACTTTTCCATTTTCTCCTAAACTACTGCTTCCTTTATCCATGTGATACTTTTTCTCAACTTAGTAAATTAGCTTGGTCTGCTTATAATCATCTTTCTCACCAAAAAGAGAGCATAAACGAATTCCGCTTAAAGTACAGGATGAGACTGTCACACCGGTACACTGAGCTGATGTAGCCTCTAACCACACCCACACAATTTCCACCCTGTCCAGCAATCCTCCAGCCTCCTGCAACCAAAGATTGCACTACAACTACCAGCGCTCTGCATATACTCCTATTGAGGTCTTGCAGTAATTATTCCATGCATGTGACTTTTCATTTGTCCGCACTACAACTACCAGCGCTCTGCATATACTCCTATTGAGGTCTTGCAGTAATTATTCCATGTATGTGACTTTAAATTTGTCCGCACTACAACTACCAGCGCTCTGCATATACTCCTATTGAGGTCTTGCAGTAATTATTCCATGTATGTGATTTTTCATTTGTCTCCTGAAATCACTTTTAACTCCTAATCTGAATTATGGCAATTGCAGAACCAGTGTTGTATTGTTAAGGATGTTTCTAGCCTTTGCATAACCTGTTTGAAGCTGTTGTCAGCGAGGCCTAATTTATTAGGGTATATATTTTTGGCTAATGTTTATTTAAAACAATCTAATTGATGTCCTTTGATTAGCTGGTCATGTGCCCTCAGCTGTAGCCTCTTCTAATCAGACTTGGTATATATCTTCACTTATAAGGCAGTCCTCTGCCTGGGCAGTCCTCTAAGTTAGAAATTACAAAGTGATATTACTTTTAAAGAACAGTTAAAAAAACAGTTGAAAAACATTGAACAACATCAAGCAAGGTAAATACAATATACATTATTACATCATGCTTACCAAACTGCTACTTATCATTTCATTACATGGAATTTTCACCAAACTTCACTCATCCTATAATCTCCCTGACACTCACCACTCTGTGCACATTGCCTCTTCTATTATTCACTCCCCTCTTCTAAACACTCATGAGCTCTTTACTTACTTCTCTATTTGTACTCTCACATCCACATCCCACCACCAATACAAAAAAAGACAAACATCCACCTTGATCTATCTCTCCTTTCTAATCTTATTAGCTGGTGACATATCACCAAACCCAGGCCCAAACCACCTGTCCCACTCAGAGTTTACTGGTTGTATGCCTAGAAATTCGGCTAACCTCATAAATATCACATGCCTCCCACCACACTCCAAACAACTTAAATGTGCCCTATTGAATGCACGCTCTGCTTGCAATAAATTAACATCCATCCATGACCTCTTTATCTCTCACAAATTCAACCTGCTGGCAGTTACAGAAACCTGGCTCACACAATCAGACACGGCCTCGCCTGCAGCACTGTCACATGGTGGTTTCCACTTCACTCACACCCCCAGGCCTGGTAACTGTAAAGGAGGTGGGGTTGGTATATTACTGTCACAAGACTTCACATACTCAGTTCTACCATCTGCTCCTTCACTCACATTTACATCATTTGAAGTTCACTCTATTAGGGTTTTTTCCCCTTTCTCTCTGCGTGTTGCTGCTATCTATCGCCCACCTGGCCTTCCCAAAACTCAATTTCTAGAAGATTTCTCTGCCTGGCTCCCCCATTTCTTATCCTCTGACATCTCCACTGTCATCCTGGGTGACTTCAATATTGCTATTGACAGTCCACCATCTTTGCATGCTTCCAAACTCCTCTCTCTAACCTCCTCTCTTGGCCTCTCCCAGTGGTCTGACTCCTCTACTCACGAGGAAGGCCACTGCCTTGACATTGTTTTCACCAGGCTGTGCTCAGTCTCTGATTTTACTAACACTCCCTTCCCTCTCTATGATCACAATCTCATTACCCTCTCACTCTCTTCCATTACCCCAAGCTCACTGACACTGAAATCATGCAAGCCTACTCTAACCCGCAGAAATACTAATGCAATTAATTTTCCACAACTTACCACCTCCCTGCAACAACAGCTCTCACTGATTTCTACATTTACCTCTCCTGACTCTGCTGTTTCCCACCTCTACCAGACTCTTGAAACAGCCCTTGATGACGTGGCTCCAGCTACCCATTACACCCCGCGTAGGCTTAGATGCCAACCGTGGCACACCAAGACTACAAGACAACTACGAAATCATTCATGTAAAGTAGAACGCCAATGGCGCAAATCTCGTAGTACGACTGATTTCCTCGCATATAAAACTAGCTACTACTCCTACAGCAATGCTTTGGACACTGCCAAACAAACATACTACCAATCTCTCATCTCTTCTCATGCCACCAACCCTAAGCGACTTTTTAACACCTTTAAGTCTCTTCTGTACCCTCCCCCTCCTCCCCCACCGGCTACCATCAGTGCACAAGAACTTGCCTCCTACTTTAAGGACAAGATTGATAACATCCGAGATGAAATGGTATGCTCTTCCACTACCTCTAACCCTCTTTCTTTCCCACCTGAACCATTTGGCACTTTCTCTTCATTTGAGCCCACAAATGAAAAGGAAGTATCCGCACTCTTCTTATCCTCTTACTCTACTACCTCTCCTCTCGATCCTATACCTGCGCAAGTCATTAAAAATCTATCTCCTGTGATTATTCCAACCTTAACTAAAATCTGCAATCTCTCTCTTACTACTGGTACTTTTCCTTCTCTGCTCAAACATGCAGTGATAACTCCTATTCTAAAAAAACAGAATTCTGACCCTAACTCTCTCTCTAACTATCGTCCTATATCTCAGCTCCCATGCCTCTCCAAGCTACTGGAGAGACTTGTCTACTCTCGCCTCACAAACTTTCTTAACTCTAACACCCTATTAGACCCACTTCAGTCAGGTTTTCGCTCTCAACACTCCACTGAGACAGCACTGACTAAAGTGGTGAATGATCTGGTAATGGCTAAGTCTAAAGGCCATTACTCACTAATTATTCTTCTTGATCTTTCTGCTTCATTTGACACCGTTGATCACTCTCTTCTCTTACAAACACTACACTCCCTAGGTCTTAATGATGCAGCCATTTCCTGGTTCACATCTTACCTATCTGATCGCTCTTTCAGTGTTCGCTTCTCTAACTCTACTTCCTCTTCATTACCTCTGTCAGTCGGAGTTCTGCAAGGTTCAGTCTTAGGTCCTCTGCTCTTCTCAATCTATACCTCCTCTCTTGGCAAACTAATCAGCTCTTTCGGATTTCAGTATCACTTGTATGCTGATGATACTCAAATCTATCTATCAACCCCAGAGTTGTCACCAGTGGTTTTGGGTCGAGTTTCTGATTGTCTCTCTGCCATCTCATCTTGGATGTCTTGTCGCCAACTCAAACTCAATATTTCCAAAACGGAATTACTTATATTCCCGCCAACTAAGAACAGTTACCATCCTGACATCTCCATCGCTGTTGACAACTCGATAATCTACCCTACCCCACAAGCTTGTTGCTTAGGGGTCATCCTCGACTCTGAACTGTCCTTTCTTCCCCACATTCAATCTGTCTCCAAATCATGTTACATGCATCTAAAAAACATATCCAAAATACGACCCTCTCACACAAGACACTACCAAATCTCTTATCCATGCACTCATTATATCCCGCATTGATTATTGCAATAGTCTCCTAACTGGTCTTCCCAAGAACAGACTCTCACCACTGCAATCAATTTTAAATGCTGCTGCTAGGCTGATCTTCCAAGATGCTCATCGTCTGCTGATCCGCTCTGCCAGTCCCTCCATTGGTTGCCTGTATATTACCGTATTCAATATAAAACACTTCTACTTGCTTATAAAGCTATTAACCATACTGCACCAGCATATATCTCTGCACTTATCACAAAATATCTCCCATCTCGACCACTACGCTCTACACAAGATCTGCGTCTCTCTTCTGCACGGATCACTAGCTCCCATTCATTATTACAGGACTTTTATCGGGCTGCTCCCATCCTATGGAATGCCCTTCCACGCACATTAAGACTCTCCACCAGTCTCCAAACTTGCAAGCGTTCCCTGAAAACTCACCTCTTCAGGCAAGCCTATCATATTTAAGTTCTACATGCATAACCCTCCGAGGCACTTATGTATTATATAGCTTCCCTTCTGGACTTGTAACTGCTATGCTATTACTGGTGCCTGTCCTTATGTTTCCCCCCTATATCCCTATAGATTGTAAGCTTGCAGCAGGGCCCTCCTACCTCCAAGTCTGTCTGTTGTTACCCAGTTTGTCTTATCACTGTCTACTATTGTAAAGCGCAACGGAATCTGCTGCGCTATATAAGAAACTGTGAATAAATAAATAAATATAGCAGCCGCTTTTCCAGGGGGAATCAAGTCCGCCCCGTACTCAGATGCCCCAAGGTCTTCCTAAAAGACAAAGTGGCTATTGGAGGCTGGGCAGGAGAAATTGTATCCAGTGGGACTTGCTCAGAAACCTAGAGCCTGAAAGTGCAGCTATGCACCAGGTGTACAAGATATAACAGGACAGAATGAAACAATACACAAGGTGTTATTAGCAATAATGCAAAAGGACAGATGCAACAATACATAGGGTGTTATAGGCAACTGATATAAATACATTGCAAGGCAGTTGTGCAGCAATGCATAAGATGTTATAAACAACTGATCCTGTACAAACACTTTGCAATGTAGTTAATGCACATAAGATGTAAGGACAAAAGATAAGCTTAGAACCAGCCTGAGTGGAAGCTTCACAGCCGGATCTGGGCTAAATGGGGAGCTGGGACCAGGGGAGCCGAGAGAGGGGGGGAGTGGGTACTAATTACCCGGGCCCAGGCTTGCTAAAGGGGCCCCGCAGGGGCCCTGGTCTGACCCCTCCCTTTCCCCTCCATCCCTCCCGGGTAGCAACAGTAGCACACACTTCTACAGCATGTGCTGTGCTGACAGCGTGAGAGGTCATGCTGAGCCTGCAGTCAGCACAGCACATGCTGTAGGTGTGTGCTGCCTCTGAGATTACAGTTTTTCGAGTTTTCTTTCACCCTCCTCTAAACATTTTGGGGGCGTGGCCTAAGTGTGGGAGGTTCCCACAACACACACACTTAGACCACGCCCCCAACATTTTACCGGGGCCCGGCATTTCTCTCGACTGTCCTGGCTGGGACAAACTGGAGCAATGGCAAGGTCTCTGACATGCAGGTACACCACAGCTGACAGGTTCACACAGCCCTAATCCTTCCTGGTCTGCTTGTTGCTAGACAACAGCTGGGACGCGTGCCTGACAGAGACTTTAAGATCAATACAATTGTTTTAATTTATAACAGAGATCATCTTTAATTCCGTTGTTTAAAAGCCTGCACAAATCTATAGGATCTTGTATTATGTTGAAATAGAACACCCCCCACACACACACACACACACAAAATGCCATGGGGTTCCTCTGCAGCTTGGCAAAGGAATTTGGAGGGTGATAATATGTTGTGGAATCATCCCAGTTCTTCACTAACCAGCTGTAGGTTGAACCAACAAGGGCTGATAACACTATGGGGTAAAATTACTATCATGAAAGGAACTATTGAAGATGGGATGATACTCATAGCAACCAATAAGATCTACTTCTTATTTATTTATTACCCTCTAGAAGATAATATATAGAATATGATTGGTTGCTATGGGCAACATCCCATCTTCAATGTTACCCCTATGGATGTGATTATGAGTAAGAAGTGAAGCACCTGAACAAAGTATGCTGCAATACATGGCATGCAAATACATCTATTATTTTTGCATGTAGGGTAGATACAGTTTGTTTTTACATGTTGCTCATAAATGGATTCGACACATCCGGTACTCGTTTCCTAGCACGGCGCCCACGATATTAAGTTGTATGACATCGCATCGCATGCCATATGCCCGCATGCAATGCGATGCGATTTTAAATTGTATAAGCCCCTATACGATTTTTAATTGTATAAGCACCCTAATGGGTGCTTACAATGTTAAATGCACCCCCACGCCACCCCCACTATCAACGCCAACCCGAAGCGTGGCGAGCGCAGCGAGCCCGCAAAGGGCGTCTGTACGCGTCCTCCGACCCTTTCATACCCCCACTATCCACGTCGACATGGAGTTGATTTTATATAGTGTGGCGAGCGCAGTGAGGGGACACGTATTACTTTACATGTATTCCGAGTCCCCTCGCGGGGCTCGCTGTGCTCGCCACGCTTCGGGCTCGGTGGCTCGTTGCGCTCGCCAAACTATATAGCATCAACTCCACGCCCACGTGGATAGTAAAGGAATGAAAAGGTCAGAGGACGCGTACCGCCACCCCTCGCGGGCTCGATGCGCTCACCATGCTTTGGGTTGGCGTTGATAGTGGGGTTGGTGTGGGGGTGCTTTTAACATTAGCACCCATTATGGTGCTTATACAATTAATTATCTTATAGGAGGCACATTTAACATTGAGAACACCCATTAGGGTGCTTATACAATTTTAAATCGTATTAAATCGTATACCATTGTATATGGCATACAATGGCATTCAATGCGATGGTATACAATTTAAAATTGTAAAACATCGGCTGCCATCGCATAACATCGCATCGCATACCATCGTATGCCTTATGGTATGCGATGCGATGGGCGCCGTGCTAGGAAACAAGTACAACACATCCTTCTAAAATCTGAGGGTACATTTATTAAAGCTTCTTAATGTGAAAAGTAGGTATGTTGCCCATAGCAACCAATTAGATTATAGCTATCATTTCTCTATTGCATATTAGAACGTAATAGACAGAATATGATTGGTTGGTATTAGCAACATCCCCACTTTTCACTTTTATAAGTTTTAGTAAATGTACCCCTAAATCTTATTTTAAATCTGCCCCATGGGTTTGCCAAGTTGCCATTACTTGTTTTTATACCATAATCATAATTCATAACCATATGTAAAGAAGAGAAACAGCATGGGGACAGCCTTCCATAATGTCAAACAGATTTACATGGCCGGCCCTGATTAATTAAATTCCCTAGCAAGATTCTTGCTGGTTCCCTTCCTCCCCAATGTGGTACCCTGGAATGGATTGCGACCTCTCTGATTTGTATGGCTTCATGACAGTAGGACACTGGAGAGGAAGAGATTAATTAGCATCTCCATGTATCAAATTTCTCTTCTTTGTGTGTCTCCATCCATTAAGTATCCCCCCCCCCCCTTGCATCTCAAGCCATCAGGTATCTCCCCCCCCCCCCCCCCCTTGTGTGTCTCCAGAAATCAAATCTCTTCCCTTGTGTTCCTCCAGCAATCCAAATCCCAAGATATTTCTTTAAAAAGCTCTTATAATTTATTTACCTTTGCTGTAGTCTCTCTGCATCTCTTCTCCATGGCATGCTGTCTACTGTGAATGTACACTGTTGTGATTGTTACTCACACCAGCATCACACTGATGGAAGCTAAAGGAGCTTTGTACAGTCTTTCTGCTTCTGCAGCTCTACTTCCTGTCATATAATATGACAAGCAGCATTGCTAGAAAGCCTGTACATCCCATTGGAGCAAAGCCTCTTTCAGCCAGAACTTCTGAAATCTGGAACACACATAGCAGAGCTTAGATGTCCAGCCTGCCCATAGGCTTTTCCAGATTCCTCTAGGCATTTGCCTATACTGCCTTGTCCTGGGGCTGGATCTGCAGCTCTAAATGGTTGGTAGTCTATTTACCGAAACATTTTGTGGATAAAATTGCTATTTTGCTATTTTCAATTCTTAAGTTCTAATCATTTACAGTTCTTTGCGATCCCCCCATATTTTTATCACAATAGAAACCCTCATAGGTTTCTTATATTTACCAATACGCTGGAATGCGAATGTCATGATGCTGGGTTTGGATGTTCCCAGAGTAGGTTAATGAGAGTCTTTGGCAGCAGTGCTGGAATGCAGGAACCCAGGACAGACTTATATGACCAGGGTGGTACTGGCTATGCTTCTTGGACGAGACTGGGATTGCCAATGCTTTTTAGACCAGGCCAGAAATTACTTGGATTGAAGGTTAGGTTACAGAAACATCAGGAACCTTTTGGAATAAATGAGCAAGCTGAATGCTTCTAGGCTACTGAACCCTTTGTATAATGGCTGATAGCTAGCAGAGACCTGGTATACACTTCGTGCTTGAGTAGGAATGGAAAGGCACTGGATTGAATCAGCAAAACTAAGTTAGAGATTCAAGGACTTTGGAAAAGTATGCTGAACACTGAAGTCCGGACACAGAACTCACACGAACACAAGTTCAGAATTCTGCTACACTGACCATAAGTAGAGGCTGAATAAGCTATGTTGCTCTGACATCTTATACCTGCCCAAGCAGCCACCTATATACACCCTGCTAGGCTGTGATTGGGGGAACTATACAGGTAACCGCAATCTGCCGTCCCAGTGGTCATTTCCTGATCTTCTGATTATCAGCAAGATAGTGGTGCCCATGAAATGCCAACAGGGATGAAAAAAAACAACGGGATAATCCAGAAAGAGCACTAGAGTGTCCGGACCACTGCAAAAAGAGAGCAGTCCAGAGTGGGGCCAGCAGCCATCGGGACCTGACAATGAAGAATTTCAGAGCTTGATTATGTTAGCCAATGCCATAGAACTTTAGCCAATGTTTAAGGGCTACTTATCACAAGGGATCCCTCCCCAGTAAAGGCATGCAGAGTAGAGAGAAGTAGCACAGTTGACATCTGAGAAAGAATGTAAATTGAATGCATCCTCCAACACTTTGATTTTACCCATCGCGGTGACAGATTCCTTTAGGGGCCCGTGTTCCTGGATTTGTTTTATGATACATTTCTCCAAACTTTAATTTGTAATTGCTGCAATTAACGGCAGTAAGAGATTAGAGTAGATGAAGGCCAAATAGGCCTGAGGATAATTAAAATTCCTAGGTTTATTCTGATTGGCTTAGTATTACAATGTTCTTTCAAGACAGAGCAGGCTAATAGGGTGATTTGTCAACCTCTTTTGTGAACCAATGGTTAAGTATGGGGTGTGTTAGTCATTAAAAGGGATAAATATGGACTGCACTGTGCAAACAGCCTATTGGATGAAGTCCTGCCTTCCCACCCAAAAACCTGTTTTTATTTTCTTTTCCTTTGATTGTCATTGCTTGTTATGTTTAATTGCCGTCAGTTGACACCTCAGTAGAATTCTGCATCTTTGTAGCTTTTTGGGGCATATAAGATCATTGCAGGACACCTACCTTACAGTTACTAACACGTTTGTCCGGCTCCTGCAGGTAGACCTGGATGTTTTCATGCAGAAATGTTCAGGCTGGTCCGAGAGGTGTTAGGTGATCCCTGCAATGTTAGATACGTCAATAGGCATGGTGCTTCAGTTGTCCCCGATCTCATACTTATTGGGTCTTTAACCCAATAATTGAAAAATTTACCTTGAATAAATGTGCCACAAATGTTGTATTATTTTATTAAATAAAATACGGGTTTCTATTCTAGTAATGATGAAAACATCAATGGTCAGTCGATGTTCTGTTTTATTGCAAAGTGATGTCTCTCTGCAATACTGGTAAATATGCAGGATGACGTTTGACAACATGTACAGTATACTGCAAATAGCATTGTAGATAGGATAGAACCCTGTGGAATGTTGCATGGCAGGGGCACTGGTTCAGACAAGAATAGACCTGAGAAAACCCTCTGTGACATGCCAGTTAGAAAACTTGTATGCCAAATATGGACTGTGCCATCCAGGCTACAGCAATTATTTAGGCACTGTGTTAGAATCCTATGGAACACAGTGTTCACTGCTAAATATAGGCAAAGATTGTTTTACATATGTAAAATTATCTAGCAATTCCAAGATTATATATACATATATATATATATTAGCCACAATAGTGTCTTCAGCGCCCTATGTGTAATAAGTAATGTCCATTCAACAAATAAAATTATATAAAAATGAAAGATGCTTGTAGCTTCAGTTTTTCTGGAAAAATCCTGTTTTATTTGATCACTACCCGTTGTGTTTCGATATATATATATATATATATATATATATATATATATATATATATATATATATATATATATATATATATATATATATATATATATATATATATATATATAGACGATAACGATCAGGCGGCACTCACGGAATTTTAGTGAATTTCAAATGAGGTTTATTTCTCCTACATGTTTCGGGCTACTGCCCGTCCTCAGGGAACAACCAAATACACTCTGTGATACCATATAAATAGTGCAATGCAAAACGAAAAAGTGACACCCTTCCGGTAAATTCGCGCCACATAGCACTTACCCGCGGCTTCCCAGCCTGTGTACTCCTTTCTGCCATTGACACGCCGTGCTGCGCTGCGGGGACACGTTCCGGGGCGCACCATCACTTCCGGCTCTGTTGGCTCAGCCCTCTGACGCGCTTCCCCCGTCCTGCACTGCGTTCCAAGCTTCCAGGTACCAAGCCTCGTTTTGGATGCCGCTGTCAAGTGACAGCTACGCGAATCTATATATAAACAAACCAAAGCAATACATTAGATTACAATATAAGGATCAACTTCTCAACAAAGTGTACTAAAAACATTTAAGAGGCTCAAAATGAGCCATATAAGAGGCCAAGAATACCTGACCATTAAAATGTGAAAGACATTTAAAGACATACACACATCAAAAAAATTGTGAAAAATTGTTACAAAAAAATACAAAAAATATTAAAAAGTACAGAATACAGATCGCTTGGTTTATCATAATCAAGAGTATCATATGATTATCGAATATTTCATTTAACTTCTACTTTATATCCAAGAGATCTGATATATAACTATGTATTGCCCAGATATTAATTTATCCAATATTACTTAAATGTTGATTATATCTTTAGAGAAAACTTTGTAGACCATGTTGCTCGTTTAGGCCTCTGGGAGCAATTGTATCTAATCTAAAAATCCATCTGGCCTCTGTCTGTAGCAGGAGCCTACCCCTATTGCCTCCTCTTGTTGTGGGTGGGATATAATCCACTATTTTTGAACGGATGCTGGCAATGCTATGTTTAAAAAGAGCGCAGTGTCTGGCCACTGGTTGATCACTTGTGCCAACACTCAGTGCCTGTCTGATCGCATGGCGATGGTTTGCCATGCGTTCTTTAAATTGACATTCCGTCTTGCCCACGTAGTATAAACCACATGGGCAAGACAGAACATAAACAACATACCGTGTAGAACAGGTCACTGAGTGTTTAATGGCTATCTTGCTGCCATTATGGGGATGATTAATGGTACCTCCTACAAGCATAGAACTGCAGGTGGTACACCCCACGCACCGATAACAGCCTTTGGGGCGTGTCATGAAGTGTGCTGGTGTTTTCTTTTTATTAAGATTGGTCACGTCAACCTTTACCAGGATATCTGCTAGATTTTTTCCTCTTTTGTAGGCTGGCATAATCCTGGAATCTTTCAAGCTTTTTAAATCTCTATCTGAGGCGACCAAAGGCCATAGGTTCTTGACCTTTTGGGTCATTACACTACTGCCATCGGCATACTGGGTAACCCAGGGGATTTTATTTTCAATTGACTGTTTCTTTTTAGATGTATTAAGAACAGTCTGTCGGGACATATTTAAAACTTTTTGTTTAGTTTTTTCCAGATCGCTTCTCTTATAGCCCCTCTGCTCAAACTTCACCTGCATCTGATCTAAGTCTTTTTTAGCTTGTTCTTCATTACTTGTGATTCTCCTCACTCGTAACATCTGTGAATAAGGGAGACCGTAACGCAAAGACCTCGGGTGACAACTTTCTTGTCTCAACAACGTGTTGCGGTCAGTCTCCTTTACAAAAATAGATGTTTCAATTTTCCTATCTCTGATACATATCTTCACATCCAAATAATGTATTTCTTCCCTGCTCATATTAAACGTCAGCTTGGCGGGGCAGGAACTCTCATTATGATCTTCTAGAATTTTTCTGAGTTCTATTTCACTGCCCAACCAAAATATGAGCAGGTCATCTATGTATCTAAGATACAACAACACCTTATTCACATGGGGGGCCTGGTAAATGAGTTGTTGATCAACAGCATCCATGTATGCGTTGGCGTAGGATGGGGCCACATTGGACCCCATCGCCACGCCTTGCTGTTGGCGGTACATCTGGCCATTGAAATAAAAATAATTTCTATTCAATACCAGGTGCAGTAGATCAAGAAAGAATTTTTTATCTGGACCCACGTATGCCGGGCTGGTTTCCAGTAAACTCTGGACCGCCCTCATCCCCTCCTCATGGGGGATACACGTGTAAAGCCCTACAACATCAACACTGCACATTATTACATTCTCTGGCAACATACCAAGCCCCTCCAATTTTTCCAATAACATATTGGTGTCTTTAAGATACGATTTAGTGAGTTGTACACAAGGATTAAGTAGTGCATCTAAATAAGTAGACACTGGCTGGAAGAGGGACCCCCTGGCAGAAATGATGGGTCTGCCAGGGGGCCTCTCCACCCTTTTGTGCACTTTTGGCAGGGTATAGAACATGGGGATAATTGGGAAATCGCTCATCAGAGCTGCCCCCAACTCCGCTGAAATGATGTTCTCATGTGAGGCAGCTGTTATGAGATTGTCCAACTCACGTTTATAAGTCCCGGTGGGATCTTGCTGTAGATGTTCATAAATTACATTATCCGCGAGTTGTCTTTGACATTCCAATAGATAGTCCGTGAGGTCCTGGACCACCACCGAACCCCCTTTGTCGGCCTTGCGAATAATTATATCGGTCCGCTTTTGTAAATCATGCAAGGCAGTCTTCTCCAATTTGGATAAGTTCGACATAAATCTGGGGTCCAGGGTTGTATTGTCCCCAACCGATTCCATCATGCGGGAGAAAGTCTTGATGGAAGTATTTGTAACTTGGGGATCGAACTTTGATCTGGGTTGTAACTTCCGTACTTGAATAGGTATATCAATCCCACTGGGGCCACTGTTGGATTTTTCATGAAAGAATTCTTTAAGTCTTAATGAACGGCTGAACTTATAACAATCAACCTTCCAATCAAATTTGTTAGGTAGGTGACTGGGAATAAAGGTAAGTCCTTTTGATAAGACCGATGTCTCAGGGTCACTTAGGGGAGTGCTGGATAGATTGAACACCAAGTCTTTTATTGGCGGTTGCTGCCGCGGCCTGCCTTGCCTCTCGGCCTGCCGCCCGCGCCTCGTCCGCCTTCTTTTCCTCTTGCCGGCTTGAGACCCGTCCGGGTCGTGATCCCTAAAGGGAGAGCTTTATGGGAGGTAGAAGGGGCCTGCTGGTCAATTTCGCTAGCTGAGGTACTTGATTCTTCATAGTCCACAAATTTCTGTTGTTGCCGTCTACGTGGACGTTTTGGGACTTGAGTGGTGTTCTGTGGCCCAGCTGTACTCAGCCACTGGTATACGCGGTTCTGTTCATAGTCTGCTTGGACTTTTCTGCGTTTTTCCCTCTTGTATTTGACCAGCTCCTTTTGATATTGCTCAATTTGATTTTTCAACTTTGTGTTCCAATCTATGCTGGTGTCGGCTGTCAGTGTCGACACATGCGTCGACTCGAATGTCTCAATTTTGGTGCGTGTTGCTGCTAGTTCTTTTGTTGACTCGTCGATCACCAGCAGTAGCAAATCCATTGAGCATTTATTTAGGATGCTCACCCATCGTTTGCAGAAGGCGATGTTTTGCCTACCGATGGTGGGGACATTACGCACCCGAAATCCCCGTGGTATTTGCTTCTCCTTAAAATAATCAGCCAAAGTGGAGGCATGCAGCTGATAATCCACTTCCCTTTTCTTAAGGAAATACCAATCTCGATAAAGTTCATCATTCTCTGCCGCAGGTATCTGTGACTGCAGTTTAGCAGCTTGCACAATCAGATCCGCATCACTATCCGAATAGCTGAATCGCTCACCTGTGTCTATTTGGGTCAGATTGACTCCAGGTATCGGTAGTTCCATGGTGCAGAGCGATGGAATTCTCAGATGTTGACACAATTAGTCGACACGGTTATGCTTCTGTACTGTGTCCCAACCGGATGGGAATCCCTTCTCCCTTGCGGACTGCACAGTAAATTTGTGTGGGGGTGCCTTGGCTGGAGATGACTGCCCGGATACACACGGCTTTCACTTCCACAATATCTACACAATAGCGCCCGGCACTCCACGGAGTATAACCTTCAGTAGTTACCCGGTGCCTTCCTCACAGGACCCTTGGGACCCAGTATGCAGACGATAACGATCAGGCGGCACTCACGGAATTTTAGTGAATTTCAAATGAGGTTTATTTCTCCTACATGTTTCGGGCTACTGCCCGTCCTCAGGGAACAACCAAATACACTCTGTGATACCATATAAATAGTGCAATGCAAAACGAAAAAGTGACACCCTTCCGGTAAATTCGCGCCACATAGCACTTACCCGCGGCTTCCCAGCCTGTGTACTCCTTTCTGCCATTGACACGCCGTGCTGCGCTGCGGGGACACGTTCCGGGGCGCACCATCACTTCCGGCTCTGTTGGCTCAGCCCTCTGACGCGCTTCCCCCGTCCTGCACTGCGTTCCAAGCTTCCAGGTACCAAGCCTCGTTTTGGATGCCGCTGTCAAGTGACAGCTACGCGAATCTATATATAAACAAACCAAAGCAATACATTAGATTACAATATAAGAATCAACTTCTCAACAAAGTGTACTAAAAACATTTAAGAGGCTCAAAATGAGCCATATAAGAGGCCAAGAATACCTGACCATTAAAATGTGAAAGACATTTAAAGACATACACACATCAAAAAAATTGTGAAAAATTGTTACAAAAAAATACAAAAAATATTAAAAAGTACAGAATACAGATCGCTTGGTTTATCATAATCAAGAGTATCATATGATTATCGAATATTTCATTTAACTTCTACTTTATATCCAAGAGATCTGATATATAACTATGTATTGCCCAGATATTAATTTATCCAATATTACTTAAATGTTGATTATATCTTTAGAGAAAACTTTGTAGACCATGTTGCTCGTTTAGGCCTCTGGGAGCAATTGTATCTAATCTAAAAATCCATCTGGCCTCTGTCTGTAGCAGGAGCCTACCCCTATTGCCTCCTCTTGTTGTGGGTGGGATATAATCCACTATTTTTGAACGGATGCTGGCAATGCTATGTTTAAAAAGAGCGCAGTGTCTGGCCACTGGTTGATCACTTGTGCCAACACTCAGTGCCTGTCTGATCGCATGGCGATGGTTTGCCATGCGTTCTTTAAATTGACATTCCGTCTTGCCCACGTAGTATAAACCACATGGGCAAGACAGAACATAAACAACATACCGTGTAGAACAGGTCACTGAGTGTTTAATGGCTATCTTGCTGCCATTATGGGGATGATTAATGGTACCTCCTACAGTAGCCCGAAACATGTAGGAGAAATAAACCTCATTTGAAATTCACTAAAATTCCGTGAGTGCCGCCTGATCGTTATCGTCTGCATACTGGGTCCCAAGGGTCCTGTGAGGAAGGCACCGGGTAACTACTGAAGGTTATACTCCGTGGAGTGCCGGGCGCTATTGTGTAGATATTGTGGAAGTGAAAGCCGTGTGTATCCGGGCAGTCATCTCCAGCCAAGGCACCCCCACACAAATTTACTGTGCAGTCCGCAAGGGAGAAGGGATTCCCATCCGGTTGGGACACAGTACAGAAGCATAACCGTGTCGACTAATTGTGTCAACATCTGAGAATTCCATCGCTCTGCACCATGGAACTACCGATACCTGGAGTCAATCTGACCCAAATAGACACAGGTGAGCGATTCAGCTATTCGGATAGTGATGCGGATCTGATTGTGCAAGCTGCTAAACTGCAGTCACAGATACCTGCGGCAGAGAATGATGAACTTTATCGAGATTGGTATTTCCTTAAGAAAAGGGAAGTGGATTATCAGCTGCATGCCTCCACTTTGGCTGATTATTTTAAGGAGAAGCAAATACCACGGGGATTTCGGGTGCGTAATGTCCCCACCATCGGTAGGCAAAACATCGCCTTCTGCAAACGATGGGTGAGCATCCTAAATAAATGCTCAATGGATTTGCTACTGCTGGTGATCGACGAGTCAACAAAAGAACTAGCAGCAACACGCACCAAAATTGAGACATTCGAGTCGACGCATGTGTCGACACTGACAGCCGACACCAGCATAGATTGGAACACAAAGTTGAAAAATCAAATTGAGCAATATCAAAAGGAGCTGGTCAAATACAAGAGGGAAAAACGCAGAAAAGTCCAAGCAGACTATGAACAGAACCGCGTATACCAGTGGCTGAGTACAGCTGGGCCACAGAACACCACTCAAGTCCCAAAACGTCCACGTAGACGGCAACAACAGAAATTTGTGGACTATGAAGAATCAAGTACCTCAGCTAGCGAAATTGACCAGCAGGCCCCTTCTACCTCCCATAAAGCTCTCCCTTTAGGGATCACGACCCGGACGGGTCTCAAGCCGGCAAGAGGAAAAGAAGGCGGACGAGGCGCGGGCGGCAGGCCGAGAGGCAAGGCAGGCCGCGGCAGCAACCGCCAATAAAAGACTTGGTGTTCAATCTATCCAGCACTCCCCTAAGTGACCCTGAGACATCGGTCTTATCAAAAGGACTTACCTTTATTCCCAGTCACCTACCTAACAAATTTGATTGGAAGGTTGATTGTTATAAGTTCAGCCGTTCATTAAGACTTAAAGAATTCTTTCATGAAAAATCCAACAGTGGCCCCAGTGGGATTGATATACCTATTCAAGTACGGAAGTTACAACCCAGATCAAAGTTCGATCCCCAAGTTACAAATACTTCCATCAAGACTTTCTCCCGCATGATGGAATCGGTTGGGGACAATACAACCCTGGACCCCAGATTTATGTCGAACTTATCCAAATTGGAGAAGACTGCCTTGCATGATTTACAAAAGCGGACCGATATAATTATTCGCAAGGCCGACAAAGGGGGTTCGGTGGTGGTCCAGGACCTCACGGACTATCTATTGGAATGTCAAAGACAACTCGCGGATAATGTAATTTATGAACATCTACAGCAAGATCCCACCGGGACTTATAAACGTGAGTTGGACAATCTCATAACAGCTGCCTCACATGAGAACATCATTTCAGCGGAGTTGGGGGCAGCTCTGATGAGCGATTTCCCAATTATCCCCATGTTCTATACCCTGCCAAAAGTGCACAAAAGGGTGGAGAGGCCCCCTGGCAGACCCATCATTTCTGCCAGGGGGTCCCTCTTCCAGCCAGTGTCTACTTATTTAGATGCACTACTTAATCCTTGTGTACAACTCACTAAATCGTATCTTAAAGACACCAATATGTTATTGGAAAAATTGGAGGGGCTTGGTATGTTGCCAGAGAATGTAATAATGTGCAGTGTTGATGTTGTAGGGCTTTATACGTGTATCCCCCATGAGGAGGGGATGAGGGCGGTCCAGAGTTTACTGGAAACCAGCCCGGCATACGTGGGTCCAGATAAAAAATTCTTTCTTGATCTACTGCACCTGGTATTGAATAGAAATTATTTTTATTTCAATGGCCAGATGTACCGCCAACAGCAAGGCGTGGCGATGGGGTCCAATGTGGCCCCATCCTACGCCAACGCATACATGGATGCTGTTGATCAACAACTCATTTACCAGGCCCCCCATGTGAATAAGGTGTTGTTGTATCTTAGATACATAGATGACCTGCTCATATTTTGGTTGGGCAGTGAAATAGAACTCAGAAAAATTCTAGAAGATCATAATGAGAGTTCCTGCCCCGCCAAGCTGACGTTTAATATGAGCAGGGAAGAAATACATTATTTGGATGTGAAGATATGTATCAGAGATAGGAAAATTGAAACATCTATTTTTGTAAAGGAGACTGACCGCAACACGTTGTTGAGACAAGAAAGTTGTCACCCGAGGTCTTTGCGTTACGGTCTCCCTTATTCACAGATGTTACGAGTGAGGAGAATCACAAGTAATGAAGAACAAGCTAAAAAAGACTTAGATCAGATGCAGGTGAAGTTTGAGCAGAGGGGCTATAAGAGAAGCGATCTGGAAAAAACTAAACAAAAAGTTTTAAATATGTCCCGACAGACTGTTCTTAATACATCTAAAAAGAAACAGTCAATTGAAAATAAAATCCCCTGGGTTACCCAGTATGCCGATGGCAGTAGTGTAATGACCCAAAAGGTCAAGAACCTATGGCCTTTGGTCGCCTCAGATAGAGATTTAAAAAGCTTGAAAGATTCCAGGATTATGCCAGCCTACAAAAGAGGAAAAAATCTAGCAGATATCCTGGTAAAGGTTGACGTGACCAATCTTAATAAAAAGAAAACACCAGCACACTTCATGACACGCCCCAAAGGCTGTTATCGGTGCGTGGGGTGTACCACCTGCAGTTCTATGCTTGTAGGAGGTACCATTAATCATCCCCATAATGGCAGCAAGATAGCCATTAAACACTCAGTGACCTGTTCTACACGGTATGTTGTTTATGTTCTGTCTTGCCCATGTGGTTTATACTACGTGGGCAAGACGGAATGTCAATTTAAAGAACGCATGGCAAACCATCGCCATGCGATCAGACAGGCACTGAGTGTTGGCACAAGTGATCAACCAGTGGCCAGACACTGCGCTCTTTTTAAACATAGCATTGCCAGCATCCGTTCAAAAATAGTGGATTATATCCCACCCACAACAAGAGGAGGCAATAGGGGTAGGCTCCTGCTACAGACAGAGGCCAGATGGATTTTTAGATTAGATACAATTGCTCCCAGAGGCCTAAACGAGCAACATGGTCTACAAAGTTTTCTCTAAAGATATAATCAACATTTAAGTAATATTGGATAAATTAATATCTGGGCAATACATAGTTATATATCAGATCTCTTGGATATAAAGTAGAAGTTAAATGAAATATTCGATAATCATATGATACTCTTGATTATGATAAACCAAGCGATCTGTATTCTGTACTTTTTAATATTTTTTGTATTTTTTTGTAACAATTTTTCACAATTTTTTTGATGTGTGTATGTCTTTAAATGTCTTTCACATTTTAATGGTCAGGTATTCTTGGCCTCTTATATGGCTCATTTTGAGCCTCTTAAATGTTTTTAGTACACTTTGTTGAGAAGTTGATTCTTATATTGTAATCTAATGTATTGCTTTGGTTTGTTTATATATAGATTCGCGTAGCTGTCACTTGACAGCGGCATCCAAAACGAGGCTTGGTACCTGGAAGCTTGGAACGCAGTGCAGGACGGGGGAAGCGCGTCAGAGGGCTGAGCCAACAGAGCCGGAAGTGATGGTGCGCCCCGGAACGTGTCCCCGCAGCGCAGCACGGCGTGTCAATGGCAGAAAGGAGTACACAGGCTGGGAAGCCGCGGGTAAGTGCTATGTGGCGCGAATTTACCGGAAGGGTGTCACTTTTTCGTTTTGCATTGCACTATTTATATGGTATCACAGAGTGTATTTGGTTGTTCCCTGAGGACGGGCAGTAGCCCGAAACATGTAGGAGAAATAAACCTCATTTGAAATTCACTAAAATTCCGTGAGTGCCGCCTGATCGTTATCGTCTGCATACTGGGTCCCAAGGGTCCTGTGAGGAAGGCACCGGGTAACTACTGAAGGTTATACTCCGTGGAGTGCCGGGCGCTATTGTGTAGATATATATATATATATATATATATATATACAGTCTTTCTCTGCCCTAATTGTAAGTTATATATGTATAATTGTAAGTTCCACTGTGAAGGATACTGATGTGAATGTCCAAATATTATCTGTATACCGCTGAAAAGTATGTGTGCTCCATATAAATAGCTGGCAATAAATAAAATAAATAGTTATTAATATTCTATTTTATTTGTAAGGCACCCCAAATGGTCTGCTGTACTGTACATGGGGGGATAACAGAGAGCATGTTAAACAGGATTACTGCACAGCAATGAATAATACATAGTCAACAATACAAAATTATACAATGCAGGGCCGGTGCTAGGGTGTTCGGCGCCCCCCTGCAAAATATAAATTTGCACCCTACCTCCCATATTTCATAAAGGAACAGCATGTTCCAATGTTCCAATGGAATATGGTCTCACAAGGAAAGGGTGTGGCCACACAATAGTACCCCAATTCAAATTTTGCTACACCACAGCAGTGACCCTTAGTCGCAATACACCACACAGTAGCGACTCTTATTCATGTTACGCCACCCGGTAGAACCCTTTATTCCATTATGCCACACAGTAGTATCTCTTATGTCATACAATAGTAGTTCTTATACATTATGCCACACAGTAATGCCACATTTTAATACATTATACCACACAGTAATTCCCTTTTCACTTTGTCACCCCTTTTCCAGCGACATAAAACTCCTGGGTTTTGCACATGAACGTGCACCAACTCTGGATTTTTGTCAGTGGACCTGGTGACAATGAAAAATATCCCAAGTCTAGTGCCCTGGGATTTTTACCTAGGTCTCGAGCAAGGTTTTTAGCAAGTAAAACGAGCTGTGGAAACATTTCTTACCCGTGTTCTTTGACCTGCTGTCCGGCGGCACGCAAGCCGGTTTCCGTGCACTGCCCGGCTGCACACCCTGTTTTCCCGGGATTCCCGTTTCAGTGTAAATGGTGTCAACCTAGGAAAAACCCAGGAAATCAGGGCATTGGTTATAAGGACATCGGTAGGGAGACCCACCAAAATCCTGGGTCAAAAATCCTGTGTATAACCCGGAAATTTGGGGGAAAAACGGTATATGTCTCACTCAGTAATTTCCTTAACACATTATGCCACATTTGTGGCACCATTTGTGCCCGACTATGGCCCCTCATGACTGGCTGCTGATGCGAAAGCTCTGATATGCTCACTGCCTGGCACTAAATCCAATAAGGCACCTGTAACAGCACTTATCAGTGCCAAGCAGTAAATCACCATAACACAACACATTGGGGGTGGGGGGGGGGGTGTCACACAGAACACATGGGGAGGGGACAATATTTTGAACAGAAAACAGAGCAGGGATGGCACAGGGTGACACAGTGGCTTGGACACAACACAGAGAGGACTGTGGCACAGTAACAGAACACAGAGGTGGCACTATGACTAGGACATACAGAACACAGAGGGGGGTGTCACACAATGATAAATAAAGCACATGGGGCGTCTTACAGTGACACAACATGAGGATGTCAAGGTGACAACACAGAGGCAGTGACAGAAGGCAGAACACGGACGGGGGGGGGGTGACAGTGACAGAACACAGGGTGGGTGACCAGAGTGACACAGAACGGGGGGGGCTGACAGTGACAGAATACAGGGGGGGGTCTGACAGTGACAGAACACAGGGGGGTCTGACAGTGTCATAACACAGTGGGGGTGACAGTGACAGAACAGGGAGAGTGAGTGACAGTGACAGAACACAGGGGGGGCAGTGTCTCCCGTGCCCCCTCCTGGGGACCAGTGACCTGAATTGCGTCGCAGCACTCAGAGCACTTACCTCCTGCTTGGGGAACTTACTTCTGGCACCGGCGCCCACAGCAGCCACTCCCACAATGCTGCCTTGTAGAGCTGGAGCTGGGAGACAGGAGACATTTCCTTGTGTGCTGATGACTTCACCTGTAGGGGCTTTTATGCCAGCCGCGGAAAGGCACAGTGTGGCCGACCGCAGCGGCAGCAGCAACATGAGCGGCTCTGCTGGACGGGTGGAGCTTGCAGTAATCTTGCGCGGGTCGGGGAGAGGGGGCACGAGCTGTGTTCGCTGAGCTCAGCTGACTTAGAGCTTGGCCGTTTGCACTATACTGCAGCGGTGCCTTGTTTTTTGAACACACCATATTGTCCACACACACAGCTGCCAGCAACAATTATGTACAGCAGCAGAGATGAGTCGCAGAGCAGGGACAGCGCCTCTCCAGCCTGGCGCCTCCCTGCTTTGCAGGCCCTGCTGAGCGGTTAGCGCCGGCCCTGATACAATGTCAAATCAACAACAAATTGAGAAAACAAAAAGAAAACATGGACTATCAGATCCAGTGATAGACATGACAGTAAGCATAAGTGATAGGTAGCACTCACAAGAGGCAGCCTTAGTCCTGGCACCACAATGTTGACGTTGTTAAAATGTTAAATTAAACATTTTCGGTGGTATAACTGTACACAACCTGTTTACAGTTATACTATATTATGTTATAGTACAGTATGTTATTCCTCATCAATGCAAAACTCCCGTGAAAATACTGTATTTATTTTCATAATTCATACATATGTTAAATAATATTTATTGCATGTGCATTAGAAATTTGGATTTTGATAAATACTGTATTTCAGTATCATTTGTATTGTGGATCAGAATCTAGGGTGCAGTGCTACTTGTGTAATGGTTGGCAGGGGGAACGAGGTCAGTGACAGCTGCACTAGGAAGAAGGGAGTGGGGGGACATGGGAGGAGGTCTCCAACATTTTGCCAACTTCTGCATGTGTGTTGTAGTAGTCACAGTGCCAGTTGTGATAGGGGGTGGGTGCATGGGTAAATGTCAGCGGTCATTTGGTTAAACCCACAGGGTAGAATCTTGAAATGGGATTATTTATTTGATTTTGATTGTTTTTCACCACAAAATGTAATAATGTATATATATTGCATTCCCATCAATAGGAAAACCTCTATTGCATTAAAATACAAGTATATGACATGTCCTTTACTTGTATATGATAAGAAATGTTTTTCACAATGAAATGGGGTTATTGTAAAAATTTTCCTGGTCCTAAATGGAGAACACCATACCATTATGGGGTGGATAAGAAGGGCTAAATTGTTCTCAAAACTAATTTATGCTGTATTGTGTGTGTGCACAAACACTACTGTTTAAAAGAGAACCAATGAGTAAATAATAGAAAATACATTGCAAAAGAAACCATAACAAATGTTACCATAAGAGAGGAAACTTAAGAACCATCAGACTTCTGTATATTAGGGGCCTGTCTGAATGCATGACAATGGGAGGGAGAACAATAACAAGTGGCATCGAGGGAAAGAAGGGGATAGGGTGATTGACAGAGGGGGTAGTTGGTGCAAGGGGATCACCAGTCCAGGCGGGGGGGGGGGGTACTTTAGGTGCATGGTGCACACTGATGCTCTTGGTGGGCTGGCAGTGGCTCTGAGTCTCCTGATATTGAGGGTGTAGACATTAGCGCAGGGGCTTGCTCGGGACATACAGCTCATCCACTGACACCAGCAGCAGCTTTGTGTCAAATGTAGAAGGATCCTACTGGTCTGTATCCAACAACATATGATTCAATTGGGGGAAAAGTTTCCCCTACAGTAGAAAGTTAGTTGGAAAAAAAATCAAATATGTTTGATTTTCCCAACTGCAGGTACACCACAGATAATCCAGCACACTCAGTTCCAGCAGTGTGCTGCATTATCCATTTTGCCAGATTGATGGTGGTATTCCCGCAGAACATGATTAGCCCCCACACCTGGAGTAGTCCCCCTTGCATTTGTCTAACCCTTGCAGCTATTTCAACACCTAGAGCCCATTCCCCCTAGCGCAGCATGACTCCCTCAAACTGCAGTCCATCTCTCCCTCCGTAACCTCCGCAGCCTGACCCTTCCCCACTTCTAAACCCCACTTCAGCCTCTAAACCCCCCTGCAGCCTAATTTCTCTTGGCACCTGATGTGACTGGATGAAAAGAGGTGGAGTGCTTATAGTTGGACAGACCGTTTTTGCGTTTTTTCAGCCATGTGGGAGCAAACTCTGATTGTTGTTTGCTCCAATTCAGGCAACTATCCTTCTGGTGATATCTTTCTGGTGTATGGCCAGCATTAGTCTAGTTCCTGTACACTTCAAATGCCCAAAAGTGATCCATTAAAATATTTTAGAATTCAATACTGAGTCACAATTATTGTTCATTTTATGTCCTAGAGACATCTACTCAGTGCTAATATTACCTACAGTACATGGCAGGAAATACAGTTTTGACTGTACAATCATGTCAATGGAAATATTTACTTTTCCACACAAGTGAACTTACAGAGTTCATACACATCATTCACATCGTGCACCAACTCTGGATTTTTGTCAGTGGACCTGGTGACAATGAAAAATCTCCCAAGTCTAGTGACCTGGGATTTTTACCTAGGTCTCGAGCAAGTTTTTTAGCAGGTAAAACGAGCTGTGGAAACATTTCTTACCCGTGTTCTTTGACCTGGTGTCCGGCGGCACGCAAGCCGGTTTCCGTGCACTGCCCGGCTGCACACCCTGTTTTCCCGGGATTCCTGTTTCAGTGTAAATGGTGTCAACCTAGGAAAAACCCAGGAAATCAGGGCATTGGTTATAAGGACATCGGTAGGGAGACCCACCAAAATCCTGGGTCAAAAATCCTGTGTATAACCCGGAAATTTGGTGGAAAATCGGTATATGTCTCACTCAGTAATTTCCTTAACACATTATGCCACACCTGGCAACATTTGTGACCGACTATGGCCCCTCATGACTGGCTGCTGATGCGAAAGCTCTGATATGCTCACTGCCTGGCACTAAATCCAATAAGGCACCTGTAACAGCACTTATCAGTGCCAAGCAGTAAATCACCATAACACAATACATTGGGGGTGGGGGGGGTGTCACACAGAACACATGGGGAGGGGACAGTATTTTGAACAGAAAACAGAGCAGGGATGGCACAGGGTGACACAGTGGCTTGGACACAACACAGAGAGGACTGTGGCACAGTAACAGAACACAGAGGTGGCACTATGACTAGGACATACAGAACACAGAGGGGGTGTCACACAATGATAAATAAAGCACATGGGGTGTCTTACAGTGACACAACATGAGGATGTCAAGGTGACAACACAGAGGCAGTGACAGAAGGCAGAACACGGAGGGGGGGTGACAGTGACAGAACACAGGGTGGGTGACCAGAGTGACACAGAATGGGGAAGGGGGGGCTGACAGTGACAGAATACAGTGGGGGGGGGGTCTGACAGTGACAGAACACAGGGGGGTCTGACAGTGTCATAACACAGCGGGGTGACAGTGACAGAAAAGGGGGGTGACAGTGACAGAACAGGGAGAGTGAGTGACAGTGACAGAACACAGGGGGGGGGCAGTGTCTCCCATGCCCCCTCCTGGGGACCAGTGACCTGAATTGCGTCGCAGCACTCAGAGCGCTTACCTCCTGCTTGGGGCACCCACAGCAGCCACGCCCACGATGCTGCCTTGTAGAGCTGGAGCTGGGAGACAGTAGACATTTCCTTGTGTGCTGATGACTTCACCTGTAGGGGCTTTTATGCCAGCCGCGGAAAGGCACAGTGTGGCCGACCGCAGCGGCAGCAGCAACATGAGCGGCTCTGCTGGGCGGATGGAGCTTGCAGTAATCTTGCGCGGGTCGGGGAGAGGGGGCACGAGCTGTGTTCGCTGAGCTCAGCTGACTTAGAGCTTGGCCGTTTGCACTATACTGCAGCGGTGCCTTGTTTTTTGAACACACCATATTGTCCACACACACAGCTGCCAGCAACAATTATGTACAGCAGCAGAGATGAGTCGCAGAGCAGGGACAGCGCCTCTCCAGCCTGGCGCCTCCCTGCTTTGCAGGCCCTGCTGAGCGGTTAGCGCCGGCCCTGATACAATGTCAAATCAACAACAAATTGAGAAAACAAAAAGAAAACATGGACTATCAGATCCAGTGATAGACATGACAGTAAGCATAAGTGATAGGTAGCACTCACAAGAGGCAGCCTTAGTCCTGGCACCACAATGTTGACGTTGTTAAAATGTTAAATTAAACATTTTCGGTGGTATAACTGTACACAACCTGTTTACAGTTATACTATATTATGTTATAGTACAGTATGTTATTCCTCATCAATGCAAAACTCCCGTGAAAATACTGTATTTATTTTCATAATTCATACATATGTTAAATAATATTTATTGCATGTGCATTAGAAATTTGGATTGTGATAAATACTGTATTTCAGTATCATTTGTATTGTGGATCAGAATCTAGGGTGCAGTGCTACTTGTGTAATGGTTGGCAGGGGGAACGAGGTCAGTGACAGCTGCACTAGGAAGAAGGGAGTGGGGGGACATGGGAGGAGGTCTCCAACATTTTGCCAACTTCTGCATGTGTGTTGTAGTAGTCACAGTGCCAGTTGTGATAGGGGGTGGGTGCATGGGTAAATGTCAGCGGTCATTTGGTTAAACCCACAGGGTAGAATCTTGAAATGGGATTATTTATTTGATTTTGATTGTTTTTCACCACAAAATGTAATAATGTATATATATTGCATTCCCATCAATAGGAAAACCTCTATTGCATTAAAATACAAGTATATGACATGTCCTTTACTTGTATATGATAAGAAATGTTTTTCACAATGAAATGGGGTTATTGTAAAAATTTTCCTGGTCCTAAATGGAGAACACCATACCATTATGGGGTGGATAAGAACGGCTAAATTGTTCTCAAAACTAATTTATGCTGTATTGTTTGTGTGCACAAACACTACTGTTTAAAAGAGAACCAATGAGTAAATAATAGAAAATACATTGCAAAAGAAACCATAACAAATGTTACCATAAGAGAGGAAACTTAAGAACCATCAGACTTCTGTGTATTAGGGGCCTGTCTGATTGGATGACAATGGGAAGGAGAACAATAACAGGTGACATTGAGGGAAAGAAGGGGATAGGGTGATTGACAGAGGGGGTAGTTGGTGCAAGGGGATCACCAGTCCAGGCGGGGGGAGGGTACTTTAGGTGCATGGTGCACACTGATGCTCTTGGTGGGTGGGCAGTGGCTCTGAGTCTCCTGATATTGAGGGTGGAGACATTAGCGCAGGGGCTTGCTCGGGACATACAGCTCATCCACTGACACCAACAGCAGCTTTGTGTTAAATGTAGAAGGATCCTACTGGTCTGTATCCAACAACATATGATTCAATTGGGGGAAAAGTTTCCCCTACAGTAGAAAGTTTAGTTGGAAAAAAAATCAAATATGTTTGATTTTCCCAACTGCAGGTACACCACAGATAATCCAGCATACTCAGTTCCAGCAGTGTGCTGCATTATCCATTTTGCCAGATTGATGGTGGTATTCCCGCAGAACATGATTAGCCCCCACACCTGGAGTAGTCCCCCTTGCATTTGTCTAACCCTTGCAGCTATTTCAACACCTAGAGCCCATTCCCCCTAGCGCAGCATGACTCCCTCAAACTGCAGTCCATCTCTCCCTCCGTAACCTCCGCAGCCTGACCCTTCCCCACTTCTAAACCCCACTTCAGCCTCTAAACCCCCCTGCAGCCTAATTTCTCTTGGCACCTGATGTGACTGGATGAAAAGAGGTGGAGTGCTTATAGTTGGACAGACCGTTTTTGCGTTTTTTTCAGCCATGTGGGAGCAAACTCTGATTGTTGTTTGCTCCAATTCAGGCAACTATCCTTCTGGTGATATCTTTCTGGTGTATAGCCAGCATTAGTCTAGTTCCTGTACACTTCAAATGCCCAAAAGTGATCCATTAAAATATTTTAGAATTCAATACTGAGTCACAATTATTGTTCATTTTATGTCCTAGAGACATCTACTCAGTGCTAATATTACCTACAGTACATGGCAGGAAATACAGTTTTGACTGTACAATCATGTCAATGGAAATATTTACTTTTCCACACAAGTGAACTTACAGAGTTCATACACATCATTCAAATACTTCATTTGTGATGTTAATAGGAACCCGGAATAGCATCCTAGATAGCAATGTTGCTTATAGAAGAATATGGTTCGTTTTCTTACTAAGTATCTGTACACAGTTTCCTTTCTCTTCTGTTTGTTTGTATATGAAGCTTCCCTGCAGTGCTTTTGTCTGTGTGAGAATTGTTTTACTCAACGCCTTTAAGCTGTACATCTTCAGTTAATGCTTTGGGGATTCCTGCTAGTCATTTTCAATGTCTTTAAATAGCACTTTTTAATGCATACATCTGAGTAACAGACATGGACACATTCAACAATTTCTTCCCCGTTTAACTATATAACACATTTCCATCTAACTGGAAAGATATAGTTGAATAAAACACTGTTGGATTGGTTTAAGCACTAGTTGAATTCCCACATATCACATTTAATTGACATGGGATTACACAAGCACTTGAATCAGCTCTGTATTGATTTGTTAATGTCTGAATAGATACTGAGTTCTGTAGGTAGACTGCTTAGATTTATACTGAGTGGCAACCTCATGGGATAATGTTCCAACAGAAATTACACAAATATGGTGATCATTAATAACTTGAAATTGTCACACCTGTTCCAGCTTTGTCACAGCAAATAATGACATCAACATTCATTTGAAGATTTTATTCTTGCCTTGTTGTCTAGTGGAATACCACTGTATATAAACCCTATCAATCAAGCTAAATCGTATCATTTCTGCTGAGATTAGGAATTTCTAACTGTAGTGTCACATCTGCGTTACTACTTAACAGTTGTCAATTTTCACACGACCATTTTTGTCAGTAAACATGAGAGTAACGATGCTACAGATAAAGAAGATGCCTTTTAACACGAAATACGATTTCTACAGAAACTCTTTGGGAATCTTCCCCTTTGTAAATTAGTCAAGGTGAAGAGACGTCTTAATTTTATGCATACTTTCTTCTTGTTTTCCTAGAACAATATTAAACAAGCCATTCTCAATAAAACTGCATATGAATGCATCAGCATGTGTACCAATCATTGGCTGCTTTTCACAAGGGGCATGTAACTTCATTGAAGAAGTTTAATAATAACAACAATGACAATGTAGACAAGCAGTGGATTTACAGTATAAACATGTTCAAAAACTATTTAGACATAAAAAGAATTGTAAAGTAATGAAGGCAAAAAAAAACAAAAGGCAAGGATACAAGTATTCTTACTGTAAATTGGTGCTTATGTTTCCATAATAAGTAGAGATGTGCAGGCTCGGATTTACTCTAATTTACTTTGATTTACTCTATCCCAAATCACATGACAGTTGTTGACAGTTGATAGCCAATAAGATCCTGCTTTGAAATCAGAGTAAATCAGAGTAAATCAGAGCCTGCACATCTCTAATAATAAGTGCATTTTTTAAGCATTTCTATGCTTAATTTATCGACCTTAATTTATAGAGCTTGTCCAAGATTGGATTAGTTTAATTATCGGTTTGTGCATGTCCTACTGCTCCCATGTTTTTGGATCATTTAACTTTCATCTATATGTTGCGCTCTTGTCTTAAATACACAAGATTGTTAAACAATTTTTGGGTGGAACCAATTAACCTACCAGAATATTTTTGGAGTGTGGGAGGAAACCAGAGTACCTACAGCTAACCCAATTAAGCACCGTGAGAATATACAAACTCAAAACAGCAAGGTGAGAATTGAATCTAAGACCTGCTGTGATGTAATAATGCCAACTATAAAATCTTTTAATTCTGAACTTCCAGATATTTTCAGATATTCAATTAAGTATTAGAAAAGATCCTTAACCTTAAAATTAAAATATGTAATCATACTTTATACTGTAGCTCTGTTAGGCAAGAGATGGACCGAATAATATAAATGTTGCTTGAATGATACTCACACAGTCTATGTTCTTAATTTCTGATTGCTTTAGTGTGATCTATGAATCATATAAATTGAACATTTGAAATTCACTCTTGACAATATTGACCATTGACAATTCAATATACAGTCACTCATTCCTACCGATCTGTAGATAGAGTGAACAAGTTAACATTAAATGTATTTCTTTTAGTGTAATTTCATTATATAACAATACTAGTGATGTAAAAGAATGAGTTGAGGTACATTATCATGACACGTTGGGTGAAATTTAGTATAATGGGAGTTCAATTTCACATGGGATGTTGCTGTGGGCAAAAAATAAGAATCTACTTCTTATTTATTTAGCACTTTCTAGAAGATTATAGATAGTATCTGAGTGGTTGTCCATAGCAACATCATATGTAAAATAGAACTACCATCTTAGTATATTTCCTCTATTATGTGCTGCTATAATACATCTGCCACACAAATTTTTCTCCCTGGTTTATTCATTTTGCAATATTTAAATCCCTTTCTGAAAGTTAAATGTAAACTAACTGCACATACCAAGATTCCATACCTCCCAACATGACAGGGACACAATGCTCTGCTCCTCGACTTCCTTCTGAATGTATGATTGCCATCACCTGTTTTGAACAGGTATAAGCCCCGTACACACGGGGGAGATATATTGCTAGCAATATATTGCTGAGCAATGTATTGCTCAGTCTCTCCTTTTCATCAGCGACCAGAGATGGTCGCTGATCAAAAGAAACCTCTGCCGGGCGGTGCCAAAGAGGTAATCAGCTGGTTGCAGGGGCAAGCTCCTGCGACCAGCGATTATAATGGGGCTGAAAACGGGAGCACCCCATGCGATTTATCGCCAGGGCACACTGCCATCACTGGCAATATGGTCACCAGCGACCATATTGCCAGCGATATCAGCCCATATCGCTGCCGTGTGTACACGGCTTAAGTGATAAGAAAGGTGTTTCACCACAGTTGATGGCAATCATACATTCAGAGGGAAGTCCAGGAACAGAGCATTGTGTCCCTCCTGGAGAGGGTCATGTTGGGAGGTATGAGATCCGGTTGTCAAATGTGGTCATGTTGTTAGGGAGCCCCAATTAATATCTTCCCACATATGGTGAACAATCAGTTGCTATTACAGGAAGGATACTACTTCTTACAATCTGGCAGTACTGCGCCACCATAGAACAAGCAGAACAAATCTGTCTATGTTATCTGAACATTCAGGTACTGGCAGTGGTCGAAGTGGGGCGGTATACGGGGGTATGCCATACCGCCACTTTAATCTGAAGATTCCCCCTCAGGATGCTCTCTGATCACTCAGCAGCGCATATTGTGCTTTTGTAATACCCCTGTACAACGGGGCAGTCTGGCAGGGGACGTTGATGGACAGGGGGGTGTCCGAAGGTGCGCACTATATTCACTCTTTACTTTTCCATACCCCCACTTCAAAATTTCCATACCCCCACTTCAAAATTTCCACTTCGACCACTGGGTACTGGGCCAGATACTTTATCTGTATCGTTGTAATGTAATGGCTGCCATAAGGCAACTACATGTACAGGTGGAATCTCCCTTATTCTAAATGTTTGGGATCATAGGTAATATGGATATCGGATTTTTCTGTTGTTTGGAATATTTGCATATCATAATGAGATAACTATTTGGATGGGAATCAAGTGTAAACATTTTAAATGTTTGTGTGCATTAAACAAAGTTTGTGTAAACTGAACCATCAGAATACAAAAGTGGTACTGTCTCGGTAACGCTCAAAACATTCCATATTTGGAGATTCAACCTGTATGATGTTATTTATTTTGTCACTTTCAACCCAAACTGCACATTGTATAGTTTTAGAAATAATTTTTGATGAGAACTAAGTAGAAAAGAATCAATGAGATCAGTGTAGAAAAGAATCTAAGTGGTCATTCATTTCCGTCTCCAGCATCTGAAAGTCTACTATTGTACTTTGTAGGCCACCTCCCGGTTCTGATGCATGAAAGTATGGGTGCAAAAAAAATGCAACTCCCGGGGAGCTGCAGCGGGGTGGCAGACATAGAGGTGGCAGGCGGGGGATGCTGGTAAGCCGTGAGGTTAACCGAGAGCAGAGTCAATGCTGCCATGAAAAAAAAAAGCCCATACAAATGAATGGGCAGCGAGTGATTGGCTGAGCACTCTCTAAACCAATCAGCAACTGGCTGAGAGAGCGCTTAGCCAATCACTGGCTGCCCATTCATTTGTATTGTTTTTTTTTCTTGCTGCTCTTCTCGCCCGGCTCTCCGTTCCCCTCACTGGCATCTGCCGCATCTGTGTCCCCTGCCCCTTCCTGCCTCGCAGTGTCCCCTGCCCGCTGCCCCTGCCCTCCTCGCAGAATCCCTGCCAGCCACCTCACAGCGTCCTCCGCCCCTGCTAGCACCATATTCTGCCCTCAGCAAACTGAAAACTATTATACATGTCCAGCACATCCTCTCCTATCACATGGAGGAAAATGGATGTTTTGTTCATATGTTTGTAAATCCAGTCATAAGGACACAGAGAAATGTGAGTTCACTGTTGTGCTGTTTTAGTCCATCCAACTCCAGACACACTGCCTCAGGACCACCCAAATCCCAGCATTCCCCTGGTCCTAGGGACCATAACCGAAGATTCAGGCTTACACATATTAGTAAGGGAGTGTCTACAAATATTAAGCATTGTAATACACTAACATTACACACCTTGCAGCATCCCTTGCCCTCCTCGCAGCATCACCCACCAGCTACTTCGCAGCATCCGCCACCCCTGCCCGCCTTGCAGAGTCCCCTGCCCGCCAGCTGCACATAAAATTTAACAAATCTTATGTGCAGCCAGTCCGACCTCCTGACTCGGCTCCAATGCGCACGAGACCGCCAATCGGGTCAGATGGGGTGTCTAGACATGCGATTTGACCCGATCTCACTACCCGATCCATCCGAATAGGGTGAAATCGAGCCCAAATGGCATAGTGTATGGGGGCCTTAACAGAATGATAGATTTTGTGGCCAGATTATTTGTAACAGAGGGGTTGGAACCCTAATAACTGAATTTCAGACCCTCCATATGCTCTTTGCAGAGCTTATAGAGCAGGCCCAGTCAAAACATTGATCTCGATCTATGAGATTTTTGCAGGAGAATAATAATTTTATTTATATAGAACTTTCTCCAACAAGAATAAACGTTGTACTATTATTTGACATGGGCCTCACATCAAATAATAGCACACACTAAAAAATAACCTTAATAGTAATTGCAACATTAAACTATAGCATCAATAATAATGCCCATTTTTTTCAGGCACATGCAAATGTCTGTACTGAATGTTTGAACATCACAAAAGATTTACACCCTTTGATGTAGATCACTGAGAGGGTTGGCATCAGAGGAGTGTCCTCACGATATTAATATTCAGATACTGCTGCAGTACAAAGCTATGATATATATATGCATGGCCTCAATAACACTAATATATCTTTTGTTCAGGAACTGTATACTGGAGTAAAACCTTTTGGCTTGGGAGAACATTTATTTGCAATCTAAGACACAAATTGTCCTATTATATACAGATTAATGCTTGTATATCCTATGCTAATTACATCAACAAGGGTAGTCACCACCTCTAAATGTTGATTGAAGTTAACACTGTTGGCAGACACAGCAAGAAGTTGAACTAGTGAAACTCTGCTTTTCAGTCCTAGCAAGCTTGTACTTGGTAAGATCGTTAAAGACTTTCGTGCTATCTGATAGGGTGAACTGAGATCAAGGGGATTAATATCCTTCATTTACTTCTAGTCTTCATTTTCTGTCCCAATATCCAATTCTACTCACTATATGAAGGTTATATCATGTTACTGTGGAACAAATATTTGATTTCCCTGTCAATATTCACATTCTAACAAATTGTATTAAATCACTCTAGAGATTGGGGGCATGGCCTGGGCAGGTATGGAGTAGGACATAAATCACTTCACTCTCCAGCATAATATCCAAAATACCTGGGCTGGGTGGCATGCTTTCATTGTCTCATGGATCCTCTGGCTTTATCCACCTGGCTACTGGAGCATGCCTTCTGCCTACCAACTAGCCACTGCAGGACGTGAACAACTGACAAACCTGGGATGTCTGCTGTGGCTGGTCTCCAAACCCCTTCTCTGGTGCCCTGCAGCATAGGATTTTCCAGCACCATAATTACCCAGCACTGTCTCCTGCAGGGTTACCTGGGCCTGCTTTGGAATGATGGGGCTCCCGACTGCTGCCATCTTTAAAGTAACTTTAATATCCTCTGCAGACTGCTGTTGATCACCTCCTCTGAACGTTTTCTTGACTGCAGCCCTGCTGGTTGGCCTGAACTGTGCATTATAACTGTTTGGGCTCCAGGTGTGCTATTTTCTTGTGACTGCCCAGTTGTATATTTTACATAGGGTGTTTTGGACTACACTACAGTCAGCTGACTTCCACCTCCTGCCCTATGTGTGGTGTTCTGGATACAGATTTTTGACATCTGTTATGGTCCTGTCCTATGGTCTCTTCATTCTGGGCCCAAGTTTTGTATTGCATAGGTAGAACTGGGGCATGTATCCATAGGGTTAGTGCTAGTGTCAGTGTTGAGACCAATGCTACTAAGATGGTGTGTTTTTAGAATGTGAAGGTAGCCAGTTGGTGTCTCAATAGGTTTGAAATTAGTCATGGCATTAGTATAAAGATGTCGATGCAATTGTAGCAAAAGACAGGGCCGGTTTGTACGCACTTCTAAATCAGGACCTTGATGTCTTCTTGCCATTTTTACAATTATTATTATTATTAATATTATTATTGCTATCAAATTACTGTAATACAAAGGTATAAGAAGTCTTAGAGAACTAACATGCATCACTTCAAGGCAGGGAAGCCATAATACAAGTGTGCATTTGGTCCTTGCTATGTTGTTCCTAAATTAACCACAGATCCTGTAGTTTAGTAATAACACTGAACAGCCAGATTAGATAAAGCACCAGCACAGTCTAACCGGGTAATACTGCAGCTCTTTCTCAAACGATCTGCCCCAGACCCTATAAGCCCTGGAAAACACTGAGAAACTATATAAACAACATATAACACAGTTACATAACATAGGGCCTGATTCAAACCTGATCGCTGCTGTGCGAATTAGCACCTCTGTGCGATCATCCTGCAGATAGTTAGCCACGACCCTGCTAGAGTGTAATACCACTCTTTGCAAGCCTGTGAATGGGCAAGGAATATGTCGCAAGTCGGTGAATGGGCTGCAAATCCATTCACAGCTCACTGACCATCGAATGATTTCACCACTGTGCGGAGCACAGTGTCTAGCCCTGGATTTACTGACGTCACACTTCTTCCCTTAAACGCTTGGCCACACCTGTGTTTTTCCTAACACATTCATGTGGCTTACAGTCAATCAACTTTCATTGCACGGTGGCCATGCGCATGCATACTGTGCGGTCTGGTAAGGGGGGTGGGGTAGAACCCGCACAGACTGAAAATTATGCTATTAATTAAAGAACCAATATGAAGGACTATCCATAGTAAATTCTGCTAGTCATTGATTGGTGGTGCGCCCCAAAATTCAGTATTGTAACTGAATAAGGGGTTTTTGTTCACCTGATAGAGGTGAACCAAAGAAAGAAAAAAGCTTTGTGGGCGCACTCTTATTGTATGTGCCCCCCCACCAGTTTTGGACACCCCAGCCCCTCACCACGGGCCCCTGAGGTCCATCTACATCCAAACGCCAGGACCCGGCGTTTAAGGTATTGGTGTCCCCTGCCTGCACTTAGCGGCAGAGTGACACCCCTTTTCTATCTAACTAACGCACTAATTCAGTGTCAATGTCTCTAGTACGTTAGCTCATGTGTTAGTCGGACAAAAAATAAAAGTACTGCCAGCACCTCCGGCAACAGCGCTGGGTTACAGTGCTCTTCTCCGATCTGCAGCAAAAGCACAATTTCAGTGCTAAAATATCCAGGACACTAAACCTGTAACATCAATAACTGCAATGCACCACTGATAATAACGTTGGGTCACAGTGCTTTTTTCTCCTGCAGCAGCAGCTCCAAATGGAATAACTTTATTTGCCAGGGGATAATATTGTTGAGTGGCTGATATACTCTATTACCTGAATACAGGTTAATAATATTCTTCTCACTGCCCAAATACTGGTGATCATTAAATTGTGACTATACCACCTAGATTGTGATTTAAGTCCTGCATAAAACAAAAATTTAATTCCTATATCCACTCACCTCTCTCTGCTCCTCACCTAATTTCTTTTTCTCCCCCCCCCCTTTTCTCCCCCCCCCCACCTAATTCCTTCTTCTTCTTTCTTGTACTTCTCGCTCTGTAATTTTACTGTATATAAATATATATTTTTTTCATTTCTTTTTTTCATTTCTTCACTTTATTCCCTTTCATAAATTTTTGCATTTTTGCCTATTTCTTCATTTACGATTATATTTCCAAAGGTACACACGGCTCCCAATAAACGGTAAATCTCTGTTGCCACATACAGTTGCCATTTGCCAAATACTGACCTCCGTGGATCTCTTTGTAAACAATATGGTATGAAATTGGCTATAAATGCTCTAATTGCAGTTAACCAGGCAATTGCTGAATGGGAATTTAGTCCTAATTATACCACCATACCTCACTGGAACTGCCCAAAACTTCCCGAACTTGGAAGCAAAGCAGTGAAGGGCCAGTTCAGTATTTTGGTGGGAGACCCCTGAAGAATCACTGGTGTGGTATCCAAAAATTGGACAAGTATATTCCCCAAATAGATTGCACTGGATACGCCTACTGTATGAGCAATACAAGCTACAAATACCAATAAACTCTGTCGCTGGGGCAACCGATATCCCCCTAAGGCAATTCCAGCCTTCCAATTGAGGGATACAAACCATTCAATTTCGCCTATAATCACATTGTGTATACATACCAATGATGATCAAGGAACTAATGCGCTGAATGGAGATTAATGTGTGAAAAAGCTACTAGTGCTATCACACTACATTTTATATAAATCTAACTATAGACCTTGTTCTAACTATTCTTTCTGTCCTTCCATTCCTTGTAACGGCTCTTGTTACTTTATTTTATAAGGATCATAATAAAAGTTAAATTTTAAATTAACATCATATTTACATACAATAAGAGTGCGCCCACAAAGCTTTTTTCTTTCTTTGGTTCACCTCTATCAGGTGAACAAAAACCCCTTATACTGTGCGGTCTGTCAATAATTGGTTGTTGTGTGAATTTGTACAGCAGCGATCAGATCTAAATCAGACACATAGAAGCACAGGGTGACAGTTAATGGGATGTGATTTTTAGTAAGGTTCTAAAATCGCACATTATCGCATTTTCCAAAATCGGGTTTAATAAAAAAAAACGATTTAATGAGATGCAAATTCGCTGCAAAAAATGCAATATGATGCAATTTTTAGTCATGACAATGTGTGAATTTGAGGACATGCCGATTTTGGAGACATGGTAATGTGCGTTTTAGTTTTAAAAATATGAAAATAAAAATGGCGTGGGGTCCTATCTCCTGAGCATAACTAGCCGTGGGCTTATAGAGCCGGTGCTGGTTTCAAAAATGTATGGGGCAAACCAAATAGGGTTCCCCTATATTTTTTAAAACCAGTACCAGGCTCAAGGGCCGGTCCTGTTTCCCAAAATATGGGGGACAAAATAAGTAGGGGTCCCCCATATTTCAAGAACCAGCACCGGGCTCAACCAGCCAGCAGGGTAATGTCAAAGAACAGCCAAAGCATTTACCCTCTTACCGGTCAGTCTGGGCAGGGATCCTGGGGAAGTGGGGACCCCACAATGAAGGGGTCCCCCCTCCAGAATTTACCTGCCCAGGCTGAAGCCTGGGGCTGTCCCCAGTGCCCTTGGTTGGTGGGAACTGGGCTGATGGTGGTGTGAAATATAGAAAAAACTATTGTGTATTGTTGTGGAACTACAAGTCCCAGCAAGCCTGCACATCACCCAGGTAATTGGAGAGCCACAAGTTCCAGCATGCGGGGCATTAAAGGGCCCGCCGAAACTTGTAGTTCCACAACAGTACAACTAGTTAAATAAACACACACTGACACCAATAAAGTATAACTTTATTATATACATAGCGGTACTTATGTAATTTCGGGGCTCCTGTTTTTCTTATGAGACCGCGTCCCCTCACCACGCTTTGGGCACGGTGGCTCGCTGTGCTCGCCACACTATTTAAAATCAACTCCATGCGTAGTTGGATAGTAGGGGTATGAAAAAATGGGGTGCATTTAACATGGGAGCCCAGATAATACATAAGTACCTACATAGCCCATACATACAGATACTTACCTATTTTGACACATAGTTAGGTATCCATCCGTCCACTGGTCCTGTAGTAATCCATATGGGGTGCCTGTGGAAGGAAACCATACTCACCAGGGTCCTCCGGAGTAGATCACATTCGTTCTGGGATTCGGTATTGAGCGGTTTGTTTTTTTCCAAGTGCCAGGCATGCCTACAGGGACAGAAGAGGATGTGATCTACACCAGGTTTCCTCAGTCTGACGGGTCAGAGGGCAAATGCTTTGGACGGGGATTTATATAAAAAGTCTCCCCCCGGCTGTGGCATTACCCCGCTGGCTGGTTGGGCCTGGTGCTGTTTTTCTAAATACGGGGCCCCTACTCATTTGTCCCCTGTATTTTGGGAACCAGGACTGGCCCTTGAGCCTGGTGCTGGTTTTAAAAAATGCAGGGGACCCCTACATCTTTTATTCCCTGATTTTTTAAAACCAATACCGGCTCTTGGGCCTGGGGCTGGTTATGAAATTTATTGTTCACTTTTTTTTACACTGCAGCCTGCACGGATCTGACTGCTAAGTATATTCGGCCGCTAAATACGAATACATCAGAATACCGCTGCCTACACATTAGCAAAATTCGATTCGGTAAATACGGCAGATTAGCAAATCTGCCCTATTTACGAATTGTATTCCCAGCAAAATTCAGCCATTGGCAGTCGTATTCTGTTGTATTCAGAATATGAATACGACTGAGTTGTATTCGTATTCTTAGTAAATTTCCTCCATTGCAAGCTATCATTCGATTTCGACCACATCCGTTCAATAAATCGAATGATTGTATGCACATTTTGTGTAACGTGATGGTGCGCAGTCTCATGGTTTTCTGTTCTGCACATAATATTTATTGAATTGTATGTGCGGTCGAATGCTGTTTTGTGCACATTCAACATTTTGAACTGCGACATTTGATTGCTGGAGATTTATGGTCACTTCCCGGCCACTCCTCTTCTACCCACTGTGCACATGACTGAAGAGAAGGCTGGAAGCATGCTGCTGAGCTCCCAAACAGCAGAAAAGGTAGGCAGGCTACACCACTGGCCACCAATGATTATTATGCTGTGTAACCACCATTGCCCACCATTATTCTGCTCTACCGACTAATATACTGTCCCACTTCCAAAAATGCTACCCCATTGCAAGCTGCTGGCCACACCCTGTCGACCATTATGCTGCCCCACTGCACACCATTATGCTGGCCCACTGCACACCATTATGCTGCCCCACTGCAAGCTACTGGCTGTGCCCTGTCCACCATTATGCTGCTCCATTGCACACCATTATGCTGGCCCACTGCACACCATTATGCTGCCCCATTGCAAGCTACTGGCCGTGCCCTGTCCACCATTATGCTGCTCCACCATTATGCTGGCCCACTGCACACCATTATGCTGCCTCACTGCAAGCTACTGGCTGCGCCCTGCCCACCATTATGCTGCTCCATTGGCCACCATTATGTTTCCCCACTGCACACCATTATGCTGCCCCACTTCACACCGTTATGCTGCTACACTGTATCAATGTATTATCAAAAAAAAACACCAAATTAACTGCAGTAATTAGAAAATAAACTTAATTTAACAAGAATAATGCAACTTTTACCCTGTTTATTAATTGTCTTTTTTTCTTTCTGCAGATGTCGCATAAGAGCAGAGACTTTTTATACAGCTGCATCAGCCTGTACCGTGAGGAGGAGTGTCTCTGGCTGACTTCCTCCCCAGACAAGTGGATCCCCAGTGGAGTATTCCAAGCCAACCTTCTTTGCTGCCTCGGTGACCTGGGTGCACAAGAAAATTGCCAATATATGGACAGTGTTTGTAAAAGAGAACCCCAAGATTGAGGAGTCCAAGAGGTCGGGGGCCAGTGCAGACAAGGTCTACGTGTTGCAGCTGTGTTATTTCAAGGAACTAAACTTCCTCCTGGAGAAACAGTCACCTAAGGATTTGGAGGAGGATAATGGGGTAAGTTGCTTTTAAAATTAGTTTACTATCTGATGGCTTTCTCCTGCCATGCCACAGCTCCCTCCCCATTGAAAAGGGCATTGTAGCTTTCCCAGACCTGTTTGGCCCTTGCAGTGCTTCATTCGGTTACTGCAGGAGCTGCCAGTGAGGAAATCTGTACTAGCTTGATTCAGGTCCTCTGGTCCTGTTGGGAGTAAGTAGTAAGTAAGTAAGTTTTATTTATATAGCGCACTTTCTCCAACAGGACTCAAGGCGCTTTACAGCCATTAAAAATAATGCACATACTGTAATACAAAGGGTTATCAGAACGAGCAACAATGGCAGTACAGATATACATCACACATACAGATATGCATTAGATGCATTCTAATGAGGGACACGGACATGGGAAACATATATTTACTGAGCTGTGCAGCACCCAGGCAGCCATTCAGCAGCGCCACATGGTGATTGCACCTGCCATATAGGTAGCCAAGTAAAACAGTACAGATATAGGACACGTACAGATATATACTAGATGTACTCTATTGAGCAACACGGACATGGGGAACATATATTTACTGAGCTGTGAAGGACCCAGGCAGCCATTCAGCAGCGCCACATGGTGATTGCACCAGCCAGATAGGTAGCCAAGTAAAACAGTACAGAAATAGGACACGTACAGATATATACTAGATGTACTCTATTGAGCAACACGGACATGGGGAACATATATTTACTGAGCTGTACAGCACCCAGGCAGCCATTCGGCGGCGCCACTTGGTGATTGCACCAGCCAGAAAGGTAGCAAGTAAAAATGGTACAGATATAGGACACTACGGGGGTGACATGGGGTACATATTTGGCTAGCAGCACAGATCCTAGGCAGCCAGTAGAACAGTACAGGGTACATAGAACAAGACATAACTAGACATAACAGCAACAGAAGAACAAAAACAGAGCACAATTAATAGTATAAATCTTTGTACACAATACAGCTCAGATATAGGGGAGTGAATGAGAAGAGATGCAGGTATAGATGGTAGGTGAGTAAGAGAACTGTAATTGAAATGCAAGAAGAGTGTTGTGAGAACAGGAGTAAAGGCATTCTTATGGTGGCCCTGAGTCTGAGCATGTTGTGCAGTATACAGTATACAATTGAAATAGCCCAACCCGCTGTTGGTGGGTTTGGTGATGCACGAGTTTCCCGTCTATGGCACCACCAAAGTTTGGGAAATTCTAGCTACTGTCAAATTCCTCTGCTATAGCTTGCCATACTTCCATGCTTGTAGGGAACTGTAAAATAAACAGAAAATGTTTTCAAATGTAATAAATGTGTTTTCTTCCACAGACAAGATTTACTACTGACACCTGAAGAACTCAGCGGTACCCCTGACCTACGAGACACATCAGTAGAGGAATCAAGATCTCCACCGCAGCAGAAATCCAAATTTGTGGAAGACCCGCTACTATTGGAGGCACGTTCATAACTGCTCCGGAAACCGGATGAATTTGATGACTTTGCCATCATATGTTGTCAAAACCATGCGTAAACTTTCCAAGCAAAAGCAAGTAGAGTGCCAGAACCTGGTTTCACAGGTTTTGGACAAGTGACACCAGATCGTTCATGGGCCACAAATTTCAAGCACCTGCTGCTCATTTACCTTCAGTTCACCACCTGCCACCTACCCTTCGACCAGCACCCATCCTCATCAGCACCCCACCTATAATTCTGGTTATGCACAATCACCCCTCCTCAAAACAGTCACCCGTCCTGTTACCATCAACCCCACCCCATCCATCCATCCACCACTCTGCAGTCTCCTCCTCAATTCCAATCTCCTCCCTGATTCAGGTATCCTTCCCAAGCCAGCCACACATCCACCATCCCCTCCGTAATTTATACCTTATTGATGTCAGACAGGGATTAGCAGGATGTGGAGGAGAAAGGTCTCTTAAATGTAGGCAGGGTGATTTTAACACAGTCTATCATACTGCAACAGAAATGTAAAATTCCTATTTAATGTTTGAAGAAAAAACTGAGGCCCTTTGGGTGACCATAGAAGTGGGGGAGAAGGACACTATTCGCACTGGGGTAATCTATAGGACACCAGGCCAGGGGCAGGATTTGGCCAGGAGCCTATTGCTTGATGTCACTAAAATGGCTTTAAAGGGAGAGGTCATAATCATGGGAGACTTTAATCTACCTGATGTGATTTGGGAGGAATCTTTTGCAAGATCATCTACAAGTGGCAAATTTCTAAATTCCCTACAGGGAGCATCTCTCAAGCAATTGGTGAGGGAGCCTACTCGCAAAGACTCAATATTAGATTTAATACTCACAAATGGTGTCAGGATATCAGACATATATGTGGGTGAGAACCTAGGATCCAGTGATCATCAAGCAGTATGGTTTAGTATCAAGGCAGGGTCCAACTCCAGACACACAAAAACTAAGGTGTTGGATTTTAGGAAGGCTGACTTTGTAAAAATGGGGAGATGTTTAAGCGATTCATTAGCGGATTGGAGGAACTTGAAAGGAGTGCAGGAGAGGTGGAATAAATAAAAAAATGCAATACTAATGGCAACGGACCTTTGTATCAAAAGAAAAGCACCAGGAAAAGGAAGCCAGTGTGGTTTACAAAAAAGGTATCAACTAGTGTAAAAGCAAAAAAGGTGGCCTTTAGGACATACAAGCAGACTCAAAATAATAACGACAAAGAAGTGTATCTTGCCAAATGCAAGGAGGTGAAGAAAGTGAAGTTTAAGTATATAAGTGATAGGAGAAAATCAAATGGAGGAATAATAAGACTGCGGACAGACACTGAGAATTTGGTGGAGGGAGACAAGGCAATTGCAGATCATCTAAATAATAATTTTTGCTCCGTATTCACTATAGAAGGAGAAGGGAAGGGACCACAGTTCAGTTGCAAGGACAGTCATAAAAATAAGGTAGATGGAAGTACATTTACTAGGGAGAAAGTCCTAACAGAACTTTCAAGACTGAAAGTGGATAAATCAATGGGGCCAGATGGAGTGCATCCAAAGATACTAAAAGAACTCAGAGATGTGTTGGTAGCGCCATTAACAGATTTATTCAACCAGTCACTAGATACAGGTGCAGTTCCAGAGGACTAGAATATTGGAATATTTAAATTAAACAACTTACATGATCCAAAGCAGCATGGTTTTACTGCAGGGAGATCATGACAAACAAATCTTATTGACTTTTTTGACTCCGTGACCAAAATACTAGATGAAGGGGGGCCGTAGATGTGGCATATCTAGACTTTAGCAGCCCACATCGCAGGCTGCTAAATAAGCTTGAAAGTGTGGGATTGGATTATAAAACAATTAAATGGATAAGAACCCGGTTGCAGGATAGGAAACAGACAGTTGTGTGCTAAAAAAATGCAAAATGATACACTTGGGACTCAAAAACCCAAAGGCTCAATATAGTATCAAGGGTACTATAATGGAAACTACTGAGGAGGAAAGAGATGTAGGAGTCACTATTTCCAGTGACTTAAAGGCAGGAAAGCAACGTAGCAAAGCAATGAGGAAGGCTAGTCAGATGCTTGGTTGCATAGGGAGAAGAATCAGTAGCAGAAAAAAAGAAGTAATAATGCCACTTTATAGGTCATTGGTACGGCCTCATCTGGAGTACTGTGTTCAGTTCTGGAGACCATATCTTCAGAAGGATATAAATACATTAGAGACTGTACAAAGAAGGGCAACTAAAATGGTGCATGCCCTACATCACAAAACTTACCTGGAAAGACTAAAAGATCTTAACATGTATAGTTTGGAGCAGAGAATGGAAAGGGGGGACATGATTGAAATCTTCATTCAAGGGTTTTAACATAGTACAAGTATTTTAAGATATATTTACATTTTCTATTTTTTTGTTCACAAATGTATGCATGCCCTGATATATTGATACATTGTCCCTGCTACTAGTCACAATGCACACGTGTAGCTGTGGACAGGTTGATGGTACCGGGGACCCATATTCCTACCCCAAGCTCCCTGTGTGCATTGCGCCCATTCCTGCAGGGACACTCAACAACATAGTAGCAGAATGCACCACATCTGTTGGTATTTTGAATTGCTGCTGCAATTGGTATATATTGCAGGTGGATAAGTAACTACGGCAAAAGAGTCGCTGTCATTTTAAGAGGTGCAGCTTTGCTCAGCAAATTAATCAGTAACTAAACAGTTTTTAAATAAAATACATTTATTAAAATAATTTCATAAAAGACAATCTTTGAAGTGCACTTCACATAAACTTTATTAATAGACATTACAGGACAAAACATACAACATATAATACTGGCATTAGTTTTGGATTATAAGAGACTTATATATAGTGGCTCAAAACTATAGAGGCATATATTGCGATAGTTCTGCTGCACTGTGATATACGGCATTTCAGTGTCTTCGCTTTCAGGTGGACAATGCACACATGCTGCTAGGGATAGGTTGATGGTACCAGGAACCCATCTTCCTACCCCAAGCTGCATGTGTTCATTGCACCCATATCTGTGGCTCCACTCAACCTCATAGTGCAGAATGCACCACAACTGTTATATTTTTTGCTAAAGTTCAGCCATGTTGGCCACATATTTCTAACAAAGTAATGTTTTGAAATAAAAAAAAAATCTACAAAATGCAGTTTTAAAAATAAAAAATGTTGTTAAAATGAAATGTGTGCTGTAATTTTCTTACCTTACAATACATATATTGAAGCACCTTGATAATAGCCTTGCAGGTTTCAGGGATGATGTGTCTCTAAACCTGAGGTCCTCAAATGACTTCCCAGTCACCAGGTACTGCAGGGTAGCCACAAGCCTCTCCTAAGCAGGGATAGGAACCCGCCATTCCGCTTCTCAATATAGGGGGTCACCAGACCCAGCAACTCCTGGAAGGTGTCATCATCCATTCTCAGGAAGTTGGGGGAATCGTCAGGATTGTTGTCCCTGATCTGAACCAGGAGGGGCATGTAGGACTGATTAGGCCTTTGAAGTTTCCAGTCCTTCGTCCAGCAAGATCTCTCTTTCCTCCTTGGCTGGGCCCTCTCCCTGTCTCCCCCACCTTGAGCACATTGTAGCACATGAGACCCTGATAGCGAAGAGAATCCATCTCTATACACAGCAGTATAAAAACACTTTGTAATGCAAGCAGATTAAAGCAGTGCACGGTAGTTAGCAATGTGGAACGAGCAGCAGGTATAAAACAAACCTCTCTAGTCAAAAAGCAAGGGAGTGCAGGGAGTTAAAATGGCTGCCTGTTTATATATCCCACAGATTACCCATCCCCCTATTTACATTTTTTCAAGATCTGCTCGATAATCTGGTGTGTTTTTGTCAGCATTCGATGCAATCAATGCGATTGCATCGAATTCTGACAAAAACACACCAGATTATCGAGCAGATCTTGAAAAAATGTAAATAGGGGGCTGGGTAATCTGTGGGATATATAAACAGGCAGCCATTTTCACTCCTTGCACTCCCTTGCTTTTTGACTAGAGAGGTTTGTTTTATACCTGCTGCTCGTTCCACATTGCCACGATCATATGATCCCACTTGATTTTTTTATCTTAAGGGGCATGCGATAAATTGCATGATTGTATGCACAACACAAAGCAAAAAACTGCATTTTCGATGCGTGCTTCAAGGGAAATCGAACCCAATATTGTGGCGAATGCAATCGCACACGTGTATGGGTTATTTGTTTCTGTGCAAGGTAAATACTGACTGCTTTATTTTTACACTGCAATTTAGATTGAAGTTTGATCACATCCCACCCAAATCTAAAGGTGCCCATACACTAGTAAGATTTATCTTCAGATCTGGCTGGTTGAAACAAAAACATGGTTATGGATGAGTGACGGTTTGTCAGTTTTCCAGCATTTCCAAGCAAATGGTCAACTGTCATTTGCTCTCATCCATAGCCATGTTTTTGTTCCAACCAGACAGATCTGAAGATAAATCTGCGTGTGTATGGCCACCTTAACTCTCTCTGCAGATATCTGCCCTACCAGCAATGAACATGGTTTTGCCCATTTCAGAAAGATTTTGTTTTTGCGATCAACTCTGAAACAGGCCCTTATTTGTGTTTCCATTTTAACCACTTAAATGGCTAGTATTTATTTTTTATAAGAAATGCTCAGAAATTGCCTTTTTTGTGATTGAATTAGATTAAGAACGTCTATTAAAAACATATCCAACATAATTTTATTTATATATTTCAAAAAAATACATAATTTCTAAACGCTTTTCTAATCATCGATCTGACCATTGATGCATAATGTAGTGTACCATCATGATCATCAGTCATTACATCTTCTCAATGGTTGTTCCTCTCTGCAGCCGCTGGGTGTACACAGAGAATGACGAGTTCTTTTACAATACATTTCCCCACAGTGGTTGGCAGGAGGGCAGGCTATTGAGAAGGAAACATGGAAGCACAGGGGTCAGGAGGTTCATCTGAGATTGGCAGCTGCTAGTTGCTGGAAGACTACCTGCAGATAGTAGGTGCAGCTTGGCATATAAAGCAGCTATGCCAGGCAGGTGGAGAAAATGTCAGTGAAAGCTTCTACTAAATCACAAAGCACCGAATAGTAAATATGCCCTCTACTATCTCCCACATTAAAGCCGTTACATACAGTACCTCTAAAATGTGATTTTGAAATGTCAGTATAATATATTTACCACTCTATCAGAAGGATGCAGCTCAAGAAACAAGAAAGGGAAGTGGTGTGAAACCTAACATGTTTACTTTCATTTGTTTTCAGATTTAAAATAAGAAAATTGTGGATAAGGCACTTGCTAAATTTGCACCCTTTGACAAAATGTATAATATCCATCAGCATCCAGATGTTTTCTGCTGCCAGCTGTCTTCCTATCCTTTCTTGCAGACATCTAGTACACTGACATAAATTGCATTGAAATGTGCAGGTGGAGTAAGCTGTAATTTACCCTGATTGCACATTACAAATACAATTTAAATTATGAACTTGCAATGTTATGTCTAAAGATGGATACAAACTGGGCGATATATCGCTAACAATATGCACGAGACAGATTCTGATAATATTACATTGTGATCATCGGTAAGTATATTTGCTCAACATCGTTAATGATGCACGCTCCAGCACATCGTTAATGAGTCCCACCTGTTGTCTTTACATGTAGTTTATTCTGACAATATCATCAGTGACTGTATGTACGGAGAGGGGGGGGAATCACTGACCGATATCATGAGCGATATCGGTAACTGTGTGCACTATATCGGTCTCCTGTGGCACCACCTAATTGCCCAATGTGTACCCAGTATAATATTGCATGTCACTGGTATATTTTATGCAGGACAATGGTTTTATAGCTTTCTTACTTACAAACTGCAGCTTGAGGTACATGATATATCAATATATTGCTTCAGTCTCTCTTCAGAAATCCTTGTAGCTGCCCTGGGTGCTCATATATGCAGGCTACGCCACACTGCACTATATGCTAGGTATCTTCCCACTGATTTTCAGAAATGTTGAAGACTTGCAGCTGTGAATGCGTCTTTCAAACCCTCATTATTCTTTCGTTCCTGTATGTTCTTCATGGTTGATTTTAGAAATGTTTCAGAATTTTGTCTTGCTGAGATACTCAATTGCTCTTTATCTTAGTTTCTAGGATTCATTGACTTTAGGATGAATCCATTCATTGCTCCACTAGCACAATATTTTATGTGATACAGAAACCCCAAATAAGCTATCCACCTTGGTGCTTAACAGCTGACAAGATGTATTTTATTAAAAGTAGATTCATTTCTAAATATAAAAATCACCTTTTATTTTCCCTGCAATGCATTTTGCTTTTCTAGGATATTGTGGGCGGGATGTTCTAACATCTGCAGCCCTGCTCTGCCCCCCCCTTCGCCGTCCATTGCCTACATAATTATCGCATATGCTCTAACATATGCGATAATTATGGCAAAGGACAGCTCTTGCGTTAAGAGCTGTTCTTTGCGGTGAGAGTCAGCGGGTCCCGGCAGGTCCACAGCCGAGTCTCTTCAGAGGGGAGAGGAGCGCATCTCGCGTCTCTCTTTCCCCTCCCTGTGTCACTTTGACTAGGCTGTCAGCCAATCAGAGCTTGCGGTCCGGCAGCCAATCAGGAGCCAGCCTGCGAGATATGATTGGCTGATGGCCCAGTCACAGTCAGGGAGGGACACATTGAAGCCGGGGAAGAAGAGATGCACGATGCGTCGAAGGGAAGCAAAGTAGAAGTGGCAGCAGCAGCGTCCACGGCAGTGGGGGACTGGAGGAGGAGAGGAGACCCGGACACAAGAAAACAGCCAGCCCAGCACTGCAGGAGTCAGGACACAGAGGGTGAGTTGTGGTGCTGCTGCTGCTGTTGCTGCTGGCTTATTCTGGCACTGTGGGGGCATGTATGTGTGGTACTGAGGGGCATATGATATCTGGCACTGTGGGGCATATGTGTGGCACTGGGGGCATACTTAGCACTGTGGGGGCATACTTAGCACTGTGGGGGCTTATCTGGCACTGTGGGGCATATGTGTGGCACTGTGGGGGCATACTTAGCACTGTGGGGGCATATATGAGTGGCACTGTGGGGGCATATGATATCTGGCACTGTGAGGGGATATATGGCACTGTGAGGGGCATATATGTGTGGCACTGGGGGCATATCTGGCACTGTGGGGACATATGTGTATGGCACTTGGGGCATACCTAGCACTATGGGGGCATATGTGTGGCACTGTGGGAGCACATCTGGCACTGGGGGCATATTAGTAATGGGCATCAGTTGTGTGGCAGTGGCGCAATGGACATTATGGTGTGGGGCATAATGTGTAACGGGCATGTGTAAAGTTTTGTCATGTAGCCACTCCCCCCGTGTCATATGACCACGCCCTGGCCACGCCCATTTTTCAGCATGCAGCACAGTACCACTGAAAGATTTTTTTTTTCTTGCACCACTGCAGAATACATGCAGAGAATGTTCCTACCACCCTATTAGAACAGTGCAACAGGAGTCTGAGCATATGGAGAGAAACATTTACAGTTCATTAGCCAGGATACATACAGAATTCCAGTTTAGGATCTCAGTGGTCATAATACAGACCTCAGCATCCTGATGGGGACAATGCTGACAGGGGCTCTTAAGGCACCCTAACCCTCTTCCCCCTCTTTAATCCGAACCCTTTTAGATGCCTAACCCCTCCCCCCCCCCACAGACTGTGCCTGGTTAGATCACTAGCAGCACAATGTAGGACACCGTGCGGATTCAGCGGCATAGCATCATACACGATATCTATTGGTTGGCAACCAAAAGATATTGCATGTGACCCGCAGGAGCGTGCAATCACCAGTAATCACCTTTAATTTATAAAAAAAAAAAAAAAAACATTTAAGCCTTCAATGTTTTTCCAGTTTACAAATATCTTTATATATACTGGCTATATACATATTGGTAATGGACAAATTGTTTGGCCACACTGAAACTGGGACACTGACACTGAGAAAAACAAGAGAAATCAATCAAAAATCCATCTGGAAATTCCACCCACTTTGGCCAGACATATTTTTCTGAAAACGTTCTAGTGTAGCAACCATTAGCCCATCTACTACATGGTCAGATCATCATGAAAATCTTGAATATGGCAAGCATTTCTTATGCCTCTCTCACACTGAAGCCCTGGCTCCAAACTATGTCTGACCCAAGATACTGAACACGAGTTGGACTGGTGCTTCATATATACTCACCCTTTTTACACCACCGGATGCACCTAGGTCATCCCCGTTGACACAGCATGCTTGGAAATTATGTCATCTTCAAGAGTTCATGAGCTTGCCAATCAGCAGCCTTTAGTGCATGACCCATGACCCAGATCATGTATGACCCAATTCTGTCTTTTAAACTGCAGCCGACCCAGGTTGGACTGTAAATAAATGGTAGTGACACATGTCCAAAAAGGGTACGATCCCAGGATTCTCAACCTACAGCAGGTTAACCATGTCACACTGAGCCAGGACCTGGGTTTTGTAGGATTGCACCAGCAATAACCTGGGTTCTTCTGAAAAGGAATGACAGAGGTTTGTGTTTAAGAGCTGACTCATGGATAAGTAGACAGGAAAAATTCTTGAACTTATTTTTTTCTTCCTGTATCTACTTCTAACCTATTCAGTGCTGATATTCAGCAATTCAGACTTTATTTGTAAACTTGGTAACGTTTATGCATAATCTACAGGTTCTCTTTCTAAATGTAATCTGTATTGACAGCTAGTAATTTCATGTAAAGATATATTGTTGTGGGATACAAAATTAATGTACTTGTTTACTTAAGTCCAATTGAAAGACAAATATTATATTGCAACAACGGCCTTGGTTCAAGGAGATCTCTGTGCAAGGCCAACATAATTGCACAAGCCTAGCAGAAGACATAACGTGTCAAATCAATCATTCAAATGACAAGAAGGATTACTTTTCTCCCTTGAATTCAGACCAATGTAATGAATCCTCTTTTTGTTATTTTTATTTTCATAGATGAGACAGAAATTTAGACATAGATGAAAACATGTATACAGCAGGGTATATGGTTATATCACCTCAGATGCAAATGAAATCCAATAATAATAAAAAATTAAGATAATAACTGTTAACTAATTTATTTATTCAAGTTTGACAATCCTTTTTATATTCTACTACCAAGTCAAGCCGATCCCCATAAAAATATATATAATTATTCCAATGCTTTGCTCTTTACAATGCTGGGCTTGATGTCCCAACTGTTACAAAATATTGTAGAGAATGTGGCCGCTGCCATAAGCTTATGTAATATTATTATTATTGTTTATTTATATGATGCCATAAGGGTTCTGTGGCGCCTGCCAATACATAAATACATTTATTAGAAATTCCAGGCACATTAGGCATTGTGGAAAATTCGACATTGTTGTTTAAATAATTGCAATAAATACGATTTACTAAGATTATTATATCTGGTGCTTCTAGGACTACCTGCAACTGGTTGTTCAACCCCTCTACTTCTTAACAATTACACAAGGTATGACTGGTATGACAACATAACAGAAGGTATGACCCCCCCCCCCCCCCGATACCCAGCCACTGGGTAAGAACCATGTACAGGGCAGCCGAGAGGTATGCTGGGCCCCGGTAAAAAATTTGGGGCATGGCCTAATTGCGGGAGGCCACACCTCCAAAATGTTTAGGGTGGCAAAAAAACACTCTAAAGTCGAGGGGGAAAGGGTTATTGTCCACCCCCCCCTCTCAGCAGCACACACCTACAGCATGTTCTGTGCTGATAGCAGGCTCAGCATTAACTCTCACGTTGTCAGTGAGACATTCATGCTAAGCCTGCTGTCAGCACAGCACATGCTGTAGGTGTGTGCTGCTGCCTGGGAGGGAAGGGGGGGTCGGACCAGGGCCTCCACTGGGCCCCTCCAGCAAGCCTGGGCCCGGGTAATTAGTACCCACCCACCCCCCCTCTCGGCAGCCCTGACCATGTAGCCCATCATCCCAGCTAGGACTAGCAGTTTATATATATATGTGTATATATACTCTCTCTGACGGTGGCACTCTGGACTTGGTAGAAGAAAATACAGACCACTTTGGTATATAGCAACTTTTCAACGCTTTATTTGCGTTTTTATTAATATGTGTATATATATATATATATCATGCTAACCTGTCTACACACCTACGCAATGTTCATTTCTACACACACTGTCTATGTCAATTGGACAACCAATCCTGCACGCTCCCCAGGACCAGACCTAGTTGGTCCTGTACAGCGGTGTTATAGCCTAACACCACGGCGGACACCCGCTGTCCCCACCAGCCCCATCACCATCTCTCTCGGCGTGTCAGCAGCATTGTCTGTACGCACGCAGACAGCTGCCGTCCGCCACACACTGGCAGATACGGGACTCCCGGAGCTAGCCTAGTGCTTACACTCCGGGGTATCCCAATCACGCTGCCTGAGCCGCGCCTTCCACTCCCACTGTCACTCACTGTAACTGACGTCAGCAACACGTCAGTGGAGGCCTGGTTGGCCCAATTTACATATGCTTTTTGGCGCATTTTTCAGCTATTTAAGCAGGCTCTTTTACTGTGTTCCTGACCTCTGATGAAAACCGTTTATTGCGGTTGAAACAGCTGTCAGGTGTACAGCTGTCGTTGTGTGCAATCATGTTTGTACAATAAACCTACCTTTCTTCACCATCCACCCGTGTGCCGGTTCCTATCCTTCTGCTACCAAGGGGGGTAAGTGCTTTTCATATATATATATATATATATATATATTTATTTATTTTTTGTAGTTGACTGGCACTCTCGTTACTGGGGAAATGCGCCAAGGTGCCTTCCTCCGGATTAGGTATATACAGCAGAGTTGATTTGAGAGTCCAGGGGGGACCCCCAAAGAAACAGGCGGCACTCAATCAGCTGGATGTAATGAATCCAATATATATATATATCTTTTTTTTATTTATTTTTTTATTTAGAGAGAGTGAGAGTTATTTCTTTGCACTTGGCACTCCCCAGATTTAAAAAAAAAGTATGCAAAGCCCTCAACAAAAGATGCAATATTAAAGCATCTGAAACACAGATGAACTTTTTCTGCATACGCGCATACTTCTTTGAAATGCATGGAGTGTCACTAATAAGGATAGGAGTATGTTTGAAATTGATAATTCCAGGGAGGGTATCCAAAGTTTTACTGGAGTGCTGGTCTTTTCTGAAGAGCTTGAAGAGGCCCAGCACCTCTGTACTCATGCAGACTCCATTTTCTGGTGCCCTGCCGTGATCCTAGAGTCCTACAAGGGTAAAGACAGATAGATATATATATATATATATATATATATATATATATATATATACACATACAGAGTACCACAACACTTGCCATCCCTGCGAATGGGGTGCAAGAAGCACTCGCCATTCCCAGGTTGGGGTGAAGTGGCCTGTAACCACATGCTCTAATAAATACAAATACAGGGACTCAACACTCTCCATAATGAACTAACTCACCTTAGTATACAATTAATCAAATAAATAATGGGGTTTTAGTTCATGAATTGATCAATGCATTTAAGCTTGCAGCCTATCGCCAAGGGACCCCATTTCACTTGCAGTGAAATGGGGTCCCTTGGCGATGGGCTGCAAGCTTAAAAAATGCATTGATCAATTCATGAACTAAAACCCCATTATTTATTTGATTAATTGTATACTAAGGTGAGTTAGTTCATTATGGAGAGTGTTGAGTCCCTGTATTTATATATATATATATATATCCCCTTCACCCAAACACTGCTCCTACCAATAGAACCCCTGCTTGGACAGGTGGACATCACTGCAGACAGCACCGCCGACAGACAGCACAGCATAGCTAGCCATTTTGTTTCACCCAGCCGAAAAGATTCTGTCAAACACCATCATGCCCATTACAGTATTTCGCACACATTAATGTCCATAACAAAATTTGCCACACACCGCAATGCTAATTACACATTATGGGTCAGATGCACTAAGCTTCAAAGGTGATAATATATAAACAACCAACCAATCAGCTCCTGCCTGACATTTTTTAAACAGAGTCTGTGACATGGCAGGTAGGAGCTGATTGGTTGGTTGTTTATCACTCTGAACTTTATCACTTTTGAAGCTTAGTGCATCTGACCCTATGTCACACAGTAATGCCCAGTATATATATGAAATGAGGTTAGCTTCCCGTCTGTCGGGATGTTGGTGTTTATTATGCCAACGCTGGCATTCTGACTACTGTCAGAACACTGTAAATAATACAAGAAGGGGGAGGTTGGACCAGTGGATGGAGAAAGAACAGGAGAGGGTAACCAGGTAACCTGTGTGGGGGTCATGGGTTCCGCATATGTGGGAGGAGCTGTTAGAGGAGAAAGAGCATGAGAGTGTGTTTGTGTGTAGGGGGTATGGAGCTGTTAAGGGACAAAACATATGATGGTAGCCAGTAGGCGGATGTTGGAGTTGTGGGGATAGAGAGAATGAGGGAGTAGCCTGTGGTGGAGCTGTGATAGAGAAGACAGGAGAGGGAAGCCTGTGTGGGGGAGGGGGGGTCGCAGGTGGCTCGAATGGGGGTAGAGGGGCTTTGAAGTTGTGAGGGGAGAGAGAGCATGAGCGGAGTAGTCTATGTGGGGGTGGGGGATAGCAGGTGTGGGGGAGGGGGGGTCGTGGGTGCCGCGAATGGGAGGAAGGGGGGTTTGGAGCTGTAATGGAAGGGAAGACAATAGAATCTATGGGTAGCCTGGGGGGGGGGGGTTGGAGCTGTGAGTGCAGGAAGAGAAAAGGACACTGAGGGTGGAGAGGTAAGGGGACTGAAGTAACAGGATGGAGAGGGAAGACAGCCACTTACTGTGCATGGCCATGTGTCACTCCCTGGCGTGGTGCTCTGCTCCTCTGTCTGGGTGCCAGCTGGTGACTGGAGGAGCTCTGACAGGTCCCAGCAGCTCTGCTCCTAACCTCCGTGCAGTGCTTGAAACTCAGCTGCAGCACTGGCATCCTTGGCAGAAACGGGTGACGCTACCCACAACCCCGGCGGTGCTTGGACAGCCTTTTTAGCATATGTACATCCTGCCCTGCCCCTGTCACCTCCTTAAGGAGACACTCTGCTATCTCCCTCTCTGATGCTGGTCTCCCAGCCTCCCTCCCTGTGTCAGTGCAGGAGCATCTGGGACCCGCCGCTCCCCACAGACTCCGCTGCCATCGGTGAAGTGGTGCCAGCGGTGAAGTGGTGATTGCGGTGGAGGGGCCGAGTGAGCATGGAGCTTCATATTTTTTCCTCACTCAGTGCCGCCCTTTAAATGCTGGCGCCCATAGGCAACTACCTAAAGCTGCCTAATGGTAGCACCAGCCCTGCTTAAACTCAGTCCTCAGGACCCCCACACAGGGCATGTTTTGTCTAATAATTAGCTCCACCTGTGTATCTTTTAAAATGTGTCTGAGTAATGAATGCAGCTGCGCACCTGCCAGGTGACCTGGAAAACGTGAAATGTGTGGGGTCCTGAGGATCGAGTTTGAGAATACCTGATCTACAATAAATGCCCCACATTTTATTTTTACTGTATATTATTAGCAGTGCCCAAAGAGGAAATTGTGGGGCCCAGTACACTGATATCTCTAGGCAGCCCACATTGACTCCAATCCTCTCAACCCCCATAACCACACTTCCCAACCCTGTGTGTAACCCAAAATACATACTATAAAAAAAGCTGCAGAATGGCAATTAAAGTAACCATGCACATCATTGCACTTCATCTTGCTGTAGATACAGAAGAGTTGAATAGTAGGTACTGCTGGCCTGACACAGAGGCCGCTGTTGTGCTGCATCTGCAGCAATGCTGTGCTGTACAGGCTGCACAGCTCTGCTGATGGTAAGGTAATGATTGCTTCTTGTAGGTTGATGTGCTGTGGTCTTGCTCCTACCCTGCTCCTGCTCTTCCTAGGTGACAATAGCAGCAAAGGCAGGGCCAGAGAAGGGGTGGTGCAGTGAGGCAGATCAGTGCATGTCATAACATTTGAGCTGCATAAATGATTACCATAGCGCATATCACTACATTAAGTTCCCTTGTGAATGATTACCTTTGGGTTTTTTTTTTGCTATAATTTGTATTGTGTCAGCTGATCAACATCAGCTCTTTGTATAAATATAGGCTGTTGTGTTGAACTGTGGGTTTTTCAAAATCTCAGCAGGTTTTGTTTTTAAGTAACGTTACTCTAAAAAGTCTAACATTACGCCTGAAAATCAGTAATTTGTAAAATACACATCTCACTTACAGGTAATTCACCCTCTAGCTTTTAACAGAAATAAAAATCAGAGTGCCAGAGTATTATTAGAATTGGAAAAAGTTAGAACAAACCCTCACAAATTATTTTAAATAATAAAAAGAGGGGAACGGTTTCCAGAGGCACTAGAGCAGTGTTTTTCAACCAGTGTGCCATGGCACACTAGTGTGCCTTGAGCTGTTCTCAAGTGTGCCCCCAGATCTAGAGATGCCCAAACCCATTTACAGCCACCACCAGTTTAAATGTTATTTACTGTTCTCTTCTTTTCATGTAAAGGGCCAATGTATTTTATTTTTGTTACCTGTGGGGACCAGTGTGATTGTTTTTAATGTGGGGGCCAATTGGTTTGTTTTTCTTCTGTGGTGGCCAATGTGTTTTGCCCTGTGGGGATCTCATAGTGTGCCTTGGCAATTTTAAAGTCTTATTTAGTGTGCCGCATGGTAAAAAGGTTGAAAATCACTGCACTAGAGTCTTCTGCATTTCAGATCTTGCTGGAAGATTATATTGTATATGTTATGGTGTATAAAAATCCATTTACACTTTGCTTATGTTTATTTATTCTATATATTTCCAATATCATTGCATTGCGGAACTACTTCGTACTCACCACCTGGATGCAAGCTTTTAGCATTGATCTCCAGTCAACTCTCCTCTTCTGACCATACTAGCTCATGTTGCTTCATCCCACTACTACCTCTCAATCTACAGAACCCACAAACACCTTCTTTTATTTGTTTTTTGGTCCTTTCAATTGCATTAAAGTGAGGGAAGTTAAACCTGATGATCATATTTTTACATCAACATTACACAATTCTGTTCCAGTTTTTTTTTAACTAAGCTTTTATGTTGTTGAAAAATTAACAACAAAAACTAGTAGCATGTCGAAACATGGCATTGATCAGGGCCTACAGCAAAATATGTTTTGATGGCCCTCAATATCAGTCCAATTTCCAAAACCCCTAACTATCTAATTTTACCCCCCTCCTTGGTGCTCACAATTAATGAGCTGGGTACACAGGAAACATGTCCCATATTTTGCTCTGTAGCTCCACTACTACTTTATACTGTCCTACAAGTTGGAATTCTGTCTCATTGACTGACAAGTTTAGGCTTCAGTTCATTAAATGATCACTCAAAATCAGGCAGAAAATCATAACCCATTATTCGATTCTTGGGGGCCCTTAGGTGCACAGAACCATAAATATTCCACCAAATTTAATATTTGAAACTTTTTTCAATGTTTCAAATAAGCTTCCTGCTGTAGATAACTAAAATCTTCCAAGAATGTTTAATTCAGAAGAGTAATGTAGTTACAGCAGTAAGTTATGTATGGGAGGAAGAAGAAAAAACAGCTTGAAATGCTGTCATCAATATATGATCCAGTAAAACTGAGAGGTAATGCCAGATGCTTCTCACTAGGTTCTACTGCCAAATATGGTAGTAATGGGCTCAGAGCTGTAAAAACAATGTTTAATTTATGGCTCTGATCCAGGTATGTCTCAATAGGGTATTAATTTTGCACATTTCATTTGCAATCTCTTTTAAACATATGTGCTCAATATATACATTAGTATGTGAAAAACACCGGCTGAGAAATGAACAGCATCCTAACATATACTTTCATTTATTTAATAGAAACATCAATACATGATTTTCCTGAGGATGTAACAGTGGACTGACTCTGTTTTTCACATCTACATTTATTCATCAAGATGATATTGGCAGTAACGGTTCTGTGAAATGTAAAGAATGGAACGGCCACGCTTCCGATACCAATTTTTAATGAGAAGTTTTCCAGATGAACAAAGTCTTGCATTTTCATCCTATTTCATGTGGAAGTTTATTAAATAGAAAATCAAGATTGTCAGACAAGTCAGACAGTGAAGTGAATATTGAAAGTTAACCAGTGTTTTCTAATGAGTCGTTGATTTATCTGATGCTGTGATAGGGCGCCAACCTTGGAGCTAATTTGTGTAGATTTACAAATGCTAGTTTATAATGATGCAGAGTAGGTCAGGACAATATAACTTACTACATGTCACCGGCAATGATTCTTCAACAATTTACTAATAGCACTGTTTAAGATTGAATTCTATGCAGCAATTACAGATTATCACCAGCACAAGTCAAACTAATTGCTAACATCAGAAGTACACGTGAAAATGAGCCAGTAATTGAAAATGATGTTTGCCTGTTAGAATGCACATATAGGGAACAGCATATGTTTGCTGGTAATTTGTCATTGATCAAATATATTTACCTGTTGGAGACCCAAGTGTTCCTGTTCATTACACACAGTGCAGGCAGATACAGTATTGTAGATCTGATGCAGAGTTCAGTGCAACTTGGCTACAGACGCTCCAAGTATCTAGAAATATCAAATATTTACCCTCCCGTTCAACTATGCTTGGACTGCAGTGACAACAGCATGCTCCCATTGAGATTTGCCTATTTGAGAATTCCCCATTGTAAACCTGGTAATTTTACTTAGTCGGAAGTGCAAATTTGACTTAAATGCATATGACTGCATCAATGCTACATGCGCACACTTGGTTCTAGATTAAGTGTGAAAAGATGCAAAATGGCCATACCATCTCTACATTGGCCTCTGTGTGAGTAAGTAGAAGATAAATGATACTCCAGCCCATCTATTCATTAGGAAATACTGTAGCAACAGTAATGCTGGGAAGCATAAATGGGAAATGGAAATGAGATATAATGTTGGCATGTTCGGATAAGATTGTAAATGATTATACCTTATTTATATATCATCTACATATTAGGATAAAGAGTACTTTAGATATTTCAGGTTGTCACGCACAGGGCTAGCAAAGATGATCAACGTGGTGGATAATGGATGTGTCCTGAAGGTACCTTCTTCTTTTGATTGGTGCATCATTCAAACTGAACACAACACATTAGGTACTTACACTGCCGATCAGTTGTTACTGTCGATGAAATGACTGTCACCTTTATGTTACTGTTGATGTATATATATGTTGATGCAAGTGCAGTAGTGATCTAACTTCTTCGATCAGCATCAATCTAATGCCCAACGACACTATGACCCAGACCAAGGACAACCTCCTTTGAAACACACTGAGGGCATGGCTACACTCCCCCTAACCAGCACCAGAGCAGAGCTTACTGGCTCAAGGCACCCTGCTAGCTATATACAGGGGGAACAGGGAAACAATAGTGTATGTCAATGTTGTGCATGGATATTATTTTCCTTTTATGTAATGTTAGTCAGTATCATATGAACAGGGAACTGTAGACTCACTAAACAGGCCCAAAAAATCTTTACAGGAAAAAAATCATTTTGATTATTTTTAAGGCAAAAAATAAAGCCTCATTAACTTGAGGATATTATGTCTTTTCATCATTCAATAAACAATATATACATTATGTACTTCAGACGGAATATATAAAGTCTATGATATAAGTATTAGGTATAGATCCTGCAAATGGATCTATTATTATTGATTTATTACCAGATATTTATATGGCGCACGCCGCACACATATTCCACAGCGCTTTACAGAGAATATATGAACATTCACATCAGTTCCTTTCCCAGCTCCCGCCTTTGATTGGTCAGTGAAAAAGCAGGGTGAGCAAAAGCTTCATTGGTGACCCACTGTTGGCCATATCTACCTCAAAGGCAAATCTCTTTCACATCTGGTAGTCGGTCACCCCATACACGTATCTCACATCCTCTGCCACCCATTAACCCAGGTGTCTAGGCTTAGTTAGTCTTTTAAATTTACCTCAAATTAATCTAGACCCTGTCACAAATTTGTATGTAATGTGTCCAGTCCTTTTCCTTCTTTCCACAATTTTGGAAGCCAAGATATTTATCTACCCCCTATAATTCTTTTCCACTCTTGTCTTTATTTTGCCACCATCCCCACAACTAGTCTCTATTCTATAACCACCCAAAATCAACATCTCTCTAGACAATTACCTACAAACAGATGGTCAGGCAGACTTGCTAGTACAGTGTTGTAAATGTTAGGACAGTGAGCCTTATTCAGAATCAGAATCAGAATCATCTTTATTGGCCAGGTATACTTGCGTATGCTTGGAATTTTTTGTGGTAACAGTGCAGCATCAATCAGGGAACACAAAGGGGGTGGGAAGAGAGGCATAAACATACAGATGGAGCAGGTCTCATCTTGGCAGGGGATGGCGCTGGCGTCGCCAGCCGCCATCCCCCGCCAGCGCCATGGCGATGGCGAGAAGGGGACGCGCGCGCACGAGAGGCGCGCGCGTCCCCTTCCGACGGCGCTTCCATCCGTTCCCCCGGGTCCACGCCGGCTTGCCGGCGGTAACCCGGGGTCCCCGCCGCCTGCCCGCACCCCCACCTAACCCCCCCTAACCCTGTCCGTCTTCCTGAGGCGGAGACAGACAGGGTTTCCGTCGCGCTGGCGACGGAGACTGAGACGCACGCGCGTCTCAGTATATTCGCTGGCGAGGCTGCTGGCGGGTCGCCAGCGGGGACGTTCTGGCGATCCGCCAGCCAGGATGGGAAGTGCCCCATCTGTACATCACATACATTTCACATATATCTAGAACAGTTCGAGTTAGTACAGGTTGAGTATCCCGTATCCGAGTATCCGTTATCCGAATTATTCCGAAAACCATACATTCCAGAAAGTGAAAAAAAATATTTTTTTTGCTAAAAACTCACTGGGGACATTTGTAACAGCACTACTGGTGACATGATATGTAACTGGCACTATATATGTGCAAGAAAATGATTGCTTGGCATTCAAATTCAATATCTGGGATAGTACACAAATTTTGTTTCATGGTTTGAAACCTTGTTTTTTGAACGAATAAAATATATTTGTGTATATTTTATGTGGTAATAAAATATATTTGTGTGTATTTTATGTGTTTATACAGCAAACATGCAAGATACTTCAAAATACATAATTGAAATATTAAAATATTCCGAAATACGGAATAATCCGTTATCCAAAATTCTCCTGGTCCCGAGCATTTTGGATACGGGATACTCAACCTGTATTTAGTATTTGGTACGTTCAATACGGTTTAGCTAGTGGACAGCTATTGGGAAGAAGCCTTTTGTAGTTCTTGTCGTCTTTGCTCGGATGGACCTAAAACGTCTGCCTGATGGAAGGGGTTCAAACAGGTTGTGGCCAGGGTGTAGCTTGTCCGCCAAGATCTTTCCTGCACGCTTATTGACCCTGGCTAGGTATAGTTCTTGGACAGTGGGGAGCTCTGCCCCAATGATCTTTTCTGCCATCCTGACTACTCTTTGCAACCTTCGTCTGTCATTCTAGTTTGCTCCTCCGAACCAGATTGTGATCGAGGAGCAAAGGACAAAGAACTATTCTAGTTCACTCTTTCTTAGATGGACAAAACCATGTGCACTGCAGGGAGGCAGATGTAAAATATGCAGAGAAAATTAGATTTGGGTGAGTTATTTTGTTTCTGTGTAGCTGCTTTATTTTTACACTACAATATAGATCTCACTTTGAAGTATAACCCCACCCAAATCGAATTCTCTCTGCACAAGTAACATCTGCCCCACCTGCAGTGCACATGGTTTTGTCCATCTAAGAAGGATTTTGTCAGAAAGAGTGAACTAGAATAAGGCCCAGTGTGTGTGGATGACCAGCCCATCGATTCATCTGGCTTTGTGGTTGCAGCATACTGATTCTTGCCCACCATTGCAGAGTACTTCTTCCCATGTGTAGTCCCAGGGCTGTAGGCAACTCAGAGCTCTGTCGGCAACATCGCTGCCCCATGGAACTTACTAGAAATCAGGGTACCTGGAATAGGTTCCTGCAGTCAGGATGATACAAGCAGAACCCTGCCTTATTTACAGCTGCCCAAAGCAACTTCCAGATATTCTGGTAGGGATGGCCATCGCCCATTGATGTTTCTTAATCATCCTTGGTTTATGGGCAATGTAGAATAGTTTTGCCATCAATGGGGGAGAAACAGATGGTTTCCCTAGATCTATAGCACAGCATAACCGAATAATTGATATTTTAGTTTTTTCCTAAGGTGCCAGGACATAGAGCATAGCTCTGCTGCTGACACCCAAGTATGCCCGCCCCTAACTTCTGATTGACCCAGTCAGTCAAACAAAATGGATGACCATCGATAGGGAAAATTATTGGTGGTCATCCATAACATAGTATACTACCATCGATGGCCATATGTACTATCTCCATCAATGGCAACCATTAATGAAGATCACAGCAATGGCCATCCTTATACTCGGCACAGCTGCAGATTGGATGATGACGGCTCCACCCCCTAAATGTGATATCATGTGCAAATATTTTTTTCCTATTTGTTTATTCATGTTATTATTTTTCTTTTCGCTAGTTGTAGGGATATAAAGTTAGGTATTTTCTTTTGGGCTAGAGACAAGGTGTGTACACACTAGACAATAAAAGTTACCGATATGCATGATAACAACATTATTAATGATATCATTGTGCATATTGTCTAGTGTATACACTATTTCACTTAAGACACGCTCCCGTGTTTCATTTAAGACACGCAACATTGTCCTCTGTCATCAAACAATGGAGGACATTACTAACAAGCGATGCATAATTTACCATGGTCCACTGTTCTGTCAATGCCCCCCCGTGCGCACCAATGCTGGAACTCCCCCGGGTTCCCTCTGCCAGTGATATCGCTGGGTACACAAATCATGTAGTGTGTACCCAGCTTTAGTGTGCCTTGAAGTGAAAAAGTTTGGGACCCACTGGTGTATGACCAAGATATCCAATGCTTTTTGCAGGACAGAAAATTAGACTGTTGGCCTTATATTTTTATCTGCCATTGTATGCCCAGAAAGTGTCATGTGACAGGTCAAATTTAGTGCCTGATTCTGATTTGGAAGTAAAGCAAAAAATAGCAAGTCATTTTGGGGTTTATTTACTAAGATGGAAGTTTTATTGAAGATGTGATGTGCTATGGGCAAACAATGCGATGCGATCCGTGGGCAGTACAAAAAGTATGTGCAGCACATACTTTTTTTAGTATGCTATGCGATGCCTGTGGGAGCACGCATTGCATCGCAGCGTGTATGGGGGCCTTCAGTAAATAACCCCATTGTATCTGTTACAAATCATGGTGCATAGCAAGGAGAGCAAACATATTTCAATTTTTCACTGTGCAGGGTAAATACTGTCTGCTTTTACATGTAGCTCACACAAGTTAGTCAGCTTGATTTTTACACTCCAAATCAGATTTCAGTTTGGAAAGTCCCCCCCCCATATCTAAATCTAGACACGTTACATAACATCTGCCATAGTCCAGCATGGTTTTACCCAAGGGCATATTTACTTGCCTTTCTGTTGTTGCTTTGATTCCAAATTCGGAATCAGACCCCAATAATCTAATTTGGTGGTAAACAAAATTGTATCAAAGCTCCATCCAGACCACAATCATTGTCACATGGGACACCAGGGAGTCAAACTGGACCATCTGCAGTTTTGAATAAGAGAAAGTATTTTACCATAACAAAAGCACTTTTATTGTCAATGTCCTAACTATTACAATCTATACATTTCTAGTTAAAATTAATTAAAAGTATCATAATTTGATCATAACCCATTTTACTGGGTTCTCATTTTTGAGATCACCAAGACAAATATTTGTCAGTCTCAAACATAATTTGTATTAGGGTGCCATTCTGAAACGTAAAACCAAATACACATATACTGTAGTCAGAATACATGTCCACAACATCAATCATGTCAAAAATAATACATTAAATATTGAATGTATTTACCTATTAGGATTGCAATATTCAGAGTAATTAGAGTTTTGATCAGTAAGGTACACTCTTTTGTCTCAGTTCCTTCATAAATCTACTGAAAATTGGCTTTCCAGCAATAGTCACACTGAATTGTTAATACAAACCTCTCCCAGCACACTCCCAGAGTTTATTGTAGAGGTTCCTAGGGGTGTTTGGTTTCACTCCAGATGGCCCTGTGCAGTCTGAATGCTCTTTGTTAAACAGAGCTTTGTTAGAGCCATTGCTACTGGTTTATCACCTCCTTTCCATCTTTATCTGTAATTACGTCTAGTCCCAAATAAACTGTCACCACCTGAAAATGCTGATTATCTTTGGGCCTTATTTTCAGATAACAAACTATTCTTCAGCAGAACAGAGTAGATCCCCCCACCCCACCCATCCCCTTGTTGAGCACTATTGTGTTTTTTTATATTTATTATCATTCATTTATGTAGCACCAACATATACTGCAGTGCTGAAATTGTAATCTATTCCCGGACCTGGAGCCAGGCAGTCTTATGCTAAATCACTATAAACAGTAGTCATAGACAGACAGTTCTTTACACATACAGTATACTGTAGGTGTGACTGCTAGCATATTTATACTGGACATTAATCAGTATAGTAGCCTAACCACTTTAGAGATGTATGTTTCATTTTAATTTCATTGTTTTATGGGTATCCTTCGGCAGTGTAATGTATATGTATTCAAGTTGCTGTATTTTGTTTTATTTATGCAAAAAGCTTTGTAACATTAAAAAAATTGTATCTCCATATTAAAAATGTTTTAAAATTAAGCTTGAAGAGATAGTTTTATTTAAGAAAAAAAGCACTTATTCTCCAGGTATGATTCAACAAATTATCAGTCATTACAATTCAGTGAGTAAAGAATACTGACATACATGAAATATGTTCTCTGAATGAATACATTTTAAGCCTTAAGCTTGCTTTATAAAGCAGTAATTCATATTGCTCCCCAGCCATTAAATTGCACAGATGAGTGACTAATGGGAAAACACCTCACAACAACTTTTCCACTGAGTAATTTATTTTTTCAAAGAGAGAGAGAGAGAGAGAGAGAGAGAGAGAGAGAGAGAGAGAGAATAGCATTTTAGCTGTTTAGTTGTTCCCATTGGTTTAGGTTCATATTAGAATCTGTGATAAGTCTTATAGGGGGAGGTAAATCTTTCTGATTAAAATTAAGTGGAATAAAATTATTAGTTTGAAGTTTGTTACCAGATTATCCAAAACATAGCTGATTGGGCTTCCTTTTCTTTCTTGGTACTTGTTTCCTATCTGGGCGCCGAGGTTTTCTACGTACGGCACCGTAATGAAATCGGATCGCATCGCATCGGATTCGGTACTCGATGATGTACGATGGCATACGATGCTATCCGATCCGATTTCATTTTAAATCGGCTCGCATCGCATGCGGTGACGCGATCAACCTGATTTTTACATTGGAATCAATGTTAAATGGTCCCTGAGACCCGATTTTACATTGATTTCAATGTAATAACCACGCAAACCCACGATTTGTATAGGAAACCCCCCCTGATGCTTTAAAATGCGCCTCCATTGTTAACGCCACCCCAGTATTGACGTCAACCCGAAGCGTGGCGAGCGGCGGCGGTACGCGTCCTCCGACTTTTTCATACCCCCAACTATCCACGTCGGCGTGGAGTTGAGAATAGAATAGTGTGGCGAGCGGACGCGGATACCTGTGAAGCCCGCGAGGGGACACGGATACCTGTGAAGTATCCGCGTCCCCTCGCGGGGCTCGCTACGCTCGCCACACTTCGGGCTTGGTGGCTCGCTGCGCTCGCCACACTATTCTATTCTCAACTCCACGCCGACGTGGATAGTGGGGGTATGAAAAAGTCGGAGGACGCGTACCGCCGCCCCTCGCGGGGCTCGCTGCGCTCGCCACGCTTCGGGTTGACGTCAATACTGTGTTTCTCTGCAGATGTGACAAGGGGAGGGCTTTGAAGGGTTAATAAATACAGTAGTGTTACAGATGGCCCATCCTATGGGCCAACCATAAAAGTGGGAACGAAATCGGATCGGATCGCATCGCATCGTTCAATATCGTGTATGTGCATTTGTGGTATCCGATGCGATGCGATCCGATTTTGATACGGAGAATAGCATGGTGCGCAATTAACTTAGCGGACGCCCAGATAGGAAACAAGTACCTCTTTCTTTATGAAATATAAACTTAAAATTCTAAAAATAATGGCAGAATTAAAGCCCCGGTAAACACTGACTAAATAAATAAATAAATCTACCCCCTTTATGATCATATATGTACCCTTCATCTCCCTGCCTTGTGTAGGCTTTTACAATTGACAGCTGAATTTGATGTTCAAACTCTGATAACCAGTGGGGATCATGATGTGCCCTGCAGGGCAGTCTCATTTATATGCACTAGTCTTGTGTCCCATTCATTGATTTATACAGGATGACCAATAGACCAACACCTCTGTACTTTCAGGATCCAGGACTAACCTGTCTATGTGATTTGTTTCATGAGATACAATCAGGGCTGAATTGGGCCACATTTCAATAGAAGAAACCACTGGTGGGCCCCACTGCCTGGGACCCCACCTCATCCTCTAGGTATCAGGTTCCAGACAGTGCACATGAATTACACATTATACATATATTACCTCATACTGCACTGGAATATGGTGTATTTTCTACAGTGCATTGCTGTTTTTAATATGATATGTTATAGTGCATGCACTTGCAGTATTTACTATAATGTTCCAGAAAATGTACTCTCTAATGGTTAGATAAACCTATGTGACAGCTGGCCACACCCCCTCTGAAGACTGGCCTTGACTAAAGACCACTGTGTCGCCTACATTTCTTTTGCATCAGAGCTGGACATATATATATATATATATATATATATATATATCTCAAAAAGGTAGCAGGCAGGCGGCGGCATTCCTATAGGAATTTTTTATTGGTACAAAAGATATTTTGCACCAATAAAAAATTCATATAGGAGTGCCGCCGCCTGCCTGCTACCTTTTTGCTACCTATCTGATCCGGAGGGCACCCAGGTATCTGCATTGGAACGCCGGAGTGCCGATCCGCCACCAAAACTTTATATATATATATATATATATATCTAGGAGGAGGCAGAGAGAAGGCGCTTCATGGTGCAATATTGCTAATAAACCATTTTAATGGACAATAGTAAAATCCTGGTACAGGCAAATACAGACTCGTACCATAAATAAAAGCACTGTGGACTGGGTACCACAAGGTTTAAAATGTAGCCAAAGGCTAAGCTGCTCACGCTTAGGTGCTGGAACAAGGAACCACCAAGGACACTGCTATGCTGGCTTGCAGGGAGGCGTGCAGGGGTCACCAGGAGCCAGACTTGGTGGTTCCTTGTTCCAGCACCTAAGCGTGAGCAGCTTAGCCTTTGGCTACATTTTAAACCTTGTGGTACCCAGTCCACAGTGCTTTTATTTATGGTACGAGTCTGTATTTGCCTGTACCAGGATTTTACTATTGTCCATTAAAATGGTTTATTAGCAATATTGCACCATGAAGCGCCTTCTCTCTGCCTCCTCCTAGATCTCTACCTCTCTGTGGATTCCAGAGACAACGCGTTTCGTCGATGTGACTTCATCAAGGGGTTTACCCCTTGATGAAGTCACATCGACGAAACGCGTTGGGCAACCTCTGATCTCCATCCTTTTTAAGTTAAGCAAATCTCCTTTATATCTTTATACGCTTTTTATTTGATTTTAGGAAGATTGTGTTTTATTTACCTCCCCCATTTTTTCCTGTGTATTTACATCTTAAAAATTGTCCTCTTTTTTTACATACCACCCCTTTTTTTGTCTTATATTGTTATCCTAATAAATATTTTATTATTATATACCCAGCCCAGTAATTAGTCGCCGTTATCTTTATACATTTTTTTCATACCTTCTAAGTGTTATACCGACACTATTTCTTAAAGAATTGGCTGACACCCTCTACACTATAAGGGAAGATTGCTGTGGCTATTTTATTTATTTATTTATTGTTTCTTAGACAAGCACAAGTGGCGCCGCCCATCCAAAATACATAGATATATATATATGCAAACAAATCATAGGCGTCACTCCGGGTCTTTATGCAAACAACAGTGAACTTTACTATGATACGGTCAACGCCGTTTCAAGCAGAATGCCCGTCGTCAGGACCAACATATATAAATACAAAGAAAAATTGGCGCTCCATGGTGCATGTAAATGAGGTTTAATGAGGAGATACATACACGTACTCCTAGAATGAAGTAAAAGCAAGTGCTCGTACCATATAAAAATACACTGTGGGCTGCCTACCACATGATTTAAGTATAAATACCCGGGGCACATTGCTCCGATGTAGCCTCCATGACCTGGGGAGACACAAGCCGGGAGAGATGCTGGGATACACAGAGCCACTGGATTGTGATACCCGTACTCTGTGTGTCCCGGTGTCTCTCCCAGCTTATGTCTCCCCGGCTCAGGAGATCTTGCGGCGCAAACCAGCATTGATGGTCCCTTTGGTTCCGGAAGTCATGGAGGCTACATTGGAGCAGTGTGCCCCAAGTATTTATACTTAAATCGTGTGGTAGCCAGCCCACAGTGTATTTTTATATGGTTCGAGCACTTGCTTTTACCTCATTTTAGGACTACCTATGTGTGTATCTCCTCATTAAAACTCATTTACATGCACCATGGAGCACCCCTTTTTTCTTATTTTTTTCTAGATTTGTTCATCCTGACCCTGGATGCCGTTTGTGGTTTAAAGGAGCTGCAGTCCTTTCTATTGGACTTTGGTGATTCTTCTTCCTAAGGGAATCGTTGCTGGACTTACATTGAACTTTACCTTTTGAGCGGTGCTCACACACCTCATTTTTAATATATACAGAGCAATAAAGGTATGATATTTTTCCCATACAAAAAGAAAAAAATGGGAGATCCTTGATTGAAGTTTCCTCTTCCCTTTTCCTTCCTTCTCTTTTCCTCCATTTTCCATTTTGTCACATTTTTTTCATTTCTTTAATTAATTATAGGGAGTACAAAGACTAAAAAAAAGTCTCCCTGTTATATATATATTTTGAAAATTATTCTTTTTAAAAATAAGAATATACTGTCAAAAGGACACTAAGAATTATACCTGACTCCAGGACGGAGTGTGGTTGGTGAGGGGTTCACATGTTGGCTGGCCATACTGTGTGTAAAACTCATTGTGGACAATATTATATCCAGTAATAGACAAAGACATGTCATCATATCATCATATTACCACAAGGATCATTTAATTGTCGGTTAGTGAATGAATGCAGCTCCAATGCCATACCAATTACTAGCAAAAAGTCTGTTCATTATGATAAATAACCAACAGCCGTGGAGGAGCAACGGTGTGTTATACCCACCCACTTTTATTGTCAGAAGGGAGAATATTAGTGTAGTTTCTACAGACGTAAACCAGGCTGCCATGTTCCTCAGTGGTTCTATTCCATCAGCTAACCATGTAAAACCTTAGAACCTGATCCATAGATGAGAGGTTAGGCCCTCCGCAGTGGAGCACACCAGTTATTTCGCCTGTATTCCAGAGGGCCAGTCCTACCCTGGCTTTACAACATCATTTATTTTGTACACAGTATTCTATAGCTCCATGCCATGTGGATAGCAAATGCTTTGCGTGGCATTTTGCAAATATTTGGTCTGGGAATACTGTAATGTAGCTTTCACATCACACTTTTAAAATGGTATATTGCCGTTTTTTTGCCTTTTAAAACGTTTAAGGCTGCAGTGTGAAAGTGTCATAGTTGAAATACGATTTAAAGTTAACTGGTATTTCAACACGTTTAAAAAGCAGAGTCCTACCCATTTTAAAGCCAATTCAGAGCCGTTTTTTGTGCTGTCTGAAATGGTATTTAGTAAAAAATAAAGGTTAGAGCACTGTGATAGGCTGTCCCTTGTCTTGTGTCCCTTCCCTGAACCAGGAAATAAGCTGTGGGTATAAACGTGTTCAGAGGTTAAACGGCTTGACTGGTGATGTGAATGGAACTCAAACGGTATTTTTAAATGGTAATCTGCTGCAATATGAACACTAGACCCGTTTAAAATACCATTTAAAATTACAGTTTTTCAAAACGTTTGAAAATGTTTTATGTGATGTGAAAGCTACATTATTATATGCACACACCCCTATTAGCACATCTCAAGCTACCACTCATATCTTTAACTGGTTCCCTTTTCCTATAAAAAAGACTTCCTGTAACACCTTGATGTATGAATTAAATAGAAAAAATCTAGAAAATCCGAGCAACTGTTTACAACTTCAAATTTCTAATTTTTAATAAACAGTTAGGTCCAGATACAATTTGGACATTGAACCAAGTTTTATATTTTATTTTAGCTGTTTACCAGAACCCTTTACGTTCCAACATCTATGTGAGAGATGTTCAAAATATCTGCTAAAATTGCCAGCGTTGCTCACATTTGTCATGGCAAATATTGTGTAAAAATAGATGATATTGCCTATATAACGAAAACATTACAGGTCATTATGATGAAAAAATACTAATAGCTTTAATGTGAGGATATTCACAACCAAATTGGAATTAAAAGCCCTCTCTTTTTCAAGAGAGCAAAGAGTAATTGGTCTATTCCTTTGTTTTTTCTTCATCAATTAAGCAGGTAAAAGGGCTGGAGTAGTTTCCAAGTATAGCATTTTCAATTGGAAGTTGTTGTTGTGAACCCACAACATACTGTTAGAAGACTCTTTCAATACAGGTGAAAGAGGCCATCCTTATGGGGCCTACACACGGGGTGATTTCAGCCCATCTTCTAAGCGATCTGACATTGCTTCGTGTGTAGGGGCCATAGTGATAGAGATGTATGATTAAGTAAATCTAGTCAGATTGCCAGTCAGGGCTAGTGTTCTCATTGGCCGTGACAGATTGCTCAGCTAACATTGGAGCAGTGCTGTGTGCTGAGCGATCTTGCTGAGTGATCTAGCATCGTTTAGCACACTCGCCCCATGTGTAGGCCCCTTTAGACTGCAAAACATATAGATTGCAAGAACCCTGTGGCCATATTAACAGTTCAATACATTGATTTAAAAAAAATAATGCATAAGAACTCAGCAAGACCAAACGGTCTTGAACTCTACGTAAGACAACAGTATTAGATGTTCCAGGGGCAGATCTAGACTATTCTTCTAGGGTGGGGTGGTTTATTGTTTAATCTTGACCCTCCCCCCTCCAATCCTGACTTCTCCCCTTCCCAGTCCTGACTCCAAGTGGTAGATGGGGGCAATCCAGCGCAACAGCAATCTGCCAAAATCGCTTATCCTCCCCAGTCGTCTGTGCCATCAGCGCCTGCAGCAGCCAGCACAGCCTGGCACAGCTATGAGCACTTCATAGCGGCAAAAGTGTTCTATAGCCTGGGGTGGGGGGGATTGCCCCCTCTGCCCCCTGTGTGTTCATTCCTGAGATGATCACAGGTTCATTCCATCTAAAAAAAACCTATGCCTGTTCTGGAACCGCATTATTTTACAGATGAAACAAAGACCAACTTTAACCAGAATAATGGGAAGATAAAAATATGGAGAAGGATTAGAAGCTTACTACATCTGTAGAGGTAATCATACAGATGGACACTGACACAAAACATAAAACATTCAAAAGATAAAGAAGTGCAACATTGTGAAATTGTCAACCCAATCACCTTATCTCAACTCAATAAGCATACATTTCATTTGCTGATGACAATACTAGAGGCATAAAGACACACAAATAATAAAAACTGAAGATATCTGCAGTAAAGGTCTGGCAAATTACAATAAATGGGGAAACCCAGCATTTGGTGATGTCTATGGGTTCTAGACTTCAGACAATCATTACATGCAAAGGATTTTTTACAAAGTAATACAATTGAACGTTTATTATTATGTGACTTTGCCCAATGACATTTGAGCCCTTGAAAACAAAGGATGGTATACTAACTTACATAGGGCCTTATTCTAGTTCACTCTTTCTGACAAAATCCTTCTTAGATGGACAATATCATGTGCACTGCAGGTGGGGCAGATGTAACTTGTGCAGAGAGAATTAGATTTGGGTGGGGTTTTACTTCAAAGTGAGATCTATATTGCAGTGTAAAACTAAAGCAGCCAGTATTTACCCTGCACAGAAACAAAATAACTCACCCAAATCTAACTCTCTCTGCACATGTTACTTCAGCCCCACCTGCAGTGCACATGGTTTTGTCCATCTAAGAAGGATTTTGTCGAAAAAAAGTGAACTAGAATAAGGCCCATAGTGACAAAGAAAATATCTATTATAGATCCTGATGTTTATAATGTAAATAGTTACCAGCCTGTCAAAATGATGGAACATCATAACAGTAATGTAAGCGTAAGCGGATGTGTGCACCCGAATGAGCAACACTCAAGTGTCTCTGCCGGGCGCATAAAACATTTAAATTCCCCCATAGAGGTGAGGAGCATTGTTAGCCTTTTATTATATAGGATTTGGTAAATTAAGGTAAGTGATGTAATTCAGGGTAATCGTAAGTAATTTCCAGTACTTATATTAGTCGCCTGCTTTCTATACCAAAATCAATGGTATAATTTTCTCTGTTTCATTATTTACAAGACAATTAGTTTGTATTGAATTTCCGGGAAACATGTAAACACCTCACCAGTGTGCAGATCTGATTGGCTGTTGAAGGGTTAGGGACTATTATAATGTTTCAGAAGTCTATCTTCTTAACAAATGTACATGCAGGATGTGGAAATGAGAAGAATCAGTATTGTTGTTGGTGAATGGATTACCATATAATTGTAGGGTGTGTACGGTCATTACAGCTGCTAGACTACAACACACTGCTAAACTCAAAGGTTTGTGCACATTTCAGAACATTTAAAGTACCTGCGGGTTTGCTGGGTACTTGGGGATACCTTCACTAGGTCGACAATAGGAAGGATGAAATGCATTGGGTCGACCAATGAAGGTCGACATACATCAAGGTCAACACACCTGAAGGTCAACATGGGGTTATGCCAACAGTCATTAGGTCCACACATGCATTAGGTCGACATGGGCTAGGTCAAAGGATCGACATGGGATTTTCATGGTTTTTTGAGCCGACGTGCCAACAGGCGGTATTACATGCACTACCATCCATTAGGGTGTGGTGGGAGAATAAAATAGTGTGTCAAGCATAGCGAGGCACCGTGCACAAAGCAGAATGAGTGCAACAAACCATGCAAGGGGACGGGGTGCACTTTTCAGTGTTCATGTCAACTGTGTGGACATTCGGGATAAAAAAAAGTGAAAAACCCCATGTCGACTGAGCCCATGTCGACCTAATGCATGTGTCAACCTAATGACCATGTCGACCTAACCCCATGTCGTCCTTCAGGTGTATTGACCTTGATGCATGTCACCCTTCCCCTTGTCGACCCCATGATCCATACCTGAGCACTTGTACTGGTTTTTCTATATCTTTTAAAAAGTGAAAATAACTACGGAACTAAACAATCAGCTTAAACATGGAGTGTATATAAAAAAAACAAAGCAATCCTTTTCATGGCATCCCCAGGCAGTGTCGGACTGGGGCATGAAGGGCCTCCAGGGGAATGTAGTGGTAGGTGCCTGTATTTAGGGGTGTGGTCAGCCTCTAGAGGGGGTGTGACTAGTGGCAACACAGACTTGGCTTACCATTAGAGAGTACATGGTCTCGGCTCCTTGAAAAGAAAATATATCATATACTGTATTACTAGTGTACCATGATAATGCACCAGATTAATAATACAGGAATACAGTCTAATGTATAATTCAGTGCACAGTTGGTAAACCAATCCCTAGAGGACGTGGCACCCCTAGGCGAAAAGTTTCTCATTGAGACAATTAAGTTAATCTTCTTGTAGCTCATCCTTAGGGTCAGATGGTATATGGTAATGGACAGCATTCACTTCTGTTTGTCCACAACTTGCATATTATATGAAATCAGTGAAAGCACAATAACAGCCAATCAATGCCAGTGACAAAAATGTAATGCAAATCATTGGGATATAGCTGCTTGTTTCACGCTCCTTCTAGTAAAACCATTGTGTTAATGTCCTTGTACTACATGTATTTATTTCTGCAATTATTTATTACTAGTTATTTATACAGCACACATATTTCACATAGTTTTACAGAGAATATTTAGCCATTTACATCAGTCCCTGTTCCAGTGGAACGTAAAATCTATATTGTCTATTACATGCACACGCAGGGCCGGCGCCACCACTAGGCTTTAGGCATTTGCCTAGGGCGCCGGCCACTGGAGGGCGGGAGTTCAGAGCAGGGACCCCCTTGGATGAAGGTGAGTGGCAGTCACTCACCCCCAACCCCCAGCCCGCCCGAGTGACTCGACGATGGCCGCATCAGCCCCCTTCCCCGTGGAGAGACTTAGCGGCATCACCCCCGCCGCATAAACCCCCCTGTAGAGCAACGCAGTGCCCGCAGTGACTTGGCGGCACCCCCCACCCCCGCATTGCGGGCCAGCACTCTGCCTCCCCAGAGTTTAACCTGCAGCCGCTGGGATCTGCCACTAGGTACATGTTATGGGCGGCAGCCAGGCTGTCTGTAAAAGTAATTGCCCTTTCACTGCTGCGGTGCCAGGGGCCATAATGAGGCACCAGACCCACTAACTGATCCTATGTGGCCGCGGCACCGCCAGCACTAATTGTAGGCGCAGTGTCAATAAGCCAGAGACCAACACAGTATATTGCTCTGCGGGTCTGCCTCTGTCCTCCACCAGACGCAGCTCTGAAAAACGATCTTGTCAGAGCCAGCTACTGCCTACTGCTCCTTCTCTAACATCATGGATATCTCTCATCCCCTTGACACTATCAGCAGATGGGGGGGCCTGCATCTCCTACATACTTCCGGCGAACAGCGCGCATATTGGTTGTAGCAAGCGGCAGCCTCTCCCCTGCGACTATGGCGGCACTTTCCTTTATACTTCCCGATATCCAGCACATCCTTATCAGGTACCATAGCAGCAGGCTATCATATCTGTTCTTTATTTTCTATGTACTGTATGTGACTCTCGTGGGCAATGCACTACCAAAGGATCCTACAATAGCAAGTGACAGGGTCTAACCATGTGCATGCCCATCGTGCCTCATACCTCAAATACTGCTTTTTTAAATATTATACCTTCATGTCAATTGTTCACATATTAGGGGGAAATTTAAACTGTGTTTCTGGTGGGAGTGAAAGGTGTTCTGTGTGAGGAGCATGATTTCAGCTTGCACCCTTCCAGGGTTGGCAAGGTTAACTGAGATAAAAGTGCCCTGTTTAAGAGCCCAAATGTGACTTTTCACATCACACCATTTAATGTAGGCAGTATGGTAGACTAATTTTATGCTTTATACTACAATCTGCAACATAAGAAACATCTGCAGTCAGAGTCTGGCATCAAGTCGGTGGTAAAAATAGTGTTGTTTTAATTCAACATGGTGACTATACAGTATATAGGGGGGGGGGGGCGGCAGAGGCAGACAGTTTGCCTAGGGCGCTGGGGAGCCTTGCACCGGCCCTGTGCACACGCACACACACACATTTTCACACAAGAGGTTTTCTTTGTCAGAATCCAATTAACCTACCAGTATTTTTAGTAAATGATCCTCATGTTCACCATCCTGTTTTGTTATAATCACTGTGCTGTTGAACCAGAAAATCAGATAATCATTACAAATGTTTCTTTATATAAGTGAAAAATGTGTTTCAAAAGAAGAGTTAGGCAGTATACTGTACAGGGCCGGTGCTAGGCACCGGAGCGCCCTAGGCGGGGGGGGCTCCCCGGCGCTCGCCTGCTCCATGGGCAATATCTCCACGGGTGGCGGGGGGGGGATGTTCGATGTGGCGGCGGCAGCATGGGGGGAGGAGAGTGTACACTCACCTCCTTTTGCTGCCGGTGGCCGTGCTGCTGCTGCCGCTGAGTATCTTCACGGGGGGCGGGGGGAGGATGTGCGATGCGGCAGCAGCGCGGAGGGGAGGAAGAGTGTAACAGTCTCCGGCTTGTGCTGCTGGATCTGCGGGGAGCTCCGGGGCGCAGGGCTCTGGCCAGACTCCGGCTCCTCGCTGTGCTGGACGGCCAGGGGGTGAGCCTGGCTGCGTGCAGGGCTCTCCGGCTCTCTCTGGACCCCACCTGGGTTGCTCAGACACAGGCTGAGCTTAGAGCGCACAGGTAGAGCTGGGAGCGGAGGCTGGCCAGGCACAGGCTGCGGTTGTCCCCTTGCTGCTACCACTAGTATCCCCACAGGGGGCGGGGGGGGTGTGATGCGGCGGCAGCACGGAGGGAGTAGGAGTGTGTCCTCTCACCTCTGGCTGCCGGTGCTGCTGTTGCTGCTGCCAAGTCTCGACGGGCACAGGCGATGCGGCGGGCGAGGACGACACCTAGTCCAACTCCCGCCCTCCAGGGCCGGCGCCCTAGGCAAATGCCTAAAGCTGCCTAGTGGTGGCGCCGGCCCTGATACTGTACGTATCAGGGATGTGCAATCAGGGGATGTGCAAACATTTTAATGGGCATTTCTAACCCCACGGTTTAGACCTGCACACACACACACACACACACATACACACACACATACACACCCCCCCGCTTCACACTAGTTAGTGGGAAGAACACTTATCGTGCCTCCCAAACTATTGTAAATGTTACAAATCACTAAAATAATATAAAAAAATACTTATGACAGAATATGTGTCATACTGTAGGTATATTCTTTGTATTATTTTAAACCAAATTACAGGGGAAGCACTGCCTCCCCTGATTGCACATCCCCGATACATCCCTGATACATACAGTTATAGTTAATGACTAAAGACTAAAAGATCTTAATATGTATACTTTAGAGCAGAGAAGGGAAAGGGGGGACATGATAGAAACTTTCAAATATATCAAGGGCTTTAACAAGGTACAGGTGGGAGACATTCTTCACAGGAAGAGGAGCAACAGAACACGAGGACATGCACTGAAACTAGAGGGTGGAAGATTCAGGGGAAATGTGAGGAAGAATTACTTCACAGAAAGAGTAGTAGATAAGTGGAATAGCCTACCATCAGAGGTGGTAGACGCAAATACAGTAGTACAATTTAAACATGCTTGGGATAAGCATATTGATATCCTTACAAAAAATAAGGATCAAATATGGTTTGAGGTAACATGTTTAAAAAAGGGGCAGACTAGATGGGCCAAGTGGTTCTTATCTGCCGTCAAATTCTATGTTTCTATGTTTCTATACAGTATACTAACAGATAGGGAAATCCCAGATCTGAGCACAATACAAAGAGTTATGCTGCTTAGGTTGCAGTAATATTGGTGTTTTTGTCAATCACCAACAACAAAAAGACAATTGTAAAAAAAGAGATTAAGCAACCACTAGCGCTACCCTTAGTTTTCATAAGGTGCACACCACAATTCACAGGAAAAACATATGAGAGTACATGACCTAGTCATAAGGTCCCCATACACTATGCGATTTTGGGACGATTTCATCCGATTTCTGCACTTTGTGCCGATAATCGGATGAAATCGGCCCAAAATCGTAGGTATGTGACATTTGATCCGATCCGATGCGCGGTCCCGTGCGCATCGGACCGGATCAGGGAGGTCGGATGGTCTGTACATACGATCACGTCCGACCTCCCTGTATGCATATGCCTGCCCACCTGACAGGCATATGCATACAGACACCGGGGGAGTAGTGGGGGCGGCCAGCGGCAGCGGTGGTGGGGGCGGCCAGCGGCAGCAGTGGTGGGGGCGGGCAGCGGAGGCGGGGACGGGCGGCGTTTGCGGTGAGCGCAGTGTACTTACACATAGCAGCAGCGGCGGGGACGGGACGCGCAGTGGCGGCTATTATATTTTTAAAATACTTGTCAAATGACCGGCCGCTCTCTGATTGGCCGGAGAGCTCTCAGCCAATCAGAGAGCGGCCGGTCATTTGACAAGTATTTTAAAAATATAATAGCCGCCACTGCGCGTCCCGTCCCCGCCGCTGCTGCTATGTGTAAGTACACTGCGTTCACCGCAAACGCCGCCCGCTGCCGCTGACCGCCCCCCCCCCACCGCCGCTACCCGCCCCCACTACCGCCGCTGGCCGCCCCCACCACCGCTGCCCGTCCCCACTACTGCCGCTGCCCGCCCCCACTACTGCTCACCGCCCTGCAGCTCCCCGGGGTTTTTTTTACATGGGATAAATCGCATGCGATTTATCCTATGTAAAAATGGCACATCAAGTGCCAAATTGTATGTGAGCCTCCCGGGGAGCTGCCGGGCGGCTCGCAGGTAAATTGGGTCCGACTTGTCCCTAGGACAAGTCGGCCTAATGTATGGGGGCCTATAGAGTTTTCCAGAAGTTCAGTGGTCCATAGATATTTATTCAGACCTGAAACAATACAAAATCGTCTCCAAACACCCTCCCCCAAGAGATAGTGGTGATTGGGGACAATACAGACAATAATTGGTGCAATACGTCTGGTTCAATACAGTCATAGTCCACGTGTACAGTAAAGTTTTAAAACGTTTAAAAAAAATGCAAAATATGTAAAGAAACATTGTGTAGACAATTTGTTGTTTAAATCAGGATCCTGTCACAGCACACTGCTATAAGCAGAAAAGTTGTACACATCTGTATCAACTGGGACCTATATACTGTAGATCTTTATGGAGATTCATCTAACTAAAAAGTTGTTCCTAAAATAAAATACAGCAATATTCTGCATGCAGTGCATTGGGGCTTTCCTCTGTGGTGTTTGTGGTGTAGTGTGTTTTTTCATTATTGTCGAGAAGTCTGCAGAGATGATTGCCAAATGTGTTTTTATGTAGGGAACGGAAGCAAATGTGTGATTGTCTACATTAACTATAACTGTCAGACAATAAGAAACTTTGTAGGCTGTGCATGATAAGTTTGAATAATAAATAATTGCAAAAGCTAAGCTGCCATAAATGGATTTCACATACTGGGGGTTATTCTGAGTGACTCGTAAGGCTGCGAAGTCGCAGCCTTGTGAGTCCACCAAACCCTGCCTTGCGAATGGTGGCCTGGCCATCACCCATTCGCAAGGGTGATTCCCTTGCAGGGCCTGAGAATGGATGTTACGCATCCATCATACATTAAGAGGAAAGTCCAGGAGCAGAGTAGTTTGTCCCTCCTAGCATTGGTCATGTTTGGAGGTATGCACAAGCTGTGATGAGCAGAGTGGCACCATGCCACTCATTACACATGCATAATAGGAGCCTGGAGGAGGAGCCGCCCCATCCGCATTTAGAGACGACGGAACAGGCAGGTGCTATGTTCATTGCTGCTGTGCGCTGTTCGGACAGCACTGGCAGCCGGCAGTGAATGGGTGCAGGTGTTTTGCGTTGTTTAGACCTGGCACCCAGTGCAGCCGCTCCTGTCGAGGGTGGCTGGAGCCGGCCCTGCAATGTTTGTTTCTAAATGTTGCACAATGTATTTTCCGCAGTTTGGCAGAAAGTCCACAACTGGTAGTGCATTCATTCTCCCTCTACCTTTTTTCTCTGGGACAGAAGTGCCGATCTACTTGAAGTAGCTTTCCAGGTAAAATGCACGGAACTCCTCATTACCATATACTTCCCTTCATTAACATCTGTCTGTTTCTATTGTTCCACCAAGAAAAGAGCCAGCCTCTGGCACCTACATGACATCTTCACATCTCATACTGTCCTGTTGAGTACTGTATGAGCTTAACAGAATATACTGTCTATGGTACCACAAAATATTTGAGGAGCTAGTATTTAACTAGTATGAAAAAACTTGAACCAAATTTTAATTGAAGAATGTTTACTAATAAACATACAATTGCACAAATATACAATACTACAAAAACACAAAATTAACCATATACCTATACAGTATATGATTCCTCTTTAAAAAGCAATGTATCAAGTAGATTGAAGCAAAGTCATTTCTCTTTTCTATGAATAAGTTAGCAACAAGCTGATACAATTGCTTTGTGTCTTTTCATGATCACAAAATGGGTAACAAAAGGAACCAATGATTGATTGATTAATGTAGAAATACAATATCATGCTGTTAAACATAAAGTATTCTGTATTTATAATTAGAGGTTGAGGACAGTTCATTACTCATTAATAACTCATTCCTTTATTTCTCATAAACGCTCAGCAAAACATAAATGCATGCGTTATGTTGTACAGAAAGACTAATTTCTCTATGGATTTGTATTGATTAAAACCATTGGGAGTTCCCCTGCTACTTGTGAAATAAATAACAGCCACAAAATACATTTTTTTTATTCAACTTTTTTAGGAAAGCAGAACAAGTAATGCCCAGGGTGAAAGTCCCTTTGCCACCCTCCACAAAAAAGCTTTAAAAAAAATTGTATGCACTCAAAATTTACCTTAGCTATATGGTGGATTTTATGCAATGGGAACCTCTGAAATAATTGCTTCTACTTATTCAGATGATGTCTTCAGATGGTATTCATGAAGGAAATCCCATGGTCTGGAATACACCTGTTTGTGTAGGAATATAACCAATGTCATCACCATACAACAGAGGTTCAAACAGATTCATGCTCCCTGTGTCATGTCGTCTACCGCTGTGGTTGGCCTGATTACCAAAAATGATGAGGAAGCGTATAGGTTTGAAGTCTCTTGACTACATGAATGGAGTAAACAAAATGGTCTGCTACTAAACACAAATAAAACCAAGGAGATGGTAATAAATTTTATGCGAGTTTGTGGTAGGCCAATACTTCCCATATTCATGGAGAGTATGCCTATTGAGGAGGTGGGGTTTTTAAATTTTTAGGTTTATACATCTCTGATGACTTAACTTGGTCTCTAAATTGCACCTCTATGATCAAGAAGGCCCAACATCCCCTCTTCTTCTTAAGAAGACTTAAGGCTGTGTGCTTAGAGACAAATACGCTAATTAGATTTGATCAGGGGATTGCGGAGAGTATTTTAACGTATGGGATTGTAGTATGGTTTGGGAACTGTACTGCAGCAGAGCAGGCCGCGTTGGATCGGGTGGTAAAAACTGCTAGTAAAAATATTGGGGTGTCTTTGCCACGCACCCAAGAATTGTATAAAAATAGAGTGTTAAAGAAAACTAACTGTATTCTAGCAGACGCAAGTCATCCAAATTATGAGGTTTTTGATATTTTGCCATCGAAAAAATGGTTCCGTAGTGTCCCAGCACATACAAAACGCATGCTAAACAGTTTTTTTTCCAACTGCTGTTCGTATGCTAAATAATAAACACTGATATGGGAATTGCCTTTGTTGCTTTTATCTTGTGCAAGTACTTGTAAGTAATTTTCGTTGACAGTGCATTGTTGCAGTGTATTGTTAATGACAATAAAGTATTCTATTCCTACTGCCACATGTCTATTCAGCTTCTTGCTCTGTCACCCTAGCCTCCTGATCTGTGACATCAGCTCCCTGTCACTCCAGCCTCCTTTCCTCTGTCATTCCAGCCTTCTACCCCCTATCACTCAAGACTCCTGTCTTTACAGGCTACTACCACATGTCTCTAAAGCCTCCTTTCCCCTGTCATTCCAGCCGTTTGCCCCATGTCACTCCAGCCACCTGCATCATAACGCTAGTCTCCTGTCCCCTGTAATGCCAGCCTCCTTAGCTCTGCCATTCCAGCCTCATGCTTCCTGTCTGTTCAGCCAAATGCTCTCTGTCTCTCCAGCCTCCTGCCCAATGTCACTCCAGACTCCTGGCCATAGTCTTTTAAGCCTCCTGTGTCACTTAAACAGCCATCCCTCTTCAATTTTGTCTTCTTCTTTTGACCATCTGCATGTTCCACTTGCTCAGTTGGCAGGCAGAGAGTGTCACCACTGGAAGTGTGCAGCCAGTGGCTCCTCTTTGTGCCAGGGAACGTGATGTTGCAAGGTCAGAATCTTGTTCCAGGCAAAAACAGGAGCAACACAGAAATTACTAACCTCCCCCCCATGTCCAATCCCAGGACTCTCAACAGCCCATCTTGGATGAGGGTCAAAAATGTTTACTACATTCAAACATATATTATGCCTATGTGTACAAAATTTAGTCATTTTTATCATTTTAAACAAGATGGACATTTTTGTCTTCTTTATTAGAGATGTTATATTGTTTTATTTGGGCCTAACTGTCAATGCATATTTAGAAACAAAATAAAAGGTTGAAACATGGTATATGTGGCATTTGCCAGACGTGGACCCCGTATGTAAAGCCATATGCAGCTTGAGACATACATCGCAACATATGGGCGATAATACCAATTTTTTTTTTTGCATTTTATTTTAGTTATTCTGGAAATTATGCAAATTGTGGGCTTCACTCCGACAACCTAACTCCAAATGAGGACACATCTAGTAAATTGTGAATGCTTCACACCATACATAAGTACATTGACAGAAGCTGCCAGTATTCTCTGGCCAGTATTCTCTGTCCATGAAATGGGCAATTCTAGATGCTAAGTGTGTAGCCACTTTGGGAACGCATGCAATAGATACCTTCTGTATGCATGTCATGGGAGTTTACTGGGCATGTAACCATGGGTGACATTCTATGGGATGAGATTTGTGTTTTTTGGCGAAATTTTCGCAAAAAAAACGGCCGAAATCCCGTTTTCGCATATTTAATGAGATGCGAAAAACTGCAAAAATCGCAGATTTTGCCACGAGTGCGATTTTAACTCGCGCCGGAACTCGCATCCAGATGTTTTCCCATTGAAAAGTATACAAATCGCATATTTAATGAGATGTGAATTTAGGAAATGTGTCTTAAATTCGCCAAAAAATCAGACCAGGTTCTGATATGTGAGTTGGCCAGAACCCTGCACAGATCTTTTTTTTTTTTTTTTTATACAAAACCAAAATCACACATAAGCTCAAATTCGCACATTTTCATGCCTAAAAATCGCACATTTTCATGCCGAAAATTCGCCCATTATCGCACTCAATCGCACTTTTCTTGCCGGAACACGCACCTCATTAAATATGCGAATCCAAGGCAAAAATGCGACTTGAAAAAAGTGCGATAATGGGCGAAAAACTGACGTGCGAAAAACTCTCATCCCAAAGAATGTCACCCCACATTTCTGTAATGTTCTACTTGCTTATGGTAAGTAAGACTGGATAGCTCCCTGCAACTCATGCAACTAAGCTTCATGGATATATTTTGAATATTTCATGTATATTTTTAAGTAATACAGTTGTGTAATACAGTGGTTCCCAAACTGTGTGCCGTGGCACCCTGGGGTGCCTTGGGTGACTTTCAGGGGTGCCCTTTGTTGATGGTTCAGGACCAATTCAAGTTATTTATGTCCAATATAATAGTCAAATTATGGACAAACAGAAGGGAATACTGTCCGTTACCACATAACTGACCCTAAGGATGAGATATAAATACAATTTATCTAACTTAATATTTGTTTCTGACTTTCTTAATGAGAAACCTTTAGCCTAGGGGTGCCGCAAAAATATTTCTGATGCTTCGGGGTGCCGTGATTCAAAAAAGTTTGGGAACCCCTGGTGTAATACTAAAAGGGTAATTACCAGGCGCTACGTAGGGCCCTTTTTTCAAATCAAGCAGCAGTTATAAGTTAGGGATTGTCAGTCCCCAATACATACACAGAAAGAAAGTTTGATAACTGCGCTATTTGAAGAAGAAATTTAACCACATCAATTTTTTAACAATTTATTGTTGTTTTTGTATATTTTTATATATATAGTCTACTTTTTTCATTCCTAGAGAGTTCGTACATTAATCAATAGCTTTATTACACAGGTTGATTACAAAAACAGGATCCACACACAAACAGGATCAGTGGGGTGCAATATCCAAAAATCTTGCCCATTATCAAAGTGGAGATCTAATCACCTGCAATTTTGCACCATTTGCTTGCCATTTAATGGTATTTTAGTACTATTTTTATGAATCTATGTATACATGAATCATGTTAATGATCATTTTATTTTTATTGTTACTGATTAATAAATTGTTAAAATATTAATGTGGTTAAATTTCTTCCTCAAATAGCGCAGTTATCAAACTTTCTTTCTGTATATTTTTAAGTAAGGAATACATTCTATTTGTCATACAGTAATATCAAATCATATGCCTTTACTTTTAAACGTTGGCTCGCAAAGAATAACATGTTACACCAGTTTAAGCAAATACTAAAATACCAGCATATCTAATAAGTACAGCATTTAAGTGATGTTTTTTAATTCTCATCTTCCTTTCCCTCAAGAGTACATGTCAATGAGTACTAAACTTCACTCTATAATATTCATATTAGACGCACACAATCCCTCATACATAAATATGTGAACGAACCTGAAAGATAATTTATACAATCAAGTGTATCTTTACTTACTACTGACAAGTGGATAAGCAGCAGCAGTGCAAAAGGAACTGATGCAAAATAAATCAATATATTCTAATTATGAATACGTTATTAATCATCCTACACTGATGTGCAATGAATCTCAAATAAAGAGACAAGGATGCAAGGCAGAATTAACTGTGCTGTGTACACTATTCATCATCTCTCCTAATACATCCTACTGTGTTTTAGTTTATATCAGACACACTCTGGTTTGCTTGCATACCTCTTTCAGTGAGCTGCCTACTATTACTGTAGCTTCCAGCTTGGTCACACTGTGACTATAAATAACCTTTGATGTCGGAAAGAAATGAAGGCTAGTGAGAAAGATTCCTGCTGCAGAAAAAGGTCTACACTTTAATGTTAGGGGTGTTGCCCTGGAGGTGGTGGGGCAATGCTGAATACAGATTCCTGAACAGTAGGGTACCCTTTTTAGGAGGGTGGTCAACAGCCAAAAAAATCCTAAACCATTCAGCTATTTCATGCTCGAGGCATCTGCAACACATTGCAAAGTCCTGAAATCATGGAACAACAAGAGCAAATGTTTATAAAACCTCCAGCCAAGAGAAGTCCGCACAACATTGCGATGCACTGTAGGGACGAGAAGAGAAAACCAAATGTTTACACGGTACAGAGCCAGGTATACTAAGTAAATAAATATAATGGCCCAGTATATATATTTTCTTCTTCATTTCCACACACAGATGCCTCGCTAATAAAATTAGATTTGGCATGGATTGTATGTTGATTATTATTCATAAACACATTTTCAATAGACAGAATGTTCATCTGCTAAAGAAACTTGTATCATATCAGGCAGGAACATCTCAGCTCAATTATCATTATTTTCTTTTCTTTATACAGCGATGAATAATGATGGAGCCGCTTGCCTGGTACACTGTGGATAATAAAAGGATCCGTAGAGGACACACTGTGAGCAAGTCATGTACACTGTTCTCTGATAAGAACTCCTGCCCCTAATTACCATTTCTGTAATTGGAAAAATATTTCTGTTAATGGGAAAAGCAATTTGCTGAAAATTAAATAAACCAAGGATAATATTAAATGAGGATGCTTTATGCAGTGATGGGGCAAATGGAAGAAAAAAAACAGATCCTAATCATAACAATTAATAATTCAGTCCTTTATTGGCAACAATATATGTTACAGTAAGTAGTAATAATCCAAACATACAAAATTATATTACAACTGTTGAGAATATATCCCTAATGGATCTCAAACCAACAGCAGACGTACGGTACATACTAGCATGCCAAGTCTAGTAATAATTTAATATGGCAAAAGCACTGTAATTAATTTAACTGGTGCACTGTGTACACCATATTAATAATACATCCAGAAGCCCAGCAAAATATCTTGTGTTGTTTAACTACAGCTAATTTACCTGACACATTGCACAGAAGCCAGGATCTGCAGAGACGTGGCACAAGTACATTGTAAGAATACTGTGAAATGTGTCCATGGTACATTGGTATTCTACACAAGGCATACACGTGTAGCATGATGAAGCAGATACCCGTTGTGGATAAAGGAAATAGGGAATTCGGATGATAGGTTAACAGTGTCTAATGCTGGGTACACACCAGAACGATTTGGCCTCAATTCCCTCAATTTCAATACCATCTTGACCAATTGTATATAAATTGGGCATGTTTTGGCATGGTTTAGATCTCATTCCGATCCGATGCGCATCAGGATTTGAAAAACGATCCCTTCAACTGGGGTTTAGGTTGTATTAGATCTTGAGCAGATCGTATGCTCCAACAGATCTGTGACCATCGTATGATCATCTCACAATCTGCTCACGATCATAATTGTTCTGGTGTGTACCCTACATAAGTTAACAGGTAAGGTCAAACCAAGCAAAAGGTCAAATGGCAGTGGTCAACACATGAAAAGGTTGACATAAGTTTTTCTTATTTCATTTTTTTATTGTTTACTTTTTCATAGTTTCTAATCTACGTGGATTCCAAATGGGAATAGTAAAGTGCCAAAAGCTTAGTCAAGTGAGGGGGGAGTGGTACACTAATTTTGGGTCCATGTGCTCAGGTGTTGACATTGACACCACCAAATGTGAGGAACTCATGTTGGCCTTTTCATGTATCGACCATAGCTATGCAAGAAAAAACACAAATATAGTTGATCGGCGCTATACTGTGGGCTAAATAAAATGTGGGGACCCCCCCCTTTATTGGGGGGGTCCCCACTCCCCCAGGTACCCCATCTAAGGCTGACCAGCCATGGTGCTCATGGTACGGCTGGGGGACCTTATGTAAAAAGTGTCCCCCGGCTGTGGCATGACACCACGGGTTGTTGGAGCCTCGGTGCTGGTTTCAAAATACGGGGGACCCCCAGATTTTTTGTCCCCCAGATTTTTGGAACCAGGACCGGTCTAAGAGTCCGGGGCTGGTTTCAGAAATACGGGGGACCCCTATGCTTTTTGTCCCCATATTTTTTGGACCAGGTCTGGCTCAATGAGCCCGGGGCTGGATATGCTCAGGTGGGGGTACCTCACGCTGTTTTTTTCCATTTTTTTTACACAAAATCGCACATTTCCTCAAATTCACACATTTTCATGACTAAAATCGCACATTTTCATGACTAAAAATCGCACTTTATCGCACCTTTTTGCCCAGATTTCGTATCCCATTAAATATGTGTATTTCGGAGAAAAATTGATTTTGAAAAGTGTGATTAGGTGCGATTTTGAAAAGTGACTAAAAATCGCATACTATTAAATGTCACCCCGTTTGCTGTATCACTGTCTCCTTTTGTAAAGCGCAACGGAATATGCTGCGCTATATAAGAAACTGTTAATAAAGAAATATATCGCAAGTAAAAGGACCGCATACGATCCTGCCACCAGGGAAGTTCCCAGGCTGCTCAACGGAGCCCTGCATGTGACTTCTCTGAGGAGAGAAGTCACGGAAGTGTATTGGGGCTTTTACAGTATTGTCTTATTATTTGCTTTGTTTATTCCAAAAACACAATGGGGCACATTTATTATATATTTTTTTAAATAAAATAATGTGAAAACAGTGTTTTTTTAACCCTATTCACATTATTTTAGTATCAGCTGATTGTAGTGAAGGGCTTTTGGAGCAGTTTTGTGGATCAATTATAGGTATATTGCCATGGCTATTTCAATACCACCCTTTCAGTCGCTATTTTAGCCCATTAATGACCATACATATATAAATCAAATTGGCTCGAATTATACAGTATCATTTTTAGTAAATGGGATATACTTTCTGAAACCTTGATGGCTGCTTTCAATTTGTTGTGGTTATCATAATCCTATATCTGGCTTAAATTTGTTTTACAATGTGTCAGAAATGGTGTGGGAGGGGAACCTTTGTCTTCCCTCCTAGCGACTGGGATGACATTACACCAGCGGTGCTGTATGTACACTTTATAAATTCATCCAGGTGTTGACAAGATACAGAGAAGGGTGACTGTGGCTCCGGTCACTGAGTGAGAGGCAATCCACACACTATAAACAGAACAGATGCATATCTTCTACCTTTGGGGAAAAAATCTATACCAAATAGCTGCAGAAGTCTGTTAAAGTTTCCATACGTTTCCTACTTTGACTGAAATTGTCTGGAAAATGTGTATAAAGTCAATTTCCTAGCTGTATTCTGTATTACTACAATCCTCAGTTTAACAACAGAACAGGAAACCAATGAGAGACATAAGTTAATGTCTTGTATGGTAAATTAATGTCTTATTGAATGCAAAGGCAATGTAAATAAACACGTTAATCTGACAGATAGATAATCAGTTTGTGAAGTTCCCTTTTATGGTAGCAATGCACATTGGAATTACTTGAGCCAATGGTGGTGTATTTGACACCCAGAATGAAGTGTGATATGATTTTATGACATTACCAAGCGTCATGTCACATGATCCTTAAAGTTTCCTTACAGAAGTCCTAGCCAACGGCAAAGCAAGTAAACTTTCTTATTACAGATATTGCTGTGGCTAGGAATCATTCCTCATTGTATCTATGTAAATGTTTAAACTTCGGGTCTGATTCTGATTTGGAAATACATTGGCAAAGAGCATGTACCTGGAAACCAGTGGGGAAGCAAATGCATTTACCATACCCCCAATCTTTTCAAATGCCAGTGTCAGGACTCCTGCGTGCTGCCTGTGTGCTTGCTCCAGAAAAAAAAGTGTTGTGGCCTCACAAAAGGGGACATAGCTTTGTGGCAATGATGCAATATCAATCCATGGCATGGATCATTTTCTGCCCTAATAGAAGCTCTGCTAGGCAGAGGGACGGGGGACTCCCAACTGCCCCCATCTACCCCATCATGGGACACTGCTGCTCACGGATAGAACGTGGGACAGTCGCAGGCAGATCACAAATGCTGGACAGATTTATTTTTATACTGCAATTTTGATTGACTTTGGAATTGGACAACCTTCCCTCAAATATAAAACTCATTTTTTCCTTTTCTTGTTTTCCTAATATATTTTGCACAGTGATAGATTTGTACATGTGGGTTGTTTACTGTGTTCTTTTTTGTCTCAAGGAAAATATGACGTGTGTGTGCTAGAGTGTTTATGTAGCTGAAGGTTCATTATAATGTATAAATTCCTGTGATCATCTACTAATAGCATGGCTTTATCTGCCGAATTATATATTTTTTTTTCTCTGCCGAATGATATAGTATTTGGGTTTCAGATTGTAACTTCAGTCAAGATGGTGACAACTGAAACTCTATAAAAACAGAGGACTGCCTGTTACAGATGGACATCTAGCACATTACAGTGCTATAAATGTGCAAAGCTCTTGATGTGATGTTCGCCCCCCAAACATTGGTGGCACAGTGGGAAGAAAAAAAAAATACTTACCAACTCCGGAGTCCAGCATCGCGGCCTCTCTGTGTAACACCCCAATAAGGGTTAGTGTTTATACATAAACTAAAATGTTATATGGTTGTGATACAGTAAATCTAGCAGATATCAAAAGTAATATTAGTAGTTAATTAATTATTTAGGAAAAGTATTAATGTGTTAATACCCCTTATTAATAGAATATTGTGAACTGAACACTGTTTACCCCTTTCCTGAACTGACAATGGACTTGTCCTCCTAGCCCATTAGGGTGGACTATACCATATACCCTGCTTTAAAGGGGAGAACTGTGAGGAACATTCCAGAAAGGAAAATATACTCTAACAGAGCTGCTGAGTAGAAAGTACAGTTAGTGTGCTATAGAGAGGTGCTGAGGAAAGCTGAAGTGCGGCAGAAAGACGCTGTGTAGCAGAACCTGTGGAGGGAGACACAGCAGCAGCTTCCCCTGAAGGCAGGCAGTAAGGTGGAGAATAGGCAGAGGCCTATAATATGAGAAGAGAGGAGTGGTGAGTGCACTCAACCCCTAGGACTGCATATATGACCAAAGGGACTGTAACAGGCCCAGCCAGCGTAGAGTGACAGTCAGATAGGATGCTCAGATACACCAAAAGGAACTTCTTTATTAGTATATAACATCTCCAGGATAAGTCTTGCACAGTGAACATATTGTAAAGATAGGAGAATTACAGTGTTTACAGAGGAGATTACAACAGATATTGTTGTGAGGACATTGCTAGAGAAATATACAATAAAAGTTAATGTTCTTCATTTGTTCTAATGGACTGTTCACACTGAAATAAATACACCAACTCTATGGTTAACAGTGGTACCAGAGAAGTGTAGCCAGACAATTCTGTGGAGGCTATCCTGCCAGCTTATTTACTAGTGAAAAAAGGTATCAATTTCAGCAGCAGTGTTACTTCAGAAGGAGCCGATTGAAGGGATACAATGTTTCTCTTTTAAATACTTTATACAGTGACTACAGAGTTTCCATAGTGGATTACAAATACTTAGGGAAATAGACACCTCAACGTGGGACCTAAAAATCCTGTAAAAGAAGGGACAGTTAATCTAAAATAAGCGCTTATACAAAAGGTGACTGCAGTCGCACAAGGGTTAACCCAAGACTATTATAGTCCTAAATAATTATTGCGCAATAATTAACCTAATTGAGTAATTAGAGGCCTCATAGAGTAGGAAAAGTGTTGTGGAAATGTTTAACATTGTAATTGCTATTGATACATTGTAAGTGCATAGGCAGCAACCGTTTTGCCCTGTTGCAAAATAGTAGCATTAGTTAAGGAATTGATATTGATGTTAATATACTTTACCACTGTTAGAAGGAAAGTGATTTTATTGCTTATATCTATATATTGTTACATTGGTGCCAGATTAACCTTGAATTTCCTCATACTCAAGGGAAGCTGAGTTCCAGTGAAATAAAACCGTTATATTGTTGTATTGGTGTAACTTATTGTGGTGAACTGTTGAAGTCTGTTAATAACAAAATACCTGTGAAGAAGACAAAATACTTACCCGTAAAGCAAAGGATACTTACCTGTGAGGGTATCACATCTGTCCCGCGGCGTCATCAGGAGGGGCGGCGGTCTCCGGCGATGTGATGTCATCGTCTCAGCGGTGGTCTCCCGTGGTGCCTGATGTCATCGGGATTGGCGGCGGTGGTGGTGTCCAGACTCCGGTGTACTCAGGTGCAGCGGTGGTGCGGGTGGCGTTCAGCGGGGCTTCAGTCGCTCAGAACAGCCCTGCTCATCTCTCCGAGGCCACACATGCAGGAGATGAGCAGGAGCTTTCTGAGCGACTGCTCTCAATTGTACAGCCCGTCCATTCTGAATCTTGGACAGATTCAGAACGGCGGGTGCCCACATGTAAATCGCTGTGTGGGCTATATGCACAGTGATTTACATGCATTTTCTGAACGATTTAGTAAAATCGCTCAGAAAATGCCTGAAAATTGTGCTGTGTGTGGGGCCCTTTAGGCATGTCAAGTTTAAGGGATGTGTTTTAGCATATGTCTGTGATCCTATATGCTGTAGAAATGTTTCCTTTGCTATACGTCCTGTGGCCAGGGCTTGACTGGGACTAAAAATCGTCCCTGGCATTTTGAGCACACAGGCCCACCTGTAGTAGGCGGGACCCTTGCACTTCGGAGTCGCGTGGCGAATAGGGGGAGTGGCCTCATGGAAAGGAGGCGTGGCATCACAAAACGGAGGCATTACACATTATGGAACACACTGTAATGCCCATTACACATTGTGGCACACACCGTAATGCTCATTACACATTGTGGCACACACCTTAATGTCCATTACATATTGTGGCCCAACAGAAACAACAGAAATTGGATTATAATAAAACACAAGAATATAATATAAAAACAATAACTGAACAATGTTGGTTTAATTGTAAGGGAAAGCCCGATTTGAAGCCTGACAAAAGATAAACATGTGCTGGCTTCCCAGCTAGAACATTTGTGCAATATTCTGTGCCTGAGTCACTTAAATTTGTTAGAGCAGTATAATAAAGCAAGAAGTTAGTAGCAGATGACACAATGCGGTGTTAATAACTTTTAAGTCAGCTGTTAGTGCCTTAGTTTAGTGTGTAAGCTGACAAGCAGAGGACAGCGAGCTGGTGTCTGTTGGTGTGTTGGAATGCAGCACATGGCTGGCCCACCCCTCAGCTCCCCATCCTCAGGCCTCAGGACTGTCATTGGATGTGGCAGCACCGGCAGGTCAGGTGCGGCTGCGTCATGACGTCTAAATGCTAATGACAGGCGGAGCGAGGCAGCGCAGAGTGACGGGCAGCCAGGACTAGAGGCAGTGGGCTCAGGAGTGGCTACCACTGTGGCAAACTTTCTGAACAAAATCGGCCCACAAGGCCATCGGCCCTTCTGGCATTTGCACATAGGGCGAGATGTACTAAGCCTTCAAAAGTGATAAAATGGAGAGTGATAAACCACCAGCCAATCAGCTCATACCTGTCATTTTTTAAACACAGCCTGTGACATGGTACTTAGCAGCTGATTTGCTGGTCATTTATTACTCTCCATTGTATCACTTTTCAAGCTTAGAACATCTCGCCCACAATGTGGAAAGTGCAGACATTGTGGGCAGGGTCAGATTAACAATGGGGTGTATGAAGCTGCAGCTCTAGGACCATCACCATGACCGCATGATGATCATCAGACAGACACCAGCTGGTCACATGGTTGGCCACAAATCATAAATATTACATTTCTATTTTACACATTTATGCAATTGTTGGACTAAATATTTAGGGAGACTCTGGGGCTTATAGTGTATGGGTTCTACATACCTACATGACATTGGCCTCACCTCCTCCACTTCTCATAATAGGCCCTTAACCATTATCAGCTCCAGGCCCATTAGGGCCAGATTCTCTAAGCTTCAAAAGTGATAAAAAGCCAGCCAATCAGCTCCTGTCTGACATTTTTCAAACACAGTCTGTGCCATGGCAGGTAAGAGCTGATTGGCTGGCTGTTTATCACTCTCTATTTTATTACTTTTGAAGCTTAGAGAATCTGGCCCTAGATCTGGCCCTGATCTTGGGAGGTACAGATGGTACTCTCTTCCATTGCCGGCGCTCGCCAGTACGTCCCCATTGGCGAGCGCTGGCAGAGAGGGACTCCATCAGACTGGGACGCACGTGCGTCTCACACGCACATGCATCCCAGTCTCTTGGCGGATGGGTGGCATGACCCTGCCCGTCTCCACTTCAGGGTTAGGGTGTGGTGAGGGGAGGTGGGGGCAGGCATCGGTGACCGGCAGCGAGGCAGCAGGGACCCGGGAGGGAGCTCTGTTGGAACGGGGCGCGCAAGCATCTCATGCGTGCACCCCCTTCTGATGGCTGGCAGGGGGCTGGCGATTGCAAAGATTGCATGGGCTCCATCTGTATGGTCAAGGTAGTTACTGAATCCTAGAGATTAACATACATTTTTGCCAGATACTGGATTCAATTGATCCACAAAAGAATATAAAAAGTATTGTTGTTTGTGTTTGTTATTTGTTATTCAAAACACACACACACATGTATATATATATATATATATATATATATATATATATAGAGAGAGAGAGAGAGAGAGAGAGAGAGAGAGAGAGAGAGAGAGAGAGAGAGAGAGAGAGAGAATGTTCAGACCGGCACTCTCCTCAAATAGGGATAATGGCCTGTGTGCCTCCTCCTATTAATGTAGTAGATAACGTTTCATGGCTCTGAAAATCCCGTTTGTGCACCTTGAAAAAGGGGTTTTCAGAGCCCCGAAACGTTGTTCACTGCAATAGATTTTGCTTGTTTATCCAAGTCTTGCCAAGTGCTGCTGCATGCTTCTGCAAGTATATTTATATATATATATATATATATATATATATATATATATATATATATATATATAGTGGTGGATAGGCAGTGGCACTCAGGAGACTTTGAACGTGAAAAAACTGGGTTTAATACAAAAACGCCGACATCTCAATGTTCAGCGTTTTTGTATTAAACCCAGTTTTTTTCACATTCAAAGTCTCCTGAGTGCTACTGCCTATCCACCACTGCATTTGTCCTTCCTGCTGGGGGCACCGGAGCAACTGTTACAGCACGGCAGGAGTGCCGGACCTACTTGAGACCTATATATATATATATATATATATATATATATATATACACACAGATATTTATCAGCATCACTTGCATCCATTGCATCACCTTGCACCACTGAAATGCTGTATGGCTTGTCTAACTGTGGCTAGTATTTTTAACTTTTGTGTTGAACTTTAGATTTCATTCCTCACATTCTTAGTGACTCTGATGTCTACAGTCTGAGCACAGCTCATTCACCCAGCCTTTGCAGCAGCAGACCATGCTTAAATTGTGATGTCTAAACACTAGCTTGAACAGGTTTAACCCATGAATTGTGCTGTGTGACTACCTAATGCTTAATCTCATTATGTAATCTGATGCTTTTCCACAAAGGTAGTCTGTAATCCCTCTATGGGTCTGAGAGCCATTGGTGAAACCTTTCCAAAATATTATCTTGCTCACTATTGCTATAGACCAACTGTCATGTGTTTTTACTTTTAAAGTTTCACTGACATTAGCAAATTTAGAGGCTGGCATAGATAAGAATTAATGGACCAAGAAGCTTAACCATTAAGATAAGAAGTACATTTCCTGTACTGTAAACTGTGCACTACTTTTTACATAGCAACATATAAACCACATCAGTATTTAACCACAATTAAGATCCAGATAAAACATTTTAAAGAAACATAATAATAAAATGTCTCCTTTTATTACACCATTATTGCTGATGCATTTTTAAACAATCATCTTGATACAATAAAGCTGCTTTAAAGCTAAGTTAATTTTGCCCAATGAAGTTCGGTGTTAATCATTTGCATTTTGCTTACCAAGGTAATATAAATTGTGCTTGCTGCAGCAGAGTCAGTCATTCATCATATCCTTGTAACAAACAACTAGAACTTAAGCACAAATTTAGTGCCTTACACCAATTTGTAACACCATGAAGTGCAGCTCATATAGTCTATTATACAATTTAAAATACACAAAAAGATAATAAATGCTGAATATATCTAAGCTATCTTAACGTAAACTGTCATTTAGAAGAAAGGACTCGTAAAACTCTGCCCATGAAAGTCTCTTCCCCCTTATAAATCCCGTTCACACATATTTTGAATGTTCTCCTCTTTCCATCCCCCTAACATACCAGAGTTCTGAAAAAAGAAAGCTGTCCTGTAGCTTGCATCCCCCAACTCACGGCTACAAGTTTACCCTAATGTTCTTCGCTTCTCTTCTGCTGTGTACAACACACATACAGAGACCAGGAACTAAACAATGAACAGTGACCAGCTAAATAACATTCACACAAAGCTGAAATTACCAGCAATGAAGATTGTTTTCTATTGGTGCTTTCCCGTTACATTAATATATATGTTTTATTAATATACTTACTATTATATCATTCATATAGTAGCAACGTATTTTGTAGTGTCTTTTTTTCTTTGGGTAAAGCTTAGATTGTGGTCAAGTGCAAATTTATGCATTCAGTTACAATTATGCTCAAGCTTGCTCACTTGACCCAAAGATGTTCCTCACTTTGCATTGAAGTATAGTTCTTTTTCAGATCACAAAATGTTTTCATTCAGCACCATTAGAGGTTGCAGTTAATGTCAATGGAATTAAGGAGTTATGTTTGCGATGACCTAGGAACAATTGATAGATCTAACCATCAGAGGTTTCCTTTGTTCCTAGATCTCAGCAAGCATAACTACATTTAAAGAATTTAAATACATTTAAAAAATATTATACTACATTTAATTATATAAGTGAAAGGAGAAAGTCAAATGGAGGAATAATAAGACTTAAGACAGATAGTAAGAATTCTGGTGGAGAGAGACAAGGCAGTAGCAGGTCCTCTAATCAACCAGTCACTAGCAACATGTGCAGTTTCAGACTGGAAAAGAGCAAATTAAATACCACTGCACAAAAGTGGAAGCAAGGAAGAAACAAGTAACTACAGACTAGGGATGAGCGGGTTCGGATCCTAGAGATCCAAACCCCCACGAACTTAGCTTATCCGAGGACAGATCCGAGGAGTTCGCCGGGTCCCGCCATTTTCAGGAGTCCAAATCGAGGCCAAAACGTCATCATTCTGCGTCGGATTTGGATCTCTATAAAAGGTCCGGCTCCGGCGCCATCTTCATTCTGCATGTAGAAGTCAGACAGCACGGATGTTGCCGTGCTGTCTGCACAGAAGAAAAACCTATGGGGGACAAAAAAAACAATGTGGGGGATATACTAAGGAGGGGCAACTAATGGGGGACCAAATAGAGGCTGCATAAAATAATTGGGGCTGCTCAAGGGGGACAACTGTAAAAGCCAGGAATCCAAAGGTACATTTACTAAGTGGGAACTAATGGTGCAGGAACTTTTGTACATTTACTAAAGGGGAACTACTAAGTGGAAAACTATTCAGGTTACAGCTACTAAGGGGGCATTACTAAGGCTACTACTAAAGGGGGGCTGTTATATGGGACTACTGTGGGGGACATTTAAGGGGGGCTCTCTGAAAAAAAAAGTTTTTTGTTTTTTATTTAAATAAAAAAAGTGTTTTTTTCCCTTAACCTGCAAGGGTTGTTAAGTGTGCCATATCAGTCCAGTTGTGCTGGCCAGTGTCCCGTATCAGTCCAGGGGTGCCCGCATGTGTGCCGTATAATTCCAGGGGTGCCCAGGGGGTCCAGGGGTGCCCCCATGTGTGCGTTATAATTATATGAGTGCCCCCATGTGTCCCGTATCAGTCCAGGGGTGCCCCCATGTGTCCTGTATCAGACCAGGGGAGCTGCCCTTTTTTTATGAAAAGAAAAAAAAGGTGTGTTTTTTTTTTATTTTTACTCCAAGGGCTGTTAAATGTGCTGTATCAGTCCAGGGGTGAGCTAAGAGTGCCGTATAATTCAAGTGGTGTTACTAAAGTCTGCCGTATTATTCCAGGTGTGCTGCTCTTTTTTTAATTAAAAGAATAAAAGGAGGTACTTATGTAGTATCTGGGCGTCCGATTTTGTGATTGTATGCCTTACCTTAAGGCATACAATCAGATGCGATGCCATTCGATGCGATTTTGCATAGGATTCAATGTTAAGAAGGTCCTGTTCATTTCCCCACTATCCAAGTGGGCATAGAGTTGATTTTATATAGCGTGGCGAGCGCAGCGAGCCACCGAGCCCGAAGCGTGGGGAGCGAAGCGAGCCCCGCGAGGAGACGCATATTTCTTAAAAAGTATTCTGTGTCCCCTCGCGGGGCTCGCTACGCTCGCCACGCTTCGGGCTCGGTGGCTCGCTACGCTCGCCACAGGTTTATATCCAATGCCCACTTGGATAGTGGGGAAAGGAAAAGGACTCCTTTTTCCCATTGAATTCTATGTTAAAATGGACTCAGACCATTTTAACATTGAATCCTATGGAAAAATCTTGACCATCGCATCACATACGATTTGGTCGCATGTGATGCGATGCGATCCGATCCGATTTCTAAATCGGACGCCCAGATACTACATAAGTACCTAAAAGTTTTTCTTTTTTTTTACTGCAGGAGTGTCGCCATGTCTGCCGTATAATTCCATGCCTGCCGCCATGTGTGCCGTATCAGTCCAGTGGTGAAGCCATCTGTGCCGTATAATTCCATGTGTGCTGTATCAGGTCAGGGGTGCTCGCATGTGTGACGCGTAATTCCTGGGGTGAGCCAAATGTGTCATATAATTCATGGGTTGCTGCCAAGTCTTCTGTATAATTCATGGGGTGCTGCCAAGTGTGCCGTATCAGTCCAGGGGTGATGCTGTGTGCCATATCAATCCAGGGGTGATGCTGTGTGCCATATCAGTCCAAGGGTGCTATTAAGTGTGCCGTATCAGTCCAGGGGTGATGCTAAATGTGCCGTATCAGTCCAGGGTTGATGCCTCTTGTGCCATATCAGTCCAGGGGTAATTCTAGGTGTGCAGTATCAGCCTAGAGGGGATGCTAAGTGTGCCATATCAGTCTAGTGTTTGTGCCGCACACTTGTGTGGCTTATCATACAGATGGGTCAGGTCCCATCTTTGCAGGGGATGGCACTGGCGTCGCCAGCCGCCATCCCCCGCCAGCGCCATGGCGATGGTGAGAAGGGGACGCGCGCGCACGAGCGGCGCGCGCGTCCCCTTCCGACGGCGCTTCGATCCGTTCCCCCGGGGTCCCCGCCGCCTGCCCGCACCCCCCCCTAACCCCCCCTAACCCTGTCCGTCTCCCTGAGGCGGAGATGGACAGGGTTTCCGTCGCGCTAGCGACGGAGACTGAGACGCGCGTGCGCGTGAGACGCACGCGCGTCTCAGTCTCCTCGCTGGCGAGGCTGCTGGCGGGTCGCCAGCGCGTACGTTCTGGCGACCCGCCAGCAAGGATGTATACAGTAACATACTGTAGTTATCCAGCTACCTCGGTGCAACCTTTTGCCCTAAAAACAATATTGTAAGGTGTAAGCTGTTCAGAATAGACTGGAAATTAGTGGAAATGAATGTTATTGAGGTTAATATAGCGTAGGAGCAAAAAATAAAAAACAAAATTCTGCGATTTTAGCAGTTTTTATGCTTTTTTAACAAAAAATCAGAACACAAAACCCAAAAAATCCAAACACAAAACACTTAGGAGGTGTTTTGCCAAAACCCATTAGAACCCAAAACCTCATGGTAATCAGAACCCAAAACCCGAAAAGTGGCCAGTGCACATCCCTACTACAGACCAGTAAGCCTTACATTAGTAAGTAAAGTAATGGAAACACTAGTAAAAGAAATAGTTGTGGATTATATTAAATCAAACAACCTACAGGATTCCAAACAGCATGGATAAATGGTGAAAGATCATGCCAAACAAAACTTAGTGACTTCTTAACTCTGTGACTAAAATAATAGATCAAGGGAGGGATGTAGATGTAGCATATCTAGACTTTAGTAAGGCATTTGACATGGCCCTACATTACAGGCTGCTAAATACACTTGAAAGTCTGGGATTGGGTTATGAAACAGTTAATGTAAAAAAAAAACTAAGTGCAAGAGGACACAAAATAAGTATCAGCTTGCACAAAACCACAGGATTTGGTGCCATAAAAGTTATTTTAATAAGTGAAGGAAAAGCACATGAGGGAAGAGGGCCCTGCTCATGAGAACTTACATTTTAAATAGGAGGGGCAGACAAACAGGGGTGACACAGATGGGGTAGACAGTGATCATGGAACAGAGTTAAGGTGAGATTTGGGTGGGTTTGGTGAAGAAGAGGGCCTTGAGAGCCCGGATAAAATTTTGGAGATAGGCAGACTGTCTAAAAGAGAGAGGTATAGATTTCCAGAGGTAGGGAGCAACATGTGAAAAGTCTGCATGCAGCAGTGAGCGATATGAATTTTCAGGACCTCTGCAGCGATAGGGAGGTTGTCAGTCAGCTGCCCTAGGAGCAGTACTGATGGGACCTCAGCAGGGCAGAAGCCAGTCACAGTGTACAGTCCAGGGGCGGGATGTATTAAGCTGAAAATGTGGTAAAACCCCTGTTTTACTGCATTTTCATATGTACTATAACCCGGTCGCACCGTTACCACCGGGTGGCGATAACCTATAGAAGCCTTTGTTAGTACAGAAGCCTAACTGTACTGTAGTACAGTACAGAAGCCTATGTTAGTGCTGGCATCGCGGTGGCTGGGCGGCGATGTATATTAATACATCCCACCCCAGGGATGTATACACGCACCTGCGCTCACCTGCCTGCCGTGGCCACTCTCAACTGTGTGTGGTCCTGGCCGATCCTTCTCCCTGCTGCCAGGGGCACAGCTGGTGCCAGGGCAGGGGGGGGGGGGGTTGAATGAGAACCAGGCCGGGGAAGAGAGCAGAGTGTTCCAGATACAGAGGCTAAACCAGGTCTGGGAAAAAAGCACAGTGCAGGGAGGAGGTGGTAATGTAACTTGCTGCTCACCACTGGTACCACAATTCCACAATTGTATGTGTATATAATATTTATAATATTGTTTTTATATATATATATATATATATATATATATATATATATATATATATATATATATATATAATATTTATAGTGCACACATATCTGGACCCCCCCCTTCATAAATCCTGCATTTTCCCCTGAAGGCAGTCACCTTGGGGTCACTACATACATAATGGGCTAGAGAGGTATTACATAGAGTTGTGATTTATAATGGTAAATATACTGAATACATAAAATGAAAGCTACATCTACATAAGTATAATTGAACAAATCTTTGTGTGTGTATGGATTTTCCACAATAACTCTTGAATGCTTTAACTAATCATCTTCAAACTTTGCAAACTACCCTATCCTTAAGATACATATAAACATAGAATTTAATGGCAGATAAGAACCCCTTGGCCCATCTGGTCTGCCCCTTTTTAAACATGTTACCTCAAACCATATTTGATCCTTATTTCTTTGTAAGGATATGCCTATCCCAAGCATGTTTAAATTGATCTACTGTCTTAGGGCGGGATGTATTAAAATACATCGCCGCCCTTCGCCCCCCCCCCCCCCCCCCCGCCGCGATGCTGCTGCAAATGTACTAACATATGCGGCTGGCATCGCGGTGCGGTGACGGAGGCCCCCTGCGATACCTGTACACTGGTGTGCGGGGGTCTCCGTCACCTCCCTGCCACCACACTTTCCCCTCACACCGGGGACAGCTATGCATGCTGTCCCCGGCGCTTCCTCCTCCCCCCTGTAGCCGGAAGGATGTCCGGCTGCTTCACTAGGAGGAGGCAGGGCTTACCTTCCGGGGTCCAGGAGGACCCTTCAGGATGGTAAGCCAGAGGGGGGGTCGGCGAGGCGGCGAGTTTGCGTCGGCGGGCGGCAAAAAGAAGCCCATAGGCTTCTATAGGGTATCGCCACCCAAAGGTGGCGATACCCTTCACTGCGGTATTTTGATACATAGGAAAATGCGGTAAAACTGGGGTTTTACCGCATTTTCCATTTGATACATCTCGCCCTTAGCCTCTACCACCTCTGATGAGAGGCTATTCCACTTATCCACTACCCTTTCTGTGAAGTCATTTTTCCCCAAATTTCCCTGAATCTTCCTCCCTCTATGATCTAAGTTTGAAGATGGGTTTAATCGGAGGAGCCCTTATGGGTGCTGTCTTAAGGGTCTATGCTATTTCTGTTGTTTTCATGCATTGATATGTCATTCAAGACTATTGTTTTATATTTCTGTCTGTACCTGTATGTTTATTTGAGTTTTTAGTGTTAAATTCACTATTATTTCTAGCGCAGTCTCTCTTCTCTATATATTTTTTTGATATGTCATTGGAAAGCTTATAACTTTCTAAATACAACACAATAAATAGACTTCCTTAAGTGGACCCTTAAAGGCCTATAAGGGCCCATTAAATGAAAATAATTTTCACTTTACAAAACATGAAATCCACGTGAGGTCGATCTCCAGTCAATTATTTTTTCTCTTGATTGTTTGCTTATTCATTGAGGGTTTTTGGGATCTTCTGAACCTGCTGCAGCAGCCCCTGCCCAGCTGTGGTTGGCAAGGCTAGGTGTATTGTTGGAGACCTGATCTGGCTGCTACAGCAGCTTCTGCCCTGTTGTGGTTGGGAAGGGAAGGTGGATATTTGGAAACCTGCTCTGGCTGCTGCAGCTGGGGTTGGCAAGGGTAGGTGTATTGTTGGAGACCTGATCTGGCTGCTACAGCAGCTTCTGCCCTGTTGTGGTTGGGGAGGGAAGGTGGATATTTGGAAACCTGCTCTGGCTGCCCAGCTGTGGTTGGCAAGGCTAGGTGTATTGTTGGAGACCTGATCTGGCTGCTACAGCAGCTTCTGCCCTGTTGTGGTTGGGGAGGGAAGGTGGATATTTGGAAACCTGCTCTGGCTGCTGCAGCTGGGGTTGGCAAGGGTAGGTGTATTGTTGGAGACCTGATCTGGCTGCTACAGCAGCTTCTTCCCTGTTGAGGTTGGGGAGGGAAGGTGGATATTTGGAAACGTGCTTTGGCTGTTGCAGCAGCTTCTGCCCTGCTGGGGTTGGGAAGGGTAGGTAGAATGAGAATTGCATAAGCATAAACTTTCGCCTGTCCATCAGACGGGCCTTAAGACTAGTACTGTATAAATGCAAGAGACCCACAAAATGATCTGTTCCTCGGTTCCACATGAAATAAATAAGGAAGATGTAGTGTTTAAAGGATAGGGCAGCAGCAGGCATCAGGTGGAGTTAAGCGAGAGATAAAGCGAGAGATAAAGCGAGAGATAAAGGCATTAAGACGAGGCTTAAGTTGTGTCTTACAGGAAATTTAATGCTGAGTGTATGTGTATTCTTAGCTAAAAAAGCTGGTGCCAAAAAATGGGCAAAGGCACAATACTGTATCTGTTTAAAAAGAAAGCAGCTGTAGTGTTGGCAGAAATAAATATAGGGAACACATTGGGCAGGGACATTGTAAGGCGATTGGGCTCTGGGAAACCATCATAAATGTGCGCAGGAGCCAACATGGGTATGCCTCTCTTGGACATCCCATCTCCACCATGTTGTGGTCTACTCTATACCCCTTCTTCCCCCATGCAGGGCATAGACTGCTTAATTGGGAGGCCCAGGTGAGCAGTCTATGGGCCTTATTCTGGTCCACACGCAATGCTGCAGATAAAATGCCGTCTGCCGCTTGCACCCAGCATATGCACATGCGCAGAAATGCGCATTGCTCCCCTGTGTGAATGGACGGGGGAGCGTATAAATCAGAATAAGGCCATATGTCTCAGAGCAAGCGATGGAGGAGGTAGGCTGTGACCACTGGCAGAGGGGGGTAATCCGAGAGCAGTATGCTTGTAATGGCTCCTGTGCTCGCCTATAGAGACCATGGCAACGATAATAGGGAGGAGCAAGTCTGCATGTCCTAGACAAGTTGCTGGCTGAAATGTAGAATATGGTAAAAGTTTCATTCAGGCTAACAAGCACATACATTGTCTCTAGCCAAAGCTCATCACAAGTCAGCAAACATCCTGTTTACCAAAGGATGCAAAACAGTGCCAAAACCATTACCAGATGGCTGGATGGCTGGTGACTATGGAACGGAGGATGGTAGCTCTGTGACAATGTGAGCATGCAACCAGTCTAGTTAAGGCTATCATGTATATCCAAATCAGCATCTTATGACTGTTACTCCAATTCATATAAACAATTATGACCTGGTGACCTCACAAACAGAAAAAAGTTACTGTTAGCACACAAAGGACTTCATTGAGGATAAATGAATATAAACAAGAATAGATTTGACAGTTCCATTTTAATACACTTGCCAAATTCAAAGAGATCTCTCCATACATTTGTGGACTGAATATCAGACTGTTCCTATGTTCTGTGAACTGTAATGTGTATTTATAGGTCACTATCCTTTTTACATGGAAATCTTCTGTTTGTCAATGTATATGGGAGGTCATTCAGACATAATTGTATGGCCACGAATATGCAGCAGCCGGCAATAAAGTAGACAGTGCCCCGCTATAGTGAAGATCCACCTTGCAAAGTAATGTGCATGCCCGGGAAATGGATGTGTATGCCTAGTGAAGACTTCGCAGCCAAGCGATAATGTCCAAATCCGCTCACCATCAAATTAATTTTACACTGTCACCACTCATCGCAAGATCAGAGTCGTCATGGACTAACTCAGTGGCTGTGATAAATACAGGCATACTGTATCTGACCCAAAGTTGACGTCACACACCTTCTCCTAAAATGCTTGGACGTGCCTGCGTTTTCCCTGATACTCACAGCATTTCTTTTTTGCCTAGAATTTTTCTATTAAACAGCCAGTTCCCACCCCCGAATGCCAACTTCCTGCAATCACCTTGCGAACGGCTTGCGAATAAGAAAGTAGTAGGACTTTATCGCTGGCCAGTGTCGCACATTGCGGCACAGACGCATGCATCGTTCATCAATAATCCGCTGCTGTGCAAATTCTTAGCCGTGCAATCAGGTCTGAATCGGGCCTCTGGTCAGCCGCAATCTGCACATCCTGGCAAATAGTGGTGACTTTTTGACCTACAGTACTTTTCTAACAACCCCAATAATAGATCAATTCAAATGAAATTATCATTGGAAATACTTGTTATATTGATGGAACACACAATATAATATTGGGCCAATCACCTGTAGTATTGCAGCATTTTTCTTTCTAGCATACAAGGTGTCAATTTACTAAAGATTTACTAAACATAAAAAGAGGTGAGGTTTCCCGTAGCAACCAATCAGATTCTGTCTATCATTTCTCCTAGAAATGCTAGAAAATTATAGGCATTTGGATTGGTTGCTATGGGCAACATCACCTCTTTTCAGTTTTAGAGCAGGATGTACTAAGCTAAAAATGCAGTAAAAGCCTAGTTTTCGGGTTTTTTTATCGCATTTTCTATTGAACGAATACCCAGACGCCATGTCATTGCAGGGCAGGGTATCGCCACCCTATAGAAGCCTATGGGCTTCTATCGCCACCCGCCGCAAACTCGCCACCTCTGCCGACCCTCCTCTCTCCCTCCCCCTGGCTTATCTTCCCGCAGGTCCTCCTGGACCCAGAAGGTAAAACTCTCCTCCCATAGCAATGCTGCCAGACGTCCTTCCAGCTGCAGGGGGAGGAGGAGGCGCTGGGGACGGCCTGCTTAGGCTTCCCGGCGTGAGGGGAGGAGGTGCCCAGGGAGGTGTCGGAGACCCCCCCCGCACACCACATCACAAGTGTCGCAGGGGGCTTCCGTCACCGCACTGTTAATACATATGTGCTAGCATCGCTGCAGCTGGGGGGCGAGGGGTGGCGATGTATATGAATAATTCCTGCCCTTAGAAGCTTTAGTAGATTTAGTCCATAGTAACTAGCCAGCTCTTCTCATTGCTTATATTTATTGCATCATGAGCACAGATTGCACACCTCTAAAACTAGAGAGAAATCATCTCCATAATAAACGCCCTGACATGTTTCCAAACAGTTTTCACATTATAAATACTTTTATAGTTTTGCTTGTAAAGCATTGGGAAGAGTGTTACTGCACATTGGTCAGGCATTCAGTGAGATGCATCATGATTGTTTTGTTTGCTTTTTGTTCACCAATCAAGTAAACACCCTAGCTGTATAAACCCCTGAGACTCACAGTAACATTGTCTATTCAACATGTTCCTTTGCAGTGCAAATGTGTATAAACTTTTATGTGCTGCTTTCTGGAGTATAAACCTCAACTAGGAATTCCCTCTTCCTCCTGCTGCTATCCCCTGTACTTGGCTTATACAGTTATTTATATATACATATCCTTGTGTTTCCCTCCTATACCCCCATAGATTGTAAGCTTGCAGCAGGGCTCTCCTACCTGTCTGTTGTTACTCAGTTTGTTTTATCACTGTCTACTATTGTAAAGCGCAACGGAATCTGCTGCGCTATATAAGAAACTGTAAATAAATAAATATATATAATATATATATATATATTTATATATATATGACTATATTAAACTTTGCTCTGTAATTTTTGGCAGTCCCCTATATTGGTGGGCACAGTTTCTTGCAGCATTGCTTTTCTGTAAAAAGCTGAAGGGCCATTAGTTTCTATATCCTAAAAAGCCAGTGTCAATTGCCAGAGGCACATAGGGGCCACTTCCTCGTGCAAATCCTTACAATGGGTCCATTACATTTCATTTGTTTTTTTAAGAACTGCATAGGTTCAAATAAGCCAAATGCTGGGAGCAATCAGAAAAACTTTAATTTACTAAGAGAAAGGCCCAATTTGCAAGTAGGCAGAGCATTGCCTGTCATTTATCACCTTTGAACCCCACACACAAAGGAATGTAAATCACAAAGCACTATAGATTCTAAGCTTGCCTATAGATTGTAAGCTTGCAGCAGGGCCCTCCTACCTCCAAGTCTGTCTGTTGTTACCCAGTTTGTCTTATCACTGTTTACTATTGTAAAGCGCAACGGAATCTGCTGCACTATATAAGAAACTTTAAATAAATAATAGATAAATCTGTGCATAATACAATCTCAGCAAATGGGCAAATATTGTATATTGCAAACCGATGAGCAAATCACTGAACATAGATGGAACAGCACTGAAAATATGCAAATACCTGCTGAAACTCCAAGTGTGGATAACAGGAAAGGCTGTTCATTAATGCTTAGTAATCGATCAGGTTGTGTGATGGACAATTGCACAACTCTCGCAGCACACATTGAACAACAATTTATTTTACAAGTAAACAAAGTTATTGTTACATGATCTAATGAAAGGAAAACATTTATAGTTCACCCTCTATGGGAAACACTGCACAAGGTATTTTGTTTTGCCTGATTAATTGCCTAGGAAAATACAAGGCATGTAAATGCTATTGTGAGTGATTAATCAACCAAAAAAAAAGCCAAAACATTGCTATAGTCACTCAAGCAATTAATTGCAGACCCTCTCAAAAATATCAGTACTCCCTTTCAGTCATGGCAAGAATCGTATTGCATTGCATAGGATACAAGATCAGCCAGGTCCATCATACTCAATGGCCATAATGAATTTCTTGAAACTCATGCAATATCATTAACATCTTACACAACTGAAAGTACAGGTTAAGTATCCATTATCCGAAATGCACGGGACCACTAACATTTTGGATAAGGGATTATTCCGGATTTCAAAATATATATTTTTTTTAGAGATGTGCAGACTCGGATTCCAGAAATCCAAGGCCCCACGTACGTCATCATTCCGAGCCTGGTTCCGAGCAGCGCTCGGAGATTCCCGCCTGACTCGGGTCCATCCGCGTGGTCAGAACGTCATCTCCCGGCGCTGGATTTCGCAAGGCTTTAAATAGCGGCTGCTGCGCCCGCCATCTTCACTCCAGTCTAGTAGTGGGTTGGGAGAGGGTGTGTTGGTGCTGCTGCTGGGGCTTAAACTTGAGCTTGTCTTTGAATGCAATATGCTGCTGTGTAGTCTAACTGTGTACTTGTAGTACTACTGTCTCCTCTGTGCGGTCTACATCTGGTGTGCTGTGCTGTAATTATTTTATTCGCTGGGGCCGTCTCCCTCCGTGCTGCTCTGTACTCTGTTCTCCTCTCTGCTTAGGGTGGGCTCTCCCTAGCAAGGACGACAGTCTAACTGTGTACTTGTAGTACTACTGTCTCCTCTGTGCTGGGGCCTACCTCTGGTGGTGTGCTGTAATATTATATATTATATTATTAATTAATTATATTATATATATATAGCTGCCTGCACTGAATCTGCCAGTATTATTTAGTTACTCAGTCCACTGTTGCCACTGGCAGTGCTACTGCCTAAGGGTACCTACCTAGTACATACTAGGCTGCTATATTTAAAAATTTAAAAATTAAAAAATAATACTTGTGCTGCGTGGGACTGTAAACAATAATTCCATGCTGCTGGTGCACTGACGTGTGCCACTGAGTGCCACTGCCAAGCAGTACCTAATAATAAAATTAATTATTATAAATTCTGTCTGGTGCCTAGTACTGCCGTATCTACCGCTGCAGTGTCACTCTTACATGAGCCTGTGTTTGTGCCGCACTCTTGTGTGGCTTAGCATAGTTATCCAGCTACCTCGGTGCAACCTTTTGGCCTAAAAACAATATTGTGAGGTGTGAGGTGTTCAGAATAGACTGGAAATGAGTGGAAATTAATGTTATTGAGGTTAATATAGAATAGAATAGAATAGAATCAACTTTATTGGCCATGTATGCTTGCGCACACTAGGAATTTTTTGTGGATTTACAGTGCAGCATCAAGCAGGGATGAAGGGGGGGGGGGGAAGGCATTACATTAAGACATTACATGTGGGGAACACATGCCCACCGAGTTGCACAGCGCCTAGGCAGCCATCAGCAGCGCCACTGGTCACTGCTACAGCCAGGTAGGTAACATTAAGCAGAGACAGTACAGTTATCACACAGGGAACACATACCCACCGAGCTGAACAGTGCCTAGGCAGCCATCAGCGGCGCCACTGGTCGCCGAAACAGCCAGGTAGGTAACAATACAATCAGAGATAGTACAGTTATCACACAGGAAACATATTTGGCTGAGCTGCACAGCTCCTAGGCAGCCATCAACGGCGCCATCTTGATCATGCTGCTCAGAGGCAGCAGTAATAATATTTGTATTTATGTAGCACTTTTCTTCCAAAGCTGGCACACCCTGCCAGCTTGTTGCTGGCGGGGTGTGCAACCAGCGAATGTACAGCATACAGGCTTTGCATACAGTGGGGGCAGAGGTATATGATGATGATCATGGTAAAGAAACAGTAAAACAAAGAGTAATACATAGCTTTCCTCAGAGGCTGAGATAGATGGTATCTTGGGAAAAGCAAAAATAAAACATGGCAGTGTTTCGGTTTATGTCCAAATCCAGTCCAAACTCCAGTTCTAACTCATTGCTTGCTTTAGATGACTTGCTTCAGATGATGCCAGGCAAGCCTAATATAGCATAGGAGCAAAAAAAATAACCCAAATTCTGCGATTTTAGCAGTTTTTATGCTTTTTTATCAAAAAAATCAGAACCCAAAACCCCAAAAATCTAAACACAAAACACTTAGGAGGTGTTTTGCCAAAACCTATTAGAACCCAAAACCTCAAGGTAATCAGAACCCAAAACCCAAAACCCAAAAAGTGTCCGTTGCACATCCCTAATTTTTTTACATACTTACCTGGTCCCCTGGAGGTCCCCCAACATCCACAGCATCCTTTGGCATCTATGGCGACCATCCGGATCCGTCTTTGGCGGCATCCTCGGTCCCAAGGATGCATTTGCGCTGTGACATCATGATGTCATCGGCACACCCACCAAATGCATCCTTGGTACCTGGGATGCCACTGAAGATGATTTGGATGGCAGCTGTGGACACCATAGGACAAGGTAAGTAAAAAAAAAGTTGGTTGTGGGAAAAAAACCTACGGTTTTCAGAATATTTTGGATAAGGGATCTACAGTTAAGGGATACTGTACCTGTATTATAAGGGATTCCGGGTCATCAGTGGTGTGGTGTGTGTCTTGGGCGGCCTCCATAGTGAACTTGGTATATCCAGAGCAGGGTCACCAGTATTGCGGCAGACAGGCCCCTCCATTATTTAGTGTACTCGGCGATATGTATTAAAGTGATAAAAAAAGATGACAGAGATTCCCTAATATCACTGGGAAGATGTCGTCTGCTGAAAATAGTACAGGTGTGCTCATTAAATGGAGTAGGGGTGGCCTTGGCATATGGCATTTAAATGCCAATTATATAATATATCAAAAATAAATATTAAATCATTTGGTAAGCAAAAAAAAAAGGTCCCACCAGCAAAATGGTTCTTGTTGACTGTTACCACTAAATTGCATGTTAAAACTCAAGACGGGTTTATTATCTATACTAATTCTTATATTTGCAAACACAACAGCTCTGCTTTTCTATTTTCGTACAATAAAGAGTATCCCACAGTGAAAAGTAACCAGATGTTATTTTATGGAATCAAAGAGAAAGCTCACTCATTTTATAGAGCAGATAATGTGCATTGTAATGCTGTGAACATTTATTTCCTTTTGCTGTAAAGTTTACTTAATTGCTATAAAAAAAAATCTAGTCTTTTGACATTACAATTTGATTTCATTTTATGAGAACAATAGGTTTATAAATATGTTCTTTCATGACCCTGCTATTTATGTTTATTTGCAGTGCACACATAGAAGTGGTTTTGATGATTATTTATAGATATCCTGCTATTCAAGAAATAAATATCTCAATCTGTTTTATGCAAGTTGCATCGTGTGCTTCTGCTGTGCATAATTGCCATTTATTTTTATTTAAACATTCTTCATATATATTATAGACTTTGTCATTTTGTAATGCCACGTATTTTTAATCTTTGTAGTGAACCAGGATAAAATCGATTGTATTCCTGAAATAAATGTTTGTAAATCTGTAGTGTAGGAGATTTTGCATACACATCTACTAAGTTATATTGGCTGTGGGTAGTTATGTCTTCATGTCTCCTGCATTTATTTGTTATACAAGAACCAAAACAGATCATTTCATTTTGTTTCAATTTACTGCTACACACTCAGGCCCAGTTGGGATATAAATAAGTCCAAGCACTGCCGGCTTAATATACCAATTTCCTTTTGCTAGTATAAGACAATTTTACCAGCATCTGTTTACCCTTTTCCTTCTCAGACCTATCTGTTTTACTGCAACCCAATAAATCTAACAACAAAAAACACTAAAACAACGGGAACGGTTTTATATTTATTAAAAAAAATAAAACATTGAGGGCCAAACATACCTAAGCCGTGTCAGTAAATAGGAAGCCTATGCAACTTGAGCATTCTTGTAGCACTTTCCACTTCTGCACTCCATACAATCTGATAGTCAAAGTCCAATATACGTGTTTGCAATGCCAGCATTTGCACCTTTTGCACTACAGTGGCCTTGAGCACAAGCTTACTACGTTGCTATCTCAGGTGAAGGCAGTGTTCCTTCTATTCCCTGTTTGAAATTCTCTTTTCACTATGTAGACTTTTTCCAGATTGAACTGTTTGTATGACCCTCATTAAGGTGTTAATTGACTTGGGAAAGAACAAGGATCAACAGGGCTGTGTTTTTTCAAATCCTTATATATGTGACGTTTATTGTAATGAATGAATCAGTTTATTTGTGTTGTAAGGCTGGCTAGGTGGTACCTTTTTCATCTTGGAATATCAAATGGCATCCTCTTGAACCTATTAGTTAAACCCATCTCTGAGCTTGCATTAAGACATGGATTTTTGTGGAATATGAATGATAGTTCAACAGTGTCTAGATCAACAGCCAAGGTGAATACCATATGATGAACATGCGCACAGTCGACACATGAAAAATGAGTTTTTCACATTTTTTTTCTTCTTAATTTTTGGGACTTTTTTTTACTTTACTATTTACATATGCAAAGACTGGGAATGCTAAAGTGTGCTGAGCGCAGCAGATGTGGAGCACCTGGTGCACTAATTGGAGGTCCACGTTGTCAGGTATCGACACTGACCTGAAAAAAAAAGTGAAAAATTCATGCCATACTTATTCATGTGTGGATCATTTACAGGTACAGTAAGTGTCGACCTTTTGCTTGTGCTGTTCTTTTTTCAGGGTCGAACTTATGTGTGTCAACCTTTTGGTGTCAACTGACTTTTGGACCTGTTGACACAATGAATAAATAAATAAAAACTAACTATACATTTAAATGAGCCTTACTTGCTTTTGCATAGAGCATACTCTTTGCACTACATAGTAGACTCCTCCAGGTTTGCCAGCTGTCCACATAGACTGGCCCAGACTGGAAAAGTCTGGCATGCATTACACAGCTTAAATGCTTGAGTGGGCTGGTCGGGCTTCTGAACATTAAAAATAGAGACTGTAGACTCACTCATTGATTGTATCTTTTTAAACATACTGCTTCAAGAGACACAAACTAGTATTTATGTCTTGTCTTATGCACAACAGCAACTTGTCATCTATTCATTTACAGCAGTTATTTGCAATTACACAAAAGCCAATATTTTGCTAATAAAGAACATCTATATGTCATTAAAGGTAGTACCTTCCAGTATATGTCACCATTATTGTTTCTTTGTTTCCATCTCTTAAGAATCCACTGTTCACAAATCTCTTTATTAATAATAATAATAATAATAATAATAATGATGATATTTATATAGCCCTTTTCTCCCAATAGGACTCAAAGTGCTTTACAATTGTCTTTACAGCTCAAAATACAAAAAAAGCTTAACAGTAGATATCAGTAAAATACTTCAGTAAATAGGTAGGTTTTTTGTCTATTTTTAAAGTATTCTATACTGGGGGCTTCTCACAATGTGCGAGGAAGAGAGTTCCATAGAGTTGGAGCAACAAAGGTGAAAGCTCGACAACCAGATGAATTCAGGGAGATTCTAGGTACTGAAAGTAGTAATCGAGTAGGAAAGTGCGGAATCATTAGCTGCTGCAGGTACCTTGGGCCCTGGTCATGTAGGGCCTTGAAAGTGAGTAAGACAATCTTGAAAACGAATCACCATTTTACAGGTAGCCAGTGAAGGGAGTAGAGAATGGGAGTATCGGGGCTGGCTAGTTAATAGTCTGGCGGCTGCATTTTGTACCAGCTGTAAGTGGTCCAATTCTTTAGAGGGGAGACCCAGGTAGAGAGCATTGCAGTAGTCTAGGCATGATTATATAAATGCATGTATGACTTTAAACAGGTCTTCTGAGGGAATTAAGTGCAAGCACTTCTGGCTATGTTTCTCAGATGAAAGAATGAGGATTTGATTGTGGCTGATATCTGATGTTTAAGTGTCAGGCCACTATCCAAGACAACACCAGGATTTCGCACATGATCAGAGTGTTTTAGTGCTGTGCCCCCTAGCGTAAGACCTGTCAGTTGGCTATGCTGCCGTCTGGTCCTGTGATTTATCATCAGGACTTCTGTTTTATCTGGGCTCAGTCTCAGCCAACTGGCACTCATATACTCCTGGAGCTCAGGAGTGGATGAGTGCATAAGGAGTGGATAAGTGCCGTTAAGGTGTCCATATACCTCTGCGACTTCTCCCCTCAGAGAAGTCACCAGAGATACCCTTGTGAGCTGCCCTCAACCTTATCAAGCGGCAGATTCACCGGCAATATATCGTATGGGGTCCTTTCACATACAATATATCGCATGCAATCCCAGCCAAGCCTGCCCAGCTTGGATGTGATCCAACAAATCACTTCTGCATCCTATGCGACATCACATTAGACCTGCTGTCAATCACATACGATTTGGATGCTTTTCATGCGATTGATAGCCACAATTGCATGAAAAGAGCCCAAATCGCATGTAAATTGCCCTATTGTATGGGCAAATTTAGTTTGTGATTTCCAAAAGGCCATAGAACTTTACAGTTCTATTCTGTTCAGTATTTCTCTTTCTAATGGTCTATGTGAAAATAAGTTTGCTTGGTTTGGTGCCATTTTATCAGCTATATTACATTGTAACCTTCTGTCACAATTTAACAAGAACTAAATCACTTTATGCATCTTCGTACAAAGAGGTTGGCTGTCAGGCAAACTATATATCATCAAATCATGAAAACATTTCCTAGGTCAGCCTGACTCAAGTGTTAGCTTATTAAGAAATAACATTGGGTTTCAGCATAGAGAAGTGCAACAAGCTGCTTACAGTAGACAAATACACTATAACTTGTAGGGTTTACCCAGAGAGTGACAGATGTTGAGTAAGGACTGGACACCATTGTTAAATATTTGATTTGCAGGCTACAGGTACACTGAGAGCGAGGGTGCATGCCACATACATGTTAATTACTGATCAAAAGCCAGAGGGCCCAAGTATCAATCTTTTAAATGACTTCAATTACTTTGGACTCAGGGGTATTCTGCATTAAACAAAAACATTTAAAAAATGTAGATGCATTTATCTCAAACTGAGTCTCACGTTTCACTTACCCAAGTAAGGAAAGAAAGCAGACCAGGAGTACTGAGTGGTTTCTGACAAAGAAAAATATGGGAGCGCTGAAGGAGAACATTTTTTTTCATTAGACAAGGAATACATAAAAAAAAATATATTAAGGAGGTTTAAAATGTATAGCAATAAAAACATATATATATGTCAGTAACCCAAAAGATGTCCTAGAGTGAGGAAATAATCTTTGTGAAGTATACTGGAACAATTTGGAAGTTTTAGAGAACAAGTTGCAGTCCTTAAATGTCCATATGATATTTAGTCTTCAATGGGACTATGAAAAAAGGTTCAATAACAGTGATTAGTAAAAATCCAACGATGTGGTTGCAATAAAGAAAGTAAATAGCGGTTCTTACCCACCAGTACCTAGTGCAGGGCTGGGCAACACCAGCCCTCCAAATGTTGATGTACTACACATCCCAGCATGCCTTGCATCAGATTCAGCATGGCCACATAGCAAAACTAATGCAAAGCATCCTGGGATGTGTAGTTCATTAACATCTGGAGGGCCGGTGTTGCCCAGCCCTGACCTAGTGTCTAGAAAACTGTATCAAGGCTGCATTTTCTTGTTTCAATGTGTGCTGGAGAGCATGTAGCAAGAACGGGTGGTCTGCTAACTGTGCGTCCACGGTCTAGGTGACGGGCCTCTCACTGGGGGGCGAGATGGCAAGGTGCAGAAGCTTGCCTTTAGTGGCACATGTGTAGGTAATGGTGGTATACCTATCAGTAGTAGATACCAATAGCCAAAAGTATTCCTCTGAAATATAGCGCAGCCAGGACATGCAGCCAGAATAAGCACAAATAGATGTTTTGTCACCACTAATACAGAGAATAACAATCAAGAAACAATAGTGCAGATTACAGTGGCGCTTTCCCTTTAAGTGTTAAACGGATAAGGTATATTAACCTTTATGGATTGCTTCAATTCTTTACAGATCTTGGAACCAATTGATTGCAGAAAAGAGCAATCTGAAAATAATAGTCTCTTATCCCAACCAGAGGGTATTATGAGACCAGAGCACAAAAACAATAAGACAGCGCCTGTCAATCAAGTGGGCGAGAGAGTTTGGCTACCGACTCGAAACTTACGTCTCAGAGTACCAACGATGAAGATGACTCCTCGATTCATTAGCCCTTATTCCATTCTGGAAGTGATTAATCCAGCTGCAGTTCGTCTTATATTTCCTTCTTCCCTTAGAATATTCAATACTTTCCATGTGCCTCTCCTGATGCCTCTAATATGATATAGAGAGGTTCTCCTAAGTCTTTTGAAGTAAGAGCAGAATGAAGTGTAGTTTGAGGTTCAAAAGATTCCGCATGCCTGTCAGATACAGGGCAAACTGCAGTTCCTAGTTGATTGGAAGGTTTATGGACCCAAAGAAATAACCTGGGTACCAGCTTCAGATGTTCATGCATCAGTTCTTTAAAAAAAAAAAATTCTTAAAAATCCTGAGTCCACTCTTAGAAGAGGGGGTACTGTCAATGCCCGCCATCGGGCCCGCAGTGGGTGTGGGTACCTACCCGCTGGCTGCACCGATCTCTGTGCCTCTGGGGGGGGTGGTGGCCACTGGGGTCCAGTGGGGGGGTGTCTCCGGCGAAGGGGCTCACTCCAGCGGGACAGGCGGCAGCTCCAGCAGTGGTTCCAGTTACTGGGCACCGCCATCTTGGCCGCGTCACCTGATCAGCTAGTGGCTTTCTTTTTATTCCTCTGTTTAGGTCCCAGCCTATCCCAGAGCTGCAGGGGCAATACATCCTAGCAGCCTGGGTGCCTCAGCGCTGTTGCAACTCCTACATTGCAGAAACTGGGTGTTTGTCCTGCCTCCAAGCCGCCTGCTCAGTTCCCAGCATAACCCTGGACCAGTTATCCCTGCGTCTGTGACTCCCAGCCTGTCCAAGCCTGACTACTACTCCAACTAGTATCCGGTCCTGTTCCCATTCCTGTGTCAACTCAGCCAGACCTCCCAGTTCCAGTGTCTGCATCCCCTGTCTACGCTAAGTCGGCCCTTTCAGTTACCATTTATACCTGAGTTCTGTTACTCTGAAGCAAAGTTGGCCTTTGTCAGAGGCATAACTAGAGCTTTGTGGGCCCCATAGCAAACTTTTTAAGGGGCCCCCTAACTAAGTGTGAAAGGCAGCAGGAACATAGACATAGGGACAGAGACAGCGGGGACATAGAGACAGAGGAGAAGGGGACATAGGGACAGAGGCAGCGGGGACATAGAGACAGAGGAGAAAGGGACATAGGGACAGAGGAGGAGGAGGGGACATAGGGACAGAGGAGGAGGGGACATATAGACAGAGGAGGAGGGGACATAGGGACAGAGGAGGAGGGGACATAGGGACAGAGGAGGAGGGGACATAGAGACAGAGGCAGCGGGGACATAGAGACAGAGGAGGAGGGGACATAGGGACAGAGGAGGAGGGGACATCGAGACAGAGGAGGAGGGGACATAGGGACAGAGACAGTGGGGACATAGAGACAGAGGAGGAGGGGACATAGAGACAGAGGAGGAGGGGACATAGGGACAGAGGCAGCGGGGACATACAGACAGGGGCTGAGGTGACATAGGGACAGAGGAGGAGGAGGGGACATACGGACAGAGGAGGAGGGGACATAGAGACAGAGGAGGAGGGGACATAGAGACAGAGGAGGAGGGGACATAGAGACAGAGGAGGAGGGGACATAGAGACAGAGGAGGAGGGGACATAGAAACAGAGGCAGCGGGGACATACGGACAGAGGTCACGTGGACATAGAGACAAAGGAGGAGGGGACATAGGGACAGAGGCAGCAAGGGCATAGGGACAGAGGCAGCAGGGACATAGAGACAGAAGAGGAGGTGACATAGGGACAGAGGCAGCGAGGACATAGAGACAGAGGAGGAGGGGACATAGGGACAGAGGCAGCTGGGACATAAAGACAGAAACCCTGAGGCAGCGGAGAGGCAGAGAGGACATAGGAACAGAGGCAGAGGGGACATAGAGAAAGAGGAGGAGGGGACATAGGGACAGAGGCAGCGAGGACATAGGGACAAAGGCAGCGGAGAGGCAGCAAGGACATAGGGACATAGGCAGCTGGGACATAGAGAAAGAGGAGGAGGGGACATAGGGACAGAGGCAGCAGGGACATAGAGACAGAGGAGGAGGGGACATAGGGACAGAGGCAGCTGGGACATAAAGACAAAAACCCTGCTGCTGTGTGCTGGGGTCATACAGACTCTGTCGTGTGTCCCTGCAGCTGGCTAGTTATTCTCCTCCTCCCACCTTCCATTCACATATATGCTGTCGCCCCCACCGTGGTGCAGCAGAATTTAGTAGTGGGGGAAAGTGATGGTGTGCCGCCCACCACTGCCGAGATATAGGAGGGTGCTAGGGGCTTGTGGCTTACCAGCATTTCCACCTGTCCTGCAGAACACATTAGGTGGGGTGGTCAGCAGGACTGCTATTTGACACGCTGCTCCGGAGCTGCTGCTGCGCCGCGCGGAGCTGCCTCAGTCTGGAGTCGGACTCGGAAGATGATGACATCATCATCTTGCAAGTCTATACACTAACCACTAGGCGGCTCCGGGACGGGGCACTATAGAGTATAGACCCGCTGACACATCTCTCCTTCCTGGCTCCTACCAGAAACGAACTTCGCGCTGCCACAGAAATTGGATTAACCCAAAAACAGTGAGGGTGCAGGGGATGCCTGCTGGGACCTCGGGCCCCCCCAGCGGCCGGGCCCCATAGCAGTTGCATCCCCTGCACCCTTTATAGTTACGCCACTGGCCTTTGTGTTATCCATTAAACAAGTCTGGAGTGTCTACGCCAAGTTGGCCCCTTCAATTACCATTTATACCTCAGTTCTGTTACCCTGAAGCCAAGTCGGCCTTTGTGTTATCTGTTATACAAGCCCGGAGTGTCTATGCCAAGTCGGCCCTTTCAGTTACCATTTACAGATGGAGACTTCTTCAACTAGCCTTCTCTGGATAGCCATGGTGAGCCATAGCTCACCAAGGCCTATTGTTCTCAGCTGCAATACAATACATAGAACAATACAGTAGGGGATTAGCATAGGATTAAGTTTGACAGTTCTAGCTCACTTAATCCTATTAAAGGTCTAGATGAGGATGGCTCTGGGGGACATTTACTAAAATGTGTATTCTACTTCACATGTGATGTTGCTATGGGAAACCAATCAGATCCTGTCTACTGTCTTCTAGAGGGTGCTAAATAAATAAAAAGTAGCTTCTGATTGGTTGTCCATAGCAACATCACATGTGAAGTAGAATAAACATCTTAGTAAATTTCCCCCATAGTATGGATTACATGAATCATATCTTCTCCACTACTGAATAAGGGCCTATTTTGAAAAGTCGAGGAGGTGATACCAATGCCATGTAGGCATGTAGACCCCCATACACTATAAGCCCCAGAGTCTCCCTAAATATACCAAACTACAAATATTGCATACATATGTAAAATACACATGCAATTTTAATACTTGTTTATGCCTAACCATGTGGCCAGCTGGTGTCTGTCTGGTGATCATCAAGCAAGGCAGGGTATCACCCAGTGGCGGATTAAGCACGTGGCGACAGGGGCGGTCGCCCTGGGGCCCCCACACATTTGGGGGCCCCCACACCAGCACTGCTGCCAGTGTAGGGCTCCTGTCACCCTGTGCTTGTGTAGCGCAGGGCAGGCGGGCAGGGGGTCCTTGCAGCTGTCCGGGCAGTCAGTGCCGGCCGGGGTGCCTGCCGCGAATGGGAAGTCAGCGGCGGGGGTCCATGCGGTGGATGGAAACTAGTAGCCAATACCGCTACTAGTTCCCATCTGCTGCAGGTACCCGGAAGCTGACTTCCCATTCGCGGCAGGGACCCCGGCCCGGCACTGACTGCCCGGACAGCTACAAGGACCCCCTGCCAGCCTGACCAGGTACCAGATGCGCTGTGTCATCTGCGGGGGGCGCTGTGTCATCTGCGGGGGGGGGGGGCGCTGTGTCATCTGGGAGGGGGGGCGCACGCTGTGTCAAATGGTGTGGGGGTGTCATCTGGGGGGGGGTGTCATCTGGGGGGGTTGAATGTGGGGGCCCCCACAATTTTGTTGTCCAGGGCCCCCACAGACCTTAATCCGGCACTGGTATCACCACCTTGGTGTGGTGGAGATACCCTATAGAAGCCTATGGGCTTCTATCGCCACCCGTCGCACACCGCAGATGCAGACCCCCGTCCCCATCCTCCCTGCTGCTCCTCCTCCCCCAGCATCATGTCACAGCCGGAGGTACTTCCGGCTGCAGGGGGGAAACGCCGGGGATCTACGCAGAGCCCAGGAGGTGACGGAGACCCTTCGCACACCACAACACAGGTATAGCGAGGGCCTCCATCAACTCACCGCGATGCTTGCCGCATATGTTAGTACATATGCGCTAGCATCGCGGCGGGGGCGTGGTGAGGGGCGGCAATGTATGTTAATACATCCTGCCCCTAGTGCCTTTGACGCTGTATTGCTTTAAACTTCAGCGCTCCCTGACATTTGTGCACTTGCTCCTGAGCAAGCTGGATATCTACCTAACCGGGGAAAGCATTGAGCACCATTATTTGACCAGCTGAAGGGGTAACCCATCCTGGAGACCTACCCATTTCTCCCTACAATTTGCACACCACGCCAACTGGATCCAAGAAACACGCTGAGGCTGTGGGATTTAGCCTACAAGGGAGTCCTGAGCTCTTGAAACCATAGAGCACTGGGAACATTTGGTCCATATCATCAAAAATCATTGGATTACAAAAATCGTTTACAAGGATGGTAATATATTTCTACCTTTATTCAGCTGGTTTTGACTTTTTATTCATTATACCACAAAGTTTCTGAAGAGACTGGGTCCCACAATTAGTCATCTTTTAATTAATTTTTATTAAAATTGTATTGTATATTTAATTGTATATTTTTATTATGTATGGTATAAACAGTAAAACCTATAAATTACTATACCGTCTCAAGTGTGTCTTTCAGCCAGCGCCGGTACAAACTACACATTTGTGCACGTGCATGCTGAAGTCGCGTGCACACACGCCAGACATGCGCATGCACACACTGGGCAGTTACATAGTGCGATGTTATGCCTCCATCTTTCCAGGACCCGATCGGTGCACGGAGACAGCCACTGGACTCGTGTTGATTGGGAGGCAATGCTGCCACTGCCAGTCAGCTCTGAATGAACACATTGGGCCACCTTGCCATCAGCCCTTCTGGCATTTGCCAGTCCGTCCCTGTCTGTGAGCAGAAAGAAGTGAGTCAATATATGGACTGGGCAGGGGCGCAACTAGATATTCATAGGCCCCATAGCAAAAGTTTGTAAGGGCCCCCTATTTAGCAACTGATGGTGACAAATGTATGTGAAACATATTACTTAGACAGTAAAGGTGGGCCCCAGCTCTGGGCCCCATAGCAGCTGCACCCCTTGCACCTATGGTAGTTACGTACTTGGGGCTGGGGTTGATAAGTTATTTATGACGGCTTGAGAGCTGTCCAGGGGGCAGGTGAATTGCAGGGCATATTGGCACCCTGTTACGGGACTGCCACCAGGTACAAAATGCACCGCTCCTGGGTTCCCTCTTAATTTATGATTGCAGAGACCTGTGTTGAACTAGTTCATTGACTAGAAATGTGTTTAAACACAGGCATAGAATTTTTTGATGAAATGTGGGTAATGTGGGAGTTTCTGTACTTGATAGTGGACTTTGAAATAAGTGCCCCAAACTCTTTGACAAATACACAGCAAGCATTTTGTTATTTAAATATAAAAATGTTGTGTACACAGCTTGTGCTAATTACAGATTGCTGCTGCATATCCATTGCAACTGATATCATGGATTTTGTTTGTGGTTGGGAATTTGTTTACTTTCAATTTTTTCTGTGATTAAATCATATTGTTCAATGTAAAAGGCTTTAATTCTCTCTAGAAATATTGGATGACCTTAAGGCAGTTGAAACATTTTCAAACAGATATTGATATTAAAGTAGAAATATGTGTACTGCATTTTTAACAAATATTATGGGTTTGTGAACATTTATGCCCTCCAAAAATGTTCACAATTACTTCCTTAAATCTGTAATATTGTGCTCTGGTCCTCAGTTTGTGCTCCCAGGGTTGCAATGTGCACCCATTTTTTTTCCTGGGACTCCACAATACCTCTAATTGCCCTGTCTGAAACCAGACACTACAGACACTGTCGGTAACTCTTTTACCTAGGCAACCCCCCCTAGGCTCCTCCCATAGTGAATGGCAATAATAACAAACATTGGGGTTATGGTAAGAAACTATAGCAAGAGTTGCTGTTTTGTGTGTGTACACACACACAGTGCGATTTTGGCTATCAATTTTGACTCTATAGTCACATTCAATAGCAAGTTAGTCAAAATCGCACCCTGTTTGCCCACATCCGATCTCGATTCGATCCCGATGCATGGCCCGCAGTGTTGGAATCGCGAGTAGACATAGATTGTGCAGTGCAGTCTATTTCTACTAGATCAAAAGGATGGCAGCATGGCTCCCGCTCCTGATAATTATATAGAGGTGTATTCAATGCAGCTGCGAGCAGTGGCAAGGGGGGTTCATATGGCGAGGATGGCTTATTTTCGGTGAGGAAAAGCCATCCTCGCCGTCCAACCCCTCTCGCTGTATTCAATGTTTGGGAGAGACCCTCGCTTTCAGAGTACAGGGAGGATGCTGCATTTTGTGGTGAGCCCCACCATTTTAATAGGGACACTCGCCCTTTCCACCTCGCTAAAAAGACCAGCGAAGTGGAAACGGCAAGTGAAGGGGATGGCAGTTGAATAATCTGACAGCAAGCTATCAGCACTGCTCACCATCATAGCTCACCGTCAGAGCATTGAATACACCCCATAGTGTATGCCCAGTGGAGGTAATGCTGGAGGGGACCATTGAGGTAAGAATAGTCACCTAGATCTATTGGGTTTTTTAACATCAGCATTTCTCTCTCAGAGGGGGAGATTCTCTAAGCTAAAAATGCGGTAAAAACCCCATTATCGGGGTTTTAACCGCATTTTGGGATGCTGTAAGCATCCCCGCCGGGTTACCGCGGCGGGGGGGCATCGCCAGAAAAATCTGGCGATGCCCCATAGAAGCCAATGGGCTTCTAACGCATCCCACCGCCACCCCGCAATGACCCCCGCCGCTTTGCACGGACCCCCGCCGCCACGCATCGCCCCCTCCCCCCTCACCTGTGTCCGGGCAGCACAGAGCTGTGCTGCCCGGACCTGTGACCTCTTCCCTGCACTGATCCTCTTCCGGGTGCAGGGAGGAGGAGAGCCCAGCGCAGCAGCAGCAGCGCCGGGTGTGGGAGGGAGGGGGAGCCGCCGGGACCTGCTTGGACCCGGGCGACTCTCACCGCAAAGGACAGCTCTTAACGCAAGAGCTGTCCTTTGCTATAATTATCGCATATGTTTGAACATTTGCGATAATTATAAATGTGATGGGCGGCGAAGGGGGGGCGGAGATTCTTAGAGAATCTCCCCCAGAATCCGTCGGTATGCTGAGAGCCAGGATAACATACTCAACCCTGTAGACAGGATACATTTTTCCCAACCTTTTTTTTGAGCTACTGTAAGATTAATACAATATTATGTCTCAGAAACCAAACAAAATAATGACTCATACAGTATATGAGGTAGCAGAAACTCATTTAGCTTCAACAGATGTATATGAAAAAAAGCAACTATACCCAAACACAGTTGGCTTGGAAACTGAATAAAAAGGGCAAAATCAATCATTTCTATGCATTGGTGAGACTATTTAGCCTGAGATCAGAAATAATTAGCCATTATAATAGAACACATTGTTACACATTAACATATAAACTCTCTTTATATACTGTAGGTGTGACATCCGGGGAGTAAGAAAACAGACATCCAGTGCATTACTAAACTACTGTTATTTACTTTTGCACATCATTTACTGTATATTGATTTATCATCAGGTACTAGCAATGAATCCAAAAATGCAGGTACAGTATGTGAATTTATAATTTCAAAATAAGGACTAATGCATTTACTATGTGAGAATAAATAATGCACATATTGATTTAAATATACACAGTAGCATACAGTATTTGTATGTTCCCCACCCACATTAATGATTCTGAAAACTACACATAACACACTTTTTGGATCACGGGGGGCCTCCGTCACCACAGTGCGATGCTAACCGCATATGTTAATACATATGCGCTAGCATCGCGGTGGCCGGGAGGCGATGTATATTAACCACAATGGCGTGGGAACCTCCGTCGATCCGGGTTGGGAAATCAGCACGCAGTGGGCACTGGAAGGTGGTGAGAACAGGGGGAGGGGTAGGCAACAAGGGAGGGGCTGCCCATAAGTTCTGTGGTGGGTTTTTCTCGGGCAGGACAAACCTGCGCTGATAGGTTTGTCCTGCCCCAGAAAAACCCACCACTCAAGGGGTTAATACATCCAGCCCAGAAAATCAAAATTTATGGCTTCAGAAATTAAAAGGTAAATGTAAAGTTTTGAGATTACGGGCATACAGTATTTATCAAGTGGAGAGAATCCTTTTCTGCACTCAATAAAGCGGTTGTAGCCATAGACAGTCTCTTTTCTTATTTAACAAAGACAATCCCGAGATTCAGGATTGAAAAACAATCGGTATTGCCAGGCTTAAAGTATGGATTACTGTAGGGATCAATGAGTGTGGATGTGGGGAGCTGTCATGAAGGGTGTAGGGAGATGCAAGTGAGTTTAGGGAGCAGTGAGGAACGATGAGTATAGAGAGCAGCGAGGGAGGGTGGGTGTAGGAAGCAGTGAGGGATGGTGGGAGCATTGGTGTAACTATAAATCTAGTAAGATGTCTAGCATCTGTCTCCTTCTATGCGGTGGCCATTGTTGGAGGAACATATTTAGCAAATTTCATGTGGATGGCCAGACCGCATGGAATCTGCATAACACAGGCACCGGTGCTGCCAAAACGGGGAACTATTGCTGCACCACTGGATAGGAGTAGCAAGCAGTGAGGAAGGGTGCAGGTCACAGTGCGGAAGGGTGAGAGTATAGAGTAGTAAGTTTGGGTGTGTGGGGGAAAAAGACAGATGGATGTAGGGAGTGTGTACATGGCACTTAATATTAGGCAGGCAGCCATAGAGACACAATAAGTGCCGGTGGCAATTCAATTCAGAGCTAGCAGTCTGGCAATCAATCAGGAGCCACTGCTTCAGCCGCTCCCCTGATTGGCTGCCTGTAAGTTAGCCCTGTCTGTGTGTCTATGGATGCCCAACCAAGTGCCATAGACACCACTTCCATTTGGGCTGCAAAGCCAGACAGTGTCTGAGCCTAATGCTCAGTGCTGTGAGTGTAATCAAGTGAATCACAGGATTGTAGGCTCCAATCCTGAAATACTGGAATCAGCTTCCCTAGATGGTAGAGATCACTAAGGCTCTCCAGTGAAAGTGCTTTAGTTTGCATGGGGAAGCTTATTTAACTGCAATACAGGGATAGTGATAGCAGCATTGGGAAACATGAAACAAAATTTTTTCCTTAATAAAGCATTTTTTTTATATTTAAATATTTTTATTACTTAGTTTATTTTTTATTTCTTTAAGCCCAAAATGAACATCCAGTTTTACTGCTCAAATGTGAAACTATAATACCAGATCACACATGTGCAGAGGTTCCCTGAACATCACTTTACCCTATTTACACCAGTATCCCGGGTCTGAACCGCTGTTTGGAACACCGTTCCAATCAAGGTCAGACCTGGAAAATTACCCCATTTACACTGCGTGCTGACCTGGGATATTCCCGTGTTGGCACCTTATGCAGTGCCTTTGAGGCTGGCACTTAGAGATTTCAAGCGCTGGTCTTGAGTCTGCTGATGCTGCCTCAGTCTCGGTTCCTGTGTGGGGGAATGGACACAGCAGCCATGTGTCTTGCATCCATTCACCTTCACCCAGGCACCATTACTGTCTGCTTAGCAGGGCTTAGAGGTGTGAGCCCTGTCCCCCAACCTCCGGACTGACCACAAAATGCTGCAGTTGGGAGGTATAGGCTCTCTATTTGCTGTAAACGAGTCCCATTCACACTGCCCCTGAACCCGGGACTTACCCGTGTTCAACCCTACTCGTTTCCTGGATTGGATTGCCAGGTCTTTGGACCCAGGTTATGTTTGGGGGGGGGGGGGGGCATTTAAACTGAGGTCCGACCCCAGGTTGACCCTACAATAGCCTGGGCCATTGAGCAGTCTCTAATGGGTATCATTACCTATTTTCTTATAAATCAATGTTAAACTATATTTTCTATCACTTAGGTAAGAAGTGATAAATCATCAGTGTTATACCTCTGTTTAATGCCTTATGGAGCCTACACCTGATTCCCTTACATAGATCTATGTGTAGGGCCCATAGTGATGCGTGGCCCCGTACGACGCTAATTAATATCCAGCATGCAGGATAAATCTAGTTAATCGTTGGTCAGGAGAACACTGGCCCTGACAGATTGCTCAGCATGCATCGCTGACACATTGCTGTATGCTGCGCGTTCTGAGCAATGTGTCTCCATGTGTGCAGGCCCCATTAGTAAAGGCAATGAGTTCAGACTGTTTATCTACATGTCTAGCTATGAAGTTATTCTCAGCACATCTGCAAAACAATTAAGCAGAGATGAAGTTTGCCTAAGGGCTAAAGGACTCCAGCACCCCCCCCCCCCCCCCCCCCCCCAATAAATTCTACCATTGCCCTGTGAGCCGCCAGTCCCACACTTTGTGAATTAGCAGTGGCTTCCTATTGGAATCACTTTCTGATAATCAAAGGTTAGACAGGCAGTCCCAGGGAGACTCCCCTCCAGGGACTTCTAGATTATTGCCATTAACAGAGAGTGCTTTTAATAGGAAGCCTCTTCTGCTTGTATTCTGTCAGCCATATTTGGCTTCTAGGCAGTTTTTTTCTGTGCATGTATTGGTGCCCACACATGGTGAGATGTTTGCTAGGTGTGATTTGATCTATACAATGTGTGCTATGCGATTTGAACTTTATACGCTGTGCTATTTGAAATACATAGGATTTGGACTAGACTACAAGATGTAGTTTAAATATGTAAAGTACATATCGCATGCAATTCCTTACACAGGGTGCGATTTAAACTAGACTTGATGCACTGTAGTCTAAAATACCTTCCTGCACATACTATTTTGCCTTGTGATGTGAACTACACAGGAACGTGCATCACAAGGCAAAACAACCAGTGCGATTTTAACTAAAAAGTTCCATAAATATGTGAGAATTGCACCGTTCGTGGGCACGTTATGGGTTTTGATTGTGTGGGCTTTAGCCCCATTTTTTTATCATGCATGTGCAATGGATTGGAGTCGGACCACGGCTATATAGTTCAGTACAGTTGGAACCTTCACTGCAAATGAGGAATTATATATGTATACTTTTTTTTCTAATATTCATCTAGAGATGCAAATCTACTTGTTATTTTACCTTTGTATTTGTCCAGTGGATATATTATAGGTATAGGAAAGAAACCACTTGCCAGTTTGCTAGGTATTGCAAAGCATTTGTGGAACTCAGCAGGAGCAGGGCACAGCTGGCCTAAGAGGCCGTCCCAGTATAGGATGTAAATGTCACATGTCTGGCCCACATCCTATTCTGCAAGGACTTTCTTTTACATGGTAAACCATGCCGCTGCTGAGTCCCCAGGCTGCAACAAGAGAAATACTGAGATACAGCCAGACCTCCTGTTTTCGTAGCCTCCATAGAGTCTGCTTGCAGAGTTTAGTTTGTATGCAGAGGCATTGTTTATATCTATTTCCCATATTCACATTAGAAACAGCTCACTCACTGATAATTCCATCATGTTGTTCTGACAGTCTCTTGGCAAAACAGTTGATAAGTTAGTTTTCCTAGAAAGATAACTCTCCAACACAAATTATATAGGACTCAAGACCATTGTACTAACTGTACTAATAGTAGTTACATGGGATTTGATCTTGGCATTATTTTCTAATAAATTCCATATCTAAATCATGTACTAATATTTGGACTGTGCAATGTATTACAATACAATCAACATGTACTGTATTTACAAATAAAAAACCCGATAAATCACTGTATAATAATAATAATCACTTTTTATTCATTATACTGCACAGGCTCTGTAAATAAATAGGTTTAATGACTTTTTTTTGCACAGCCAATCTTAAGTACATACCTTAATTAGTCATACTTGCCTGCCCTAAAGTAGGAAAAGTAAACGAAGTGCTCAGCCCTAGCTGGTGTGGTGAGATGGAGTAGATATAAGTGCTAGTGCAGACAATAAAGCTAACTTATAATGTACAGATGCAGATATACAACATAACAATAATTTGTGATGTGTACAATAGTGTGTCTTAAATGTGTAAAAAGTACAAACAGTAACAAATACAAAGTCCCATAGGGGGTTATTCAGACCTGATTGTTGCCCTGCGATCAGGGGTACCCCATCCAGCCAGAGTGAAATCCCACCCCGTGCAAGCCTGCAAACTGCTGAGCCCTCTAATGATTTTTACACTGTGCAGTGGGAACGGGGCCAGAGCAGATATTACTCACACCCTCCGCTCAAACGTCTGCATTTTACCTGGCACTTCCAGAATACCGCTGACTTCCTGTCAATCAACTAGCTGGTGATCAAAACATTAGCAGGATGTTATCCGTATGCATGTGCAGTCTATCGATAATCACCCGGTCTATTAATTTGCAGCCATGCAATCAGGTCTGAATAAACCCCATAGTTATATGAAAAAGTTCAGGTGTCTGCACTGGGGCCAGAGAGTGTTATAGAAGATCAATCCTGGGTAGGTGGATGAGACAGAGGGGCGGCATCCCACACCCCTGTATAGGTGTCTACCAGTGCCTCATTGTAGGTGTTATGTTGTACAGCCCAGACAGATGTAGAGGTTAGGGGGCAGGAACTAGAAGTCACTGCTGATGGTCGTCCTGTTATGGTGCTTCTGTGGGGTCTCAGTCCCACCTTTGTTGGATGGCAACTCATACTTTTGCCCAGGCTGCTTCCACTGATGCCAGGATTTGTCTACCCCAGATGGTGCCTTGTGGGCTTGACCAGCACCTGAACTGCACCATCAGTGTAAGCAGGCCAGGCAAGAATACAAGAGGTGCTATCCAACAAGGATCAAAACCCCACAAAAGCACCATAACTGGACAACCATCATCAGTGACTCCCAGTCTTCATTCCCCCCTCTGACCTCTACATCTGTCTGGGTTGCTTGCAAGGCTGGTGAGAGGGTTCTTATCATCCTAGGCAAAACTTCAACCTACTGCCCCCTGAAGTAGCCACTCCTCATCTAATAGGTAATGTTCAGCTACTGCTACTACTACTGCAAAACAAAAACAAAACTGTGCAAAGAATTCATTAATATAATAGAATAAATTAGTATTTATTAAAAAGTGGCAGCATGGGCTGTCTATCAGCCACCGCTGGTGTCCAAAAAGGGGCAGGCATTTAAAGTACTTTTTAATTGTCTGGCCAGACAGGACTTTTATTACAAATACTATACCACCAACCTTATTTGTGACTACTAATAAAGTGCAAACAGGATCAATTACATATTAACAGGATCAACTGTATGTATAATCTAACAAGAGCATTACACCTATACTAACCAGGTTTAAAGCAAATGCATGGTGCAGTATGGAAACTAATTGGCTTCCAACAAAATGAACCATAGAATGTCTGTGTGTGTGCATGTAGATGTGGTAGGGAATATAGATTGTAAGCTCCACTGGGGCAGGGACTGATGTAAATGTTCTAATATTCTCTGTAAAGTGCTGTGGACTATGTGTAAGAAACTGTTAATAAATAAATAAGGGATATAGAGCAAGTCATTAAATCACACGTCTGATGCTATAAAACTGTATTTATAATAATAATAATAATAATTTTATTTATATAGCGCTCTTTCTCCAATAGGATAGAATGAATGTAATACAGTACAGAAAAGCTTTTCATAAACAATACTTAAGGGACTGAAGAAAACGCTTGAGTAAATAGGAAGGTCTTGAGTCTGTTTTTGAAGCATTCTAGAGTGGGGGTCTCTCGAACTGTGCGGGAAAGTGAGTTCCATAAAGTCGCAGCTGAATGGCTAAAAGCTCGACCCCCAGATGAATTACGGGAGATCCTAGGTACTGCTAAAAGTCCTTCATCTACAGACCGCAGTAATCGGGTGGGACAGTATGGAATCAGAAGCTGCTTCAGGTACCTTGGGCCTTGGTCATGTAGAGCTTTGAAACTCAGTAGATTGATCTTGAAAATGATTCGCCATTTTATTGGCAGCCAGTGAAGGGAGTAGAAATGGGAGTAATGTGGCTAGAGCGGGGCTGTTTAGTTAACAGCCTGGCAGCTGTGTTTTGTACCAGCTGTAATCGGTGCAGTTCTTTTGCTGGTAGACCAAGGTAGAGGGCATTGCAGTAATCCAAACGAGATGATACAAATGCATGTAAGACTTTTGACAGGTCTTCAGATGGGATTAAGTGTTTGATTCTGGCTATGTTCCTCAGATGAAAGAGTATTTGATTTTGCTGATATCTGATGTTTAAGTGTCAATCCACCATCTAGTACCACGCCAAGATTCCGCACATGATCAGAGTTTTGTAATTCTGTACCCCCAAGTGTCAGTCCAGTTGGGTGGCTGTGCTGCAGTCTTGTCCTTTGATGTTGAGGTCCAATCATAAGGACCTCTGTTTTATCAGGATTCAGTCTCAGCCAACTGGCACTCATCCATTCCTGGAGCTCAGCTAGACAGCCATTTAGGGTTGCTATTGGGTTTACAATGCCTGGAGCAAAGGACAAGTACAGCTGTGTGTCATCTGCATAGCAGTGGTAGACAAGGCCATGGTGCCTAATTATTTCACCCAGTGGCAGCATGTACACTGCAAAAAGCATGGGGGATAATATAGAACCTTGTGGGACACCGCATGGCAATGGCACAGATGAATTTATTTGTATTATTTCTGTTTATGTAAACATTTATATATTTATCCAAACTTTGAATATTTATAAGACATTTCCGGTATTGGAACTACAGCACCAGACCTCATTATTTTCTGCTACTACTACTACTCCCAGCAGGCTCTGATACATTTGTCTCAATAGCATAGTTTTGTATAACACACTTTGGGGCCGATTCTGGATCACGTTTAGTGATCCGTGTTCGGCCCCCTGCCCCATGGTCTGGGTTTGTACATGCGCATTTCTGCAACTCCCCAGCACCCACACTGCATCCGGAGAGCTGTGTCATCTGTGCCCACCGTCTGACCTGTCATCTGCGCCCACTTCCTGTGTGGATCCCCGGCCTGCACAGAGGACCGGCAACCCAGGGTGAGTACTCTCCAGCGCCAACCCACCACCTGCCCACCTTTTGCCCCCCGCCTCCTTCCCACACCAGAAAATGCAGGGACTTTTCTGGTGTCAAAGGGCCCAACCCGGGAATGCCCCAGCATGATCCCTGGGCCGTATTCCCGGGTGGGTCCCCGCATTTTCTGGTGTGAAAGGGGTATGAATGTACTTACAGGTGTGCACTACAAACACGGCACACCACCTAAATTAACCTGCTCCTGACTAGATCCGTCTCCCGGTAAATATTCCTTCATTGTGCTGCAATGCAATAGTTATTGCCCATAGCAGCCATGTGCAAAAATGCTAAAGAAGAGTTAAAGCTAGAATCCAATTGGCTGCTGTAGGCATCACCATTTATATTTTGCTTGAACTTGTTTTATACTTTCTGATGAGAAATCATTATTAAATTACATGTATCTTGCTAAACATGCTAGAACAATGGTGTCCGACCTGTGGCTCCTAAAACACATCTGTCTCTTTTCTTAATGACATGTGGCTCTCGTAAAAGTGACACTGCTGCATGCAACCTCTGGCTGTGCGATGCTCGGCTGTGTGCTGGCTCCCGCACCCGTGGCATTGCCTCTTGCCTTCTCTGACTGTGCGCTATTTTGCTGTGTGCTCAACGTGATGTCATAAAGTCACATTGCGGGAGGCGCATGATGTACCCAGCGTTAGGGAGCTGGAACAGAGACCACGATGGATGAGAGGCTGGGTGTGGTGGCTGGACAGCAGAGTGGGTGCCATGGTCGTATGGCCTATCGGGTATGCGGCTGCAGAGCTGGTGTGGAGGCTGTCTACTTACCTTTGTAAGTCATTTTATGCAACACAGAAACAAGTGAAATGAAAACATTGATCTGTTCTTACAGACACACATGTGAGAGAATTACTGTGAGTAGCTTCAACCGCATATGAGTCAGAATTTTAAATAAATTATTGAAAACAAGGATTGTCAAAAGTCTCACTAATAAGAAATTACATCAATGTGAAAAGGTAATAATTTTTTTGTATTGGGAAGATTACCTAAATTGTGCATTTTCAATGTGCTTGTATCACGCCCAGCCTAACAAAAAACTGAGGTTTGCTACAAGGTCTTGCTCCTACAAACATCATTCCGAAGATGCAAAAATGGGGCATGGCCTTGTGGGAGATCGGCCACGCCCATTTTCTGCATTGTATCCGTATTTGCCTTACCAAAACATATTTTGTGTCTCATTGCCTCTGATTGGTTGGCCACCCCTGTGCTAGATCCTGCAAGGGAAGTATAACAAGTACTGTCAGGCATATCACTGCATATATGCAGACATACAGCACAGTATGTTATTTTTGTCTCTATAAATCGAAATTTAGTGAAGGAGAATAAGGAAACATTAATATCTCACTAGTCTTCAGAACCGTAGATATGTGTTACTGTCTATTAAGGATAATGACTGCAGTGTAAATGAGAATATACTGTGTAACTTCCATAGAGGGGTCAATGACCAGCAGCATGTACTGAAGGAGGCACTTTGAAGTGAGGATGATAATTCTTTGAACTGTAAAGTGATATAAACAGCACATTGATCCTGCATACATCATAGGACCTATTCTAGCAAGACATAGATAAACAATGTTGGAATGGCTTCCTCTTTCCAGAATTAGACTGTAATTGCTACTTAGTTGTCTGTAGGTTACATTTTTTCCACTGTCTAGATGTAGTATCATAGGAGACTTTATCATCATAAAATATATATAAAGAAATGCGGAACATAAACATATTTTTACATTGACATGCTAATACAGAACTTCCAACTCAGAGTCTGTATTGTCTTAATTTCATTTAAGAGATTAAGTGGCTGATTTATTAACATTATTTATACTAAAATAATGTGAATAATATGAATTATTTTAGTATCATATTAATGCACTAAAAGGACTTTTGAGCAGTTTTCATGAAAAATTGCCTCAAACCATTTAATTCACATATTTTAGTAAGCAACAATTTTTTTTTGTATATTCAGCAAGATCACATTTCCCATTATAAGTATGGGAAATGCGATCTGGCTGAATATACTAAAAAAAATTGTGAAAGAAAACTGCAGGGAGAACTGTGATAATAAAGCCATCTTTAGCTGTATAATCACAGGGCTCACTGTGAATCCTGGCTTCGGCATAGCTTTCTCAGCCCCTATGCAGAGAAAGCAGGGACAGTGCAAAGTGATTAGCTATTTGGGTCTGATGGACACAGAAGCTGATCACTGTGTATATTTTTTTTTTTTAGAACTGTGTGGGCCACTTGGTTTCATTCTGAAGGGGCCCCTATCCTATTCTAGAGGGTATCCGGACTTAGAATGATTGATTGACTCTAGGTTGACAGTCATGTGGTCGACCAGTAGAGTCAATCTATCATTTATACTATAACCCTTCCAGAGATATCTCTCCACAGCAGTTGTTTATGTTATGTCCCATAGTAGGGCCCTAATTTATTTTCTAAACCATAGTAGTTATGAGGATAAATGTTATACACGCTATAGTAGTGCCCTAGTTATTTTATGAACCATTAGTGCCCTTGTTCCCATTACATCACATTGTAGGGCTGTCATTACAGATATATAATATGACATATAGTGGGAAATTTTATAGGAAGAGAGATTCAGAAAGTGATAGATTTGGTAAGAAATCTCGTTTTTTTTTAAAGCAGCAATCACTTATACTTCAAAATCAAACTGGTTTTGCAGTATAAATGATTGCCGCTTTAAAAAACTGCAGATTTCTTACCAAATCTCTCACTTTTATTCCCTGCACCTATGGTAGATATGCCCTTGGATACTGTCAGCTGATCTTTGCAGTGCCATGTTGGAGGATATTGTTGGGAGTTGGCTCTAATTTAGAATACACAAATAAATGGACCATCAGAGCGGCGATGCCTTACTGATGCTTGTGGCTTACCATATGTTTGTAACTGTGATCTCTGCATCACTATTATAATGTAGGATACGTGTCTCATTTGTAGGTTCATTATGGTCAGTGTGCTGGAGGGAAGGGTGTTTGCAGTGAGCAACATCTTCACAGTTTGCTCTAAGGTTGCAGGCAGAGGTATAGCATGTAAAACATGTGCTCTGGGTGCTATATGATCTATGGGCCACCAAGACTAGTGTAATTCTTTCAAATATCTATCTATCTATCTATCTATCTATATATATATATATATATATATATATAGCGTTTAAGAAGAAGCGTCACTCCAGGTTCTAATTCAATATACTTTTACTGCTTAGTCAACAGTGTTTTGGGCCGGAGCCCGTCTTCAGGACATACACGGTCCGGCCCGAAACACTGTTGACTAAGCAGTAAAAGTATATTGAATTAGAACCTGGAGTGACGCTTCTTCTTAAACGCTATTTGACAAGCGCTGGCACAGCCAGCGATCAGCGGGCACCCAGGTCAAGCTATCCAGTGGAGCAGGGGCAGGTGAGGAGTGCCGGACCTATCTCCATATATATATATATATATATATATATATATAGATAGATATAGATATATATATATTCCTTTTCATTACTCTTTGAGTAGCAACATACATGAAAAGGATGGCTGAGTTGAATTGGGTAGCTTTTCAGCAGGTTTATGGCTGGCAGCCAGTTGGTATACTTCTGATAAGAATGCTCTCATGCGGACCAGTGGCAGAGGGGCTGGGTGCAGTGGAGTAGAGGATACAAGTGAAATGAATTCCCTAAGCATTTTGTCACCATCAAAGATTCACTGGATAAAAGTTATGTTATTTATGTATTACTATTTATCTAGTGGAGCATTTTACAACTGAACAGGACAGTAATAAAACATGTTTATTAACTCACAGATTGGACCCTATGGGCCCTACACACGTACCGACGTGTGTAGGGAGAGCATTCTGAGTAATTCGGCTTCGCTCAGAACTCTCAGGTTGTCAGCACACAATGCTAAGCGAGGTGTCAGGGGCAATTTTCTCCATTGAGAACACTGGGCCCGACCGATTAATAACCTGTGTGCAGGTTATTAATTGGTGGAAGACAAAGTCCCACGGGGCCGGGCATTTAAATCACTGTGTGGTCTACACACACAGCCAATTTCAGGCATTTTCTGAGCAAATTAGTAAAAAATTATGTAAAATCGCTTAGAAAATGCTGGAAAGTCGGCCCGTGCGTAGGGTCCATTATAATTTATAGGATAATTACTTTGTCCAGAGACCCTCCAGATCAACTCACACCCCACGTACTTGCTATGATGCCTCAGATTGCTCATCTTGCTCTCTGCACATTAGCCATACCCCTTCCAGCAGAGTTGCTGGAGTGTATGAGGAGGCACTGTAGCACCAGTCCTTGGAATAGAATAGAATATTTTATTTGTCATTAACAAGACAGCAACGTACTGTCAACAAAAGTTACATACAAGCACTTGTACAGCAAAAACAACTAAAACATTTTCCTATTTCAGTGTTGATCATTTAACATGCCAACAGCAGTTGGAAAAAAACTGTTTAGCATGCGCTCTGTGCGTGCACGGACACTTCTGACCCGTTTTTGCGACAGCAATATATCAAAAACCGCATAGTTTGGGTGACTTGAATACCATGGTCCTAACTGTGTGGAGTTTTACGGTTTTCTCCCCCTTTGATGGACACTAGTAGCTTGTCTCTACTGTTCCCAGAACCAGAGATATCAGCCTTCCAGCAGCTGGTTACTGATCCAGCTCCACACACCTGGTATGTAGTTTTATATACTCATTGGCAGATTGCTCTGCCTCCTCAACTCTGATCCCCTAGTCCCCAATACCATTTCGTAGGTGGGATTCTCTAGTTTTTAATTCCATTAAAAGCTAAGAAATCTATTTCCGGAAACTGGAGATATCTGCAGTCAAGCAAGCTGTCCTCCCACCAAAAAATTATTAATAATAAGCCCACTCCACTATACACCCCTCCTCTGCGTATTAAACATCCTCTACCACCCTGGAAGTTATGTATCAGGACCCCTTCATTCAGCCCAATGCCCCCTTCTCCCACCTCATATCCCACCATCTGTGCAGTAAAGGGGTAATTAGTGGAAATTACTGAGCCAGGCCCTACATGCTGAGCGGTTGATATAAAACCCCCTACCATCCGCGGGACATCAAAGCTTCCGCTCATAGCACCCCCCACTCCTACCGCTGGAGGATAGGTAGGGGCCCCAATACATTGCTATGGCCAGGGGTCTACACTGCTGTTATGTGTGTGTGTATATATATATGTGTGTGTTATTCTAGCGCCCTCTGAAACCCCCCTTTCTTTCTCATATATATATTTATATATATATATATATATAAAAGAAAGGGGGGTTTCAGAGGGCGCTAGAATAACACAGCAATTTAGATAAAATAATTGTATTTAATACAAAAGGATTAAGAATGAAATTTCACATGAATCACCCTATATCGGGTGTAACAAATAAACACAAACACAAGTGTTACAACAATATGTCACTTCTGGTGGGTAGATGAATTGCTCAAAAGATGTTCACAAATGTATGCAAAACTCTGGTGGGTTGATGGTGGAAAGTCCAACGCGTTTCGTCATTCTCATGACTTCATCAGGGGCAACTTTATCAGGCACAACAGAGCGACATTCTAAATAAAAAATATATATCCAGATAGAGTTTCTCATAGTTAACCAGATAGGCAAACTCCAACACAATAATGAAGTCCAGAGGGAGTGTGCACAGTGAAAGTGAGGTGGACTCTAGCTGTGCACACTCCCTCTGGACTTCATTATTGTGTGGGCCACTGAGCCTATCACCTTTTGTTTCTGGAGAAAATCAAGCTCTTTTGCTTCTGTTGGAGTTTGCCTATCTGGTTATCTATGAGAAACTCTATCTGGATATATATTTTTGATTTGGAATGACATAGCTGTATCAGTCGCTCTGTTGCTCCTGATGAAGTTGCCCCTGATGAATTCATGAGAATGACGAAACGCATTGGGCTTTCCACCATCAACCCACCAGAGTTGTGCATACATTTGTGAACATCTTTTGAGCAATTCATCTACCCACCAGAAGTGGCATATTGTTGTAACACTTGTGTTTGTGTTTATTTGTTACACCCGGTATAGGGTGATTCATGTGAAATTTCATTCTTAATCCTTTTGTATCAAGTACAATTCTTTTATCTAAATTGCTGTGTTATTCTAGCGCCCTCTGAAACCCCCCTTTCTTTCTCATTTCTATTTCCTGGATCCTATCTAACAGAGGATCCCTCGGAGGTGCTGCTTCCAAAAACTCTCAGCACAGAGAGGGGACCCCCATATCTTGTTATTTATATATATATATATATATATATATATATATATATATATATTGGGGTTTGCGGCTTGGCACTCCTTCTCTTACAAGCAGCTTCCCAGGTGCCCTCAGGATCCAAAAAACAGCGTGGGTGTAACCAGGTATAATCCAGGAGACAGACAGACAGCAGCACTCAATGGGTTTTTGAAAGTGGGTTTAGTGATACTCCAACGTTTCAGGTTGTTCTTACACCTTGACAAAGGGGCTAGTCCCCGAAACGTTGGAGTATCACTAAACCCACTTTCAAAAACCCATTGAGTGCCGCTGTCTGTCTGTCTCCTGGATTATACCTGGTTACACCCACGCTATATATATATATATATATATATAGCAGCGGTTTTCAAATCAATGAAGACAGGAGGCGGCACTCTCAAGAAAACGTGGTCAAATTGTATTAAAGCATCATAGTGAAGAAAACGTGTTAAAAGTCAACAGTTTCGAAGCTTACTCTCCTTCCTCAGGACGACTGACTGCATAACTCAATCAACAGTGTGAAGTGCATATATATATATATATATATATATATATATATATATACACATATATATATATATATATATATATGTTTATGATTATTATTATTTATATACATTTGGTCTATCTATAATACTTTAACTGACCCGGCATATACTGGGTCACCTAAGTGTCCATCTCTGTGCTTTGCTCCGTCCCTCTGGAAACCCCCTTCTGAAAATCCTGCGTTTGCCCCTGGGTGGAGTAACACTTGCATGTATTACTCTGAATGTTATTGTCAATTATTTTACAATAAGCAACGTCCAATGTATTTTTGTAGGTTGTCATTTAAAATACAGCAAATTAATTGAACTTTTACAGATAGGGGTCTATTCTGCTTGCACTTCAAAGCCTTATTTAACTTAACCCTTTGAGTGCCGCCATCTCTGTGAGAGATGTGCAAAATGTCAGCTAAAAATGCCATTGTTGCTCACATTTTTTACATAAATTCAAATAAAAAATGGTGTGTAAAAAAAGATTATATTTCCTATATGAGGTAACCATTACAGGTCATTCTGATGAATAAAAATGTTTGCTTGGCACCTATTTTGACAAATACACTGGCAGGCGAACTATAACAAGTGTGAGGTGCTATAACAGAACCAGTGCACTCAAAGCCCAGAATAGAAGTTTGTTCTGTAGGTCGCTGTTCTTATTGCCTAATTGTGTTGTTTATTTTATTTCAGTAGAGGTTTGTTTTTAATTATTTAATAATCTCCAGCAAATAAGACTGAGAGCCTATTAGAGCCGTAGTTCAAGCTAGTTCACAGCAGGAGTTTCCATTACCCAGTAATATGTTAAAGAAAGGAACTGAAGCCATGGGAATACTAGGCAAGATATGAAATTCTAATAAATAAAAAAACCTATTAAGAAAGACAACAATACTATTACTAGCAAAAAAGAAAAACAATATTAAACATTAAAGCAAAATATCAGATGTCTGGTTTAAATTAAGCGGGGAAAACATTAATCTGTAATTATCCTGAGATGAGATTATTGTTATCAATAATACAGTATTTTCTCATATACTTCAGCTAAAAGAACATGTTCTCAAAAAATATTTGAGATTATGCATAGACTCCCTTGGGGGTCACATGTTGACTCTAAAAGGTCAAAGATATTAAACGTAAGCTCTGTTGCATGAAATTGTGTTTATACAGCACCAACAGTGTACGCTGTGCTTAGCAGGATCACAGAAAAAGGAAAATATAATAACATTACAAATACTGGAGATAAGAACTGGCAAAATGTGGTAGGGTATACAGCACCCAAGAAGCTTAGAATAATATTAGGTCACCATTCAGCCAGGCTTAAAACTATGAACAGAATGTTGACCAAAATACCTTACAAGCAGTGTTCCCTCTAAGCTGTGCGCACGTGCGCGCGCACACACCTTGACGAGCGTGCGCACAGACATTACAACTGAGCGCACAAAGCAGCAGTGGTCCCTTTTTGCAGTTGTGGACTCAATTAATGTGTGTTTCACCCACAACTACATTGTGTACTGTATTTTGAATGTTTAAATGTTTAATATCATTTTGAAGTAAAGTTAACACAAATGCTGAACGTCATTTTCCAGTTATATATAAGTGACGCACAAAAATGTAAATTTCATTCCAAAGTTGCACAGCCAAAATCTTTTGCCGCACACAGCCTTCGTAAAATTAGAGGGAACATTGCTTACAAGCCATCAACACAACACTTTACTGAAGAGTAATTATTTGAATTCACTTCCAAAAACTGTCCAGTAAAACTATAAACTATCTAAACTTCAAGATTGTAAAATAATATTTCCAGTTTAACTATTAACAGTTTTGTGTGTGTATATATATATATATATTTGCCATCCTTATGGAGACCATGTCCCTTTCAGGAAGAAACCAGCACTGGACTAGATACTTTTGCAGAAAAAGTTTTTATATCCAACTCAGGGAAATGCTTTAAATTGGCATAAATCCGGCTTATCACAGCATGTCACCACTTTGTATGGAACATTTAGTCCCCACCCTCAGGCATACACATATACGTTACTGTGAGTAGATCTTCAAGCCAGGATCTGTACTCGGTCCCCGATGGACCGTTTCAGTGCCTTGCGCACCTTCTTCAAGGGAAATGAGCTGACCCAGAATGCCAAACATGCATGTTTGGCATTCTGGGTCATGCGAACGGCCTGTGGAAATAAAAGTATCAGGATTTAATTGCAGGATGGTCTCGCGCATGTGTACTGTGATCCGTATGCATGTGCAGTTGATCGATTATCACCCGGCCTGCGAATGCTGCTGTGCATTCAGGTCTGACTCAGGCCCACAGTGCCTGATTTGGATTTGTACACAAACCCAATGGTTTATATACAAATCCAGTGGTTAGTGGACTGTGCATGCACATAATGGGGGAAATTTACTAAAGGAAATTTGTAAAAAATAGGTGTAAAAATAGGTGTATTTGTATCCAGAAATACCCTTATTTTTGACATTTACTATCCCGAAAATACGGCAATTTGTATTCGTATTGATAGCACATCAATACGAATACGAATTGCCGTATTTCCGAGATAGTAAATGTCAAAAATAAGTGTATTTCTGTATACAAATACACCTATTTTTTACACCTATTTTTTACAAATTTCCTTTAGTAAATTTCCCCCAATGGGTCTTGTGGGTACACTCACAGCCACAGCATGATTGACATTCCGGAGTAGGGATTGCAGCTAGCTCCGTTGTACAAAACAGCTGACTGGCACAGCACCCAGATCTTGCAGATGTATGCATAAGCTAGCTAAAGCTGTGTACACACAGTTCAATTCAGTGTCATTTTTTATTTGACTATATAGTCCAAATCGAATAAAAAAATGGCACTGACTGAAACAGTGTTAACTGCATTCGATGCGGCCCCACGGCATCGGGATCGAAAGCAGAAATAGACTTAGCAGGCTAGATCAAAGACATTGCAATGCTGATCAATGCAGCATCCCCCCTCCCTCGCCCCAGGTGCTGTCCTTGTGCTGTCCTCCTGCCATCATTCCCTCCATCCTGTGTGATGCTGGCGCCCGCCGGTTCCCAGCAGCCATCGAATCGGTATCACCAGCCACCGGGTCGGGCTATGCGTACACGGCATAACTCCCAACATAACAAATGTCTCCGGCTGCATTTGTGTTTTATATGTATGTAATCGTATAGCTGCTTCTCTGTAGCTAATTGAATATGCCCTGTTGTGTACACAGCACACAATTTACTGTAAGCTGGGAATAAAGTGAGTTCTTGCCAATGCATCATATTCTTCAGTCATTTAGTTCTGGTACAAAAATTCCTGAATAAGAGATATTTTTATAGAATGGGTGATTGTCTAATGAATGTCTTCTTTACACTTCATATTTTTTGTTGGTATATGTCATTCAGATGCTCTCTGTATTGTGTTTACTGAACTGCTTTACCAATGTTCCTTGATGAGTTGCTTTTTGAACTGTATGGCAGTCACCAGAGGGGTTTTTGTACTGTATATTTACTAGAGATGTGCAGACTCAGATTCCAGAGATCCGAGCCCCCACGGACGTCATCATTCCGAGCCCGGTTCCGAGCAGCACTCTGAGATTCCCACCTGACTCGGTCCGTCCGCGTGGGCAGAACGTCATCACCCGGCGCCGGAATTCGCAAGGCTTTAAATAGTGGCTTCTGTGCCCGCCATCTTCACTCCAGTCTAGTAGTTGGCTGGGAGAGCGTGTGTTGGTGCTGCTGCTGGGGCTTAAACTTGAGCTTGTGCTTGACCTTGAACTCAATATTTTTTATTCGCTGGGGCTGTCTTTCAGTGCTGCTGTGTACTCTGTTCTCCTCTCTGCTTAGGGTGGGATCTCCCTAGCAAGGAGGACAGTCCAACTGTGTACTTGTAGTACTGCTGTCTCCTCTGTGCTGGGGCCTACCTCTGGTGCTGTGCTGTAATATTATATATTATATTAATAATTCATTATATTATATATAAAGTCCACTGGTGCTGCCTGCACTGAATCTGCCAGTATTATTTACTCAGTCCACTGTTGGCACTGGCAGTGCTACTGCCTAAGTGTACCTACCTAGTACATACTAGGCTGCTATATATAATTTAATTAAAAAATAATACTTATGCTGCGTGGGACTGTAAAAAATAATTCCATGCTGCTGGTGCACTGACGTGTGCCACTGCGTGCCAAGCAGTACCTAATAATAAAATTAATTATTATAAATTCTGCTGGTGCATAATAGTCTGCTACTAGTGCTGTGTAACTACCTTTTGTGGTGGCCACTGGCAGTGCTACTGCCTACCTACCTAGTAGTTTCGGTACTTCTGTACTTTCAGGTCGCCAGCATGGCGCCGCGCGTCAGAGTTCCCTTGCGGGGCTCGCTTCGCTCGCCCACGCTGCGGGCTCGGTGGCTCGCTACGCTCGCCACGCTAATTAAAATCAACTCCATGCCAACATGGATAGTGGAGGTATGAACTATCCATGTTGGCATGGCGTTAACTTAGTTTATTTTACTTAGTTAGTGGCGAGCGTAACCCGGAAGTACGCGCGGCGCCATGCTGGCGCCGTGAAAGTAAAGAAGTACCGTAGTTTCTATACCTACTAGGCTGCTATATTATTAATATTTAATTAATTAATTATATATTAGCATAGTTATCCAGCTACCTCGGTGCAACCTTTTGCCCTAAAAACAATATTGTGAGGTGTTCAGAATAGAATGGAAATGAGTGGAAATGAATGTTATTGAGGTTAATATAGCGTAGGAGCAAAAAAAATAAAAATTCTGCGATTTTAGCAGTTTTTATGCTTTTTAAAAAAAAAATCAGAACCCAAAAGCAAAAAAATCCAAACACAAAACGTTTAGGGGGTGTTTTGGCAAAACCCATTAGAACCCAAAACCTCAAGGTAATCAGAACCCAAAACACAAAACACGAAAAGTGGCTGGTGCACATCCCTAATATTTACTAGGATGTTGTCAGTACTGTATGACTGTCACTCGGATGCTTTTTGAACTTTTAAGTGGTCTATATTATTGTATGAAAGTCAATGGTATGCTGCCTATACTTATATGAGGTTGAGGTATCCTGTTCTGAGGTGCAATATTAGCACCACTAGTTAGTGGCAGAACTACCAAGAAAATATCAGTACATTTTACACTAAAACATAACAAATAATAATAGGTGGGCCCCCCCAGTTCCAAAGTGCTTCAAAAAATGTATTATACACAGAAATTTCAATTTAAACATGAGTGCAATATGTCCTTTTGGATTTTCCATAGATATTAGTAAATCCTTGGTGTGAATCAAGAAAGTGATTAGATTCACACCAACAACTCACTAACAATTAAACACAATTCAAAAGGACATATTTTATTAATTTTTTAAATTAAAATTTCTGTGTATATTGCATATTTTAGAGCACCTTGGAACTGTCTTGAGACCCACCTTTTATTATTCATAATGGTATGCTGTCTTTATGCTGTGATGGTCACTGGGATGAGTCTTTACTGCATGGTTGCCATTAAGATGCTGTTTGTACAGCATGGCGGCCACTGGAATACTCTTTGTACATTAGTGTGCTAATTAGAATGGTATTTGTCCTGTATGATGGCTACAAGGATGCTGTCAGTACTGTATGATGGACAATGTAATGCTCGATGCCCTGTATCGTGATCAGAAATTTGCTGTCAGTGCAATATGATGGTCACTTTGATGATTAATGTCCTAAGTAAGTACAGTAGGTTACTCTTTAACCAATCCTAGGTCATCATTAATTTCCCAATCTTCACCTAACTACAAACTCTTTCTTTCCTAAATGAATTAAAGAAGATGACAATTTTCTTGGTCTGTCCTACTGCCCACCACATATAGTAGGGGTCCTAAATCCAGATAATTGCCCGAGTTTTCAGATTATTAGACTCAGTCTATCCATAGTTCTTGAATAGAAGTCACTCAATGCTCTTCCAGTGGGCAAGCCATCTCTCAGGAATAGGCAGCAAGCAGGAAATGAGGAATTCCACAGCAGCTGTTTGTTATGTGCTAAGCAGTATTGATTTGGAAAGGGATATACAAAAGTCAACAAAACCTTTAATGTACAACACTATGATGTTGCTAAAATGCCAAAAACAAGTTATATGTGTTTTACAGTAGCATTTACAAAGGCCACCTCTGCTAAGCTGTCTGTGTTAGGGAAATGTGTTTATACAGACTATATAATATAGTGCTCATTACACTGTTGCTTAGCACCAAAAGTATTAGCCTTTCAATGACAAAGTTGCTGTCATCCTACTATAGCGGCTTTAGAGAAGAACGCATTTTGCAATCAAATGTGGGAGAGATGCAAGTAAAATAAAAAAAGAAACAATTGTTCAGACAAATGATCATAAAAATGTCCCCAGCTCAAAAACAGTATAATCCTTCACACACAAACAGTACTTAAGGCACAAAAATGCATATACAATACCTGCTTCCCACGATAGGTGAACGTCTCATTTTACAAACATTATACAATGGGTTAATGCACCATCAGCTGATCAGAGTCATCATTATTATTTCTTATCAGTGCAGCAGCAATCTAGTACGCGCAAGATATATACCTCCTAAAAGTAAATAATACTATTATCACTAATCACAATAATTCGGGGCATTATTGCTGCAAGTGCTTTCAAATTGATTTCCTGTTTACAGGGTATTATTATTATTATTATAATTTTATTTATAAAGCGCCACAAGTGTTTTGCAGCGCCGTACAAAGGAACAATACAAGGAGACAAAGCTTGGCATAACATTGAATAAATAACAAGAATACAGTACAAATAAAGAGCGCCACAGTTCAATACACATTACAGCTTGGATATAAGTAGTGAGGACTCAATCAACATACAACTAGAGGCTAGATGCCAATGATGGAGATGAGTATGCGGACAAAGATGGTCACTGAGTGTTGGAGTATAGGAGAGCTGTGAGTGACATGTGAAGAGAAGAGGGCTTTGACAACAGGAGGGAAGAGGGCCCTGCTCAGAGGAGCTTACAATCTAGTAGTGTAAGGTACTAGTGTTACTGCTTATTTGCTATTGTTACCATTTTCCATGGTATTAATTTTACTACAAGATATAGTATATTACTTTTGCTGTAGAAATTAGGTTTTATTAAATAGTATGACAGAATCTGCAACCATAAGACTTGGTTGTATTTTGTAGCACTTGTACGCGGTATCAATTTTGCAGCATGAAAATACAGATCTTTAGGGAGATATTAATAGGATGAGAGATTCAGAAAGTGAGAGATTTGGTAAGAAATCTCCAGTTTTTTTAAAGCAGCAATCATTTACATAGCAAAACCAGTTTGATTTTGCAGTATAAATGATTGCCGCTTTAAAAAAAACAGCAGATTGCTTACCAAATCTCTCACTTTCTGAATCTCTCATCCTATTACATTTTACCCTTAGTATCTGATGGTCTAGTACCACTCGGAACTGAATTGTGGAGACTAACATGCCACTTGAGTTCACAAGGGAATTTGGGCTTCCTTGGCAGGTGGCATGCAGGTCTTAATCATTTGCCCCAGCTCAGGGCATGGCAGGCTGGCAGCAAAGAAGTAGCAGTTAAATGAAGGAGTACACCTTAGAGTTAACGTAGAGGAAAGACAAGCTGCAATCTGGAAGAAATGTGGTACAAAAACAACGAGCAATAGTGGTCGAATGTGAAATGTCATCCAAGATCAGAGTCATTAGGAAGATTTACAAATAGTAGGCTCACCAGAGAACAAATAACATATGCAGTGGTGGACGTAATGCCAACATCTGAAGATCTGAGCAATGTTTTTTAATCATTTTTTAACTCTTTTTGCTTAAAGGGACATAGCAGGGCCAAGAAGTGGGTAAGGAGTCACAGCAAGCCAAGTCCAACCACAATATTGGGATGAAGAGAACAGGACCATTTCTTCCAGGGCAGAAACAAACAACAATTATATGGCAACTGGTTGCAGACAGGAAGCACCTTATGTCAGTCGGGAGCCTCAATAGCAGTAATCAGGTTCTGGTAATTCGTTAAGGGCATCTGTTCATTAAAACACCTCTTCAGTCCATGGCAATGAAAACAGAATACAAAGAGATTTCTGCTGTGAGTTGTTAATTAAGCCTGTGGCTCAATGCATTGAGTTTGTATAACAAACAAAGAGGATTGGATTACAGGCAGATCCATGACAGGCTAATAACCTAAGTGGTGCATTTACTAAAGGTTCTAACAATAAAAAGAGGTGATATTGACCATAGCAACCAATCAGATTCTGTCTATCATGTTGTAGGCTGCAATACAGAAATTATAGAATCTGATTGGTAGCCATGGGCAAGATCACTGTTTAAATTTTAGAACCTTTAGTAAATTTTCCCCTAAGGATTGCGTCTTATTGCTTTTTCAACAAATAATATATGCAAAAATACTTTATTTAGTCCATATCCTTCCCTTTTTACAGTGGTAAAACAGAGGCTACAAAAGTAGTAAAAAGTCTCAACCTATAAATTATGGGCATTTTCTTCCAACAATCCTTCTAAAGGTGCCCACACACGCACCGATCCCGGCGGTGCGATGCTATACGATGGGGTGCGCGCTCCCGCGGCACACTATCGCACACTACAAAAAGTATGTGCTGCACATACTTTTTGTACTAGCTTTTTCTAGCATAGCATCGCATCGCATGCACATCGTATGCACAAGGCATACGATGCGATGCTATGTGTGCTAGTTAAGCCCACAACGCACGCCGGGATCGGTGCATGTGTGGGCACCTTAAGTCATTGGTTTTCTAATGATTTATGGTCAGTGTAAGAGGCAAATCCAGTGCTTGTCGCTGCCAATCATAAAATGTGTGGACAAACAGAAAGAAGTACTGTCCATCACCACATAACTGAACCTAAGGATGACATATTAACACAATTTACTTAATTTAATAATTTGACCAGAATTTTTTAATAAAAGACTTTTGGTCCATGGGTGTCGTTAAAAAATTCTTATACTCTAGGGTGCTTTGATTCAAAAAAGTTTGGGAACCAATGCTCGTGTTGTATATTTACTTAAGTAAATACAAAAGAGGTATTCCTTTTATGTGCAATTATTACCACTTCTTCATAAGAAAGGGTAAAAGACTGCGCTGTACCTGCAGTGTGTGGAAAGGGCTGCTGCACAATATCCTAAGATGCACTACAATAGCACCTTGATAGAGAAGACTGTAAGGGGGGGGAAATAGGATGTACGTGCGCAAACCCTACTGCTGAATAACCATTAACCAGTGACACTTCTCTGGTAAAGAATAAAAATATTTTATTAATTAGTGCAAAATACAGTTTTGGTCATTTATAAAGTACACTTAAAAACTAAAAATGGGAGTGTCTCCTAATACCGGTATACATCAACTAGACATACGGACATGAAACATAAAATAAAAGTAAAAATTAAAAAATTCATATATATATAGAGAAAAAAATATAAATATATAAGAGTTCCACAGGGGCCTGATTCAGCTCCTGCAAATAGAACAAATGTTGTACTGAAAAAACGGGGCCAAGGTTATGCCAAAAATAAAGTCCTGCAATGAGGATGATAAGAGTCCTGAAAAGCAGTAAACCCACTGTATGGACAGTTAGTGTGGGGGCCTGATTCAGCTCCTGCTAATAGGATGGGAGTTGGTACTCAAAAATGGCAAGATAGTGCCCAGAATAATGTCCTGCAATGAGGATGAAGTGGGTCCTGTAAACCAGGATACCCTCTGTATGGATGATGGATATAGGGGTTCCTGAGAGTTTGGACAGGGTAATTACCTGATCACAAGATGCTCACTGACCCTGAATCGAAAACGTCTGCCGGCAGACTTTCCTCCTGCTGAGCTGTAAATAAAGACAGTCTGGAGTCCGATTGTCCTCTGTACCTTCAACGCGTTTCACCTGGGTGCCAGGCTTCGTCAGGAAGAGATTTGCAAATCTCTTCCTGACGAAGCCTGGCACCCAGGTGAAACGCGTTGAAGGTACAGAGGACAATCGGACTCCAGACTGTCTTTATTTACAGCTCAGCAGGAGGAAAGTCTGCCGGCAGACGTTTTCGATTCAGGGTCAGTGAGCATCTTGTGATCAGGTAATTACCCTGTCCAAACTCTCAGGAACCCCTATATCCATCATCCATACAGAGGGTATCCTGGTTTACAGGACCCACTTCATCCTCATTGCAGGACATTATTCTGGGCACTATCTTGCCATTTTTGAGTACCAACTCCCATCCTATTAGCAGGAGCTGAATCAGGCCCCCACACTAACTGTCCATACAGTGGGTTTACTGCTTTTCAGGACTCTTATCATCCTCATTGCAGGACTTTATTTTTGGCATAACCTTGGCCCCGTTTTTTCAGTACAACATTTGTTCTATTTGCAGGAGCTGAATCAGGCCCCTGTGGAACTCTTATATATTTATATTTTTTTCTCTATATATATATGAATTTTTTAATTTTTACTTTTATTTTATGTTTCATGTCCGTATGTCTAGTTGATGTATACCGGTATTAGGAGACACTCCCATTTTTAGTTTTTAAGTGTACTTTATAGATGACCAAAACTGTATTTTGCACTAATTAATAAAATATTTTTATTCTTTACCAGAGAAGTGTCACTGGTTAATGGTTATTCAGCAGTAGGGTTTGCGCACGTACATCCTATTTCCCCCCCCCCCTTACAGTATTACCACTTCTTCACCTGTCCATATATACAATTTCAATTCCCTACCACATGAACACACATTCACACTACAGTTACTTTTTCTCAGAATCTAATGAACCTACCACAATGTTTTTGGAGTTTGGGAAAGACACAGTAGCACCCAGAGGAAACCCATGCAAACACTGCAGGAACATTCAACTCCACACAGGTCTTATAACAAGCAATTAAACTCATGAACTCAGTGCTACAGTTCACCAACCTTTCTGCATCACAGTGCGTGAACTGATTAAGACTTTTTAATCTTCTAATACTGAATACCAAGAAAATAGTGAAATTTAAGAAAACAAGCAGAGGGACATAAAAAAAGATAATAGTAATGTGTCATGAGCTCTTAAGCTGGGCATACACTATACAAATATCTGGCAGGAGATGCGGTTAACATCTCGGCAGACAGGATGCTGGCAGTCAGCATACTGATGCCGGCATCACGACTTGCAGGCATTGGACTAGTACCAGAATATCAATATCGATGAGGATGCCAATGCCCGAATCCTGATTGCCAGCATCTTGAACATAAGTATGCAAGGCTGGTTAGCGCTAGGTCATGGAGGGTTAGGTTAATGCAATAGTGGGGAATTAGGGTTACGCTGTGGAGAAGGAGGATTAGTTTTAGGCTAAGGGTTAGGGAGATTAGGCACTAGCGGGAAGAGTTAGGGTTAGGCTGTGGAGGGGGGGAGTTAGGGTTAAGGGGAACAGTAACCGGAACCCTGTTGGAATTCCGAAAAAAAGGGGATACGGATATCCACAAAAAAAGGCGCTATGTATGAGTTGGTTGGCTAAGTGCAGCAGCAGTCTAAAAAAGGGGGAGTCAGCCCCGATATAATGGAAAGCAAGAAGAAGGTGGTTGACTGCGCTAAATGGTAAAGATTTGAATAATGTAAGTGGTAAATTACATGAACATAAACATATAGGTCAGGTGTGTGGTAAAGAAATTTTTAGCAATTTATTAATTCACATAAAAAATGGGGGTAAATTAAAACCAACAATAAAATAGATTAAAATGACAAAAATGACACTGATGTTAATAGTCACCCTCAGATGATATGGGACAGTTCAGTCCGATATAGCGGTCTTTGGTTTCCGGAGATTGTAGGATTGGATGGGTATGTCCACACCAAGAGATGTTGAAATTTTCCACTGGAAATAGTAACAAAGTGAGGGGCCAGTTCACTTTGTAATGGATATTTTGTAAACCATGGTGGATGGTACCAAAAGGTGGTAAGTGTGGTACTTGGGGGAACACTGGACCTCTATGGACCCAACCAGCCCGGTTGGGTCCATAGAGGTCCAGTGTTCCCCCAAGTACCACACTTACCACCTTTTGGTACCATCCACCATGGTTTACAAAATATCCATTACAAAGTGAACTGGCCCCTCACTTTGTTACTATTTCCAGTGGAAAATTTCAACATCTCTTGGTGTGGACATACCCATCCAATCCTACAATCTCCGGAAACCAAAGACCGCTATATCGGACTGAACTGTCCCATATCATCTGAGGGTGACTATTAACATCAGTGTCATTTTTGTCATTTTAATCTATTTTATTGTTGGTTTTAATTTACCCCCATTTTTTATGTGAATTAATAAATTGCTAAAAATTTCTTTACCACACACCTGACCTATATGTTTATGTTCATGTAATTTACCACTTACATTATTCAAATCTTTACCATTTAGCGCAGTCAACCACCTTCTTCTTGCTTTCCTGTTGGAATTCCCTCTATTAGGATTCTGACCGGTGTTATTCCTTTCTCCAATCATCTGTGTATATTCCCTTTTGAAGATATTTTCCAGATCTAACTGGTTGTAATGAAAATCTAGTAATGGATGAGAGCAAGTGACAATTGAGCATTCATACAAATTGATTAAATCCATTATTTAACCAATATGACAACCATTCCTTTTAAGTAGCCATATTCCAAATATGATCTCTATACCCGAAATGTTATCTTTTTCTAACAATCACAACTGTCAGGTCTCCCATCAAGCTGTCAGGTAAAGGTGGGATATGCAGCATACAGTATGTAAACCCAGTAAAATCTTACATCAAGGGATCTACATAAAAATTCATGTTGTGCGAATCACATCATACTACAGGTGGCTTGGCCAATTCTGTAGCACAAGCATAAAGAACATGAGGTCCCATTCCATTAAGGCCCTATTAAGGTATATGGTTACATAGAGTTACCAGATTATTGTAAAAGAGAGCTGTCGGAAAACATGTCAAGTCGATGTAAAGAGAAAAAGTAGCAAGAAGAATTGTTAGTTATCAAAATGATTTATCTGTCCAATAGTGTCGCCATCTTTTGTTTATATGCTGAGTAGAAGGGGCTGTAAAAGGCACAGAGCTTGTTATCTCATGAAAAGAATCTTATTAACTATTTCATATGCTAATTGGGGGCTTTAACGCATTATGACTTTGCCCTTGAGCAAACTCTGACTCTATGAATGCATCACATAGCTATTTAATCTATAAATTATAACTTAATGGGCTATCATTTGTTCTTCCTTTTAATGGAAGGTTATGCTTAATGATATTGGTATATTATACATAGCAGGGTGAGATGACAGACTCAGAAGATCTCCTAGTAGCTTAAAAATAAACATATTGTTCTCATATGTAGAGAGCAATGGAACCATCTGTAAAACAATGTAAAAAAAAAATATCTAAAGTACTTTCCAGTGGTTCACTGTAACATGCATTTATCACAAAGTCGTTTAATATGTTACAAACAGTGGATACATTATCATTAACACATGAAGTTTACACATATTTTACGTATATTTCTGTGTAGCAGTTAAAATACTGACAATTTTTTCTACAAATAAAGAATTCCTAGCATTGCTATAGAAATGTAAATAATGATAATGGCTAACATACTATATGGCTACTGTACCAGTCTGTATACACACTTAGAGGGTTATTCTGGTTTATTCGCAAGGCTGCTAATTCGCAGCCTTGCGAGTCCACCAAACCCCTCCCGGCGAATGAACGCCCACCCGCCCCACATTCGCAGTGCGGATTCGCCCGCACAGGCTGCGAATGGATGTTTAGCATAATCCCACATCTTTGGCTGGTCGGCGACCATGGAAAGATGTGGAAGGTACACGCATATAAAAGTGACTTTTAAGTCACTTCCATATGCGTGCACGCTGGCACGGATATGGGCGGGCAGCTGACATCCGGTGATGTCAGCTGCCGGCCCCCAGTATCCGTGTCACTGCCTCATTTCCATGAGAACACTGGGGTTCTCAAAGATAATGGGGCAGCCTGGTGTCCCTGCCCTTCTCAGCCCCCCGCACGCCGTCATGGATACGAAAGTTTGCTGTGGGTGCACGTACCCTATGTCTGCACATGTGCAGAAACGCGCCTGTGCATGCGCAGATGCGCACCATCGGAGGACCGAATGGACTTGAATAACCCCCTTAGGCCCTTATTCAGATCTGATCGCAGTACAATTTTTTTCTCAAAATGGGCAAAACCATGTGCACTGAAGGTGGGGCAGATGTCACATGTGCAGAGAGAGTTACATTTGGGTGGGGTGTGTTGAAACTGAAATCTAAATTGCAGTGTAAAAATAATGCAGCCAATATTTACCCTGCACAGAAACAAAATAACTCACACAAATCTAAATCTCTCTATACACGTTACATCTGCGCCATCTGCAGTGCACATGGTTGTGCCCATTTTGAGAAAAAAAACAGATCTGAATAAGGGCCTTACTGCATAAGGAACAATTCTATTAGCCAAAACGATGCTATTTTTTTTTTTATTAGCAGGTTTGTCCCTTCTTAGTATAAAACCAAATAAATAACAAGAACTCAGTGTTCTCTGCCTTACTTTTTTTTACAGTTCTATTTAATAATTTTTTTCAATCAGTACGTAATAAATTTTGCTCATCTCAATTACAGTACTGAGGTGTTTATTAAAGACCTATGTCAGAGTTTTGTACCTAGATGTTCCCATGAAACGTAATTTAGGTACGACGAGAGACATGTTTCCACGGAAACATGTTTCGGCTATTCAGCTGTTTTTCATGTGCACAATTTTTCATAATAAAGACAGCCGTGCTGATAATTTGTTTCTTGGGAGCAAACTTCTTTTACAGTCACTTTTGTTTGTCCTTGCTTGTGTCAGCTTTTAATTGAATTGCAATAGCAATGTAGAAAAACCTTAGAATGCCTCTAATATATAATTCAAAAGATTTATTTTGGTAGAAATTCATATGGGACATGATTTAAATATTCATATAAGCAGATTATTCCAATGAATGTAATAACTTCCAAGAAAGGACACACTGTTTCTTCAACTTGATGTTTAGCAGAATGGTTTTATTATTACAAGGAGTTCTCAGACTTGCATGCAATGCATTTGATTGTACACTATGTAACTTTTATAATTAAATATATTGACACGACTGCGTAGTAGGCAAAATGAGTATTTTTTATACCTTTTTTTTCTTTTCTAGCAAAGACAAATATTACATTAAAGTTATATTACTAAAATACCTATGTATCTATGGTTACTGGCAGTACTACATTATTGAGCTTTTATATGGTGCTTGTATTGATTACATTACATAACACTGTATTAGCGCTTACTTATTAACAAAACACTTATACTCAACATTTATTCTATACCATAGTAACCAAACACTTGCTTTCCTTGCGTAACTTTTGCTAGACATGGTTGTAGCAGAGCAGGATTAAGATGGGGGCCCGGTACCCCTGGGCCCCCCTTCTGATAGGGCCCCCTGCCACCGATCTTAGCGCCACAGAGCTATTTTTCATGTGTAAATTGTTAGTGTGATAGCACGTCTTTGCTGTGTACAGTGGTTTTTAATTTACACTTTATATCACCAAATTTGTTCCTTAGGTTGATGGGAGATGACAAGTAACACAGATTTTGTTTACAAGGTTGCCTAGTAAACCAGTGAGCCCCCCCAAAAGCCTTAAGGTGCCCATATACAGTACCATAATTGTATGCATTTTGGTCTACATCGCATTGCATTGCATCGCATGCAATTTGCATGCAATTTGCGTGCAATGCGATCCTAAGCTAGTTCAAAAATACTTTTTGAACTGTGCGATGGGATGTGTACAGGAGTGAGCATCAAGCTCTGTGTTGTAGTGCCTCAGCTAAAAATTCTGCATCTGAATGCTAATCCTATCTAGTCTTAAAATTGGGATTTTAGAATATACAGTATATGCTCAATTTATACAAAATGATGCATCATTGGTTTATGCAAAATGCAACAGGAAGTTTAACTTAAGTACAGCAGCAGGCACAGCTAGAATTGTTGTACATAGTCAATGTACTCAATACTGTTACATTTTACGTATATATTGGATCATCGGGTCACCAGCATTATGGTCGACAAACATTAGGTCGACATGCGTTTAGGTCGACATGCTGGAAGGTTGACATGACTTAATGTCGACATGGGTTAGGTCCATAGGGTCATTAGGTTGACACGGTCATTAGGTCGACATGGGTAAGGTTGACGGGGTCATCAGGTAAGGTCAACAGTGAAAAAGTCGACATAATTATTTATTTTTTCACTCGAATGTCAGCTACGCTAGGCACACTATTTTATTCTCCCACCAAGCTCTAGTGGATGGAAGGGCATGAAATACTGCCTGTCGGCACATGTCGGTTTAAAAAAAACATTAAAAAACCCATGTCGACTGTGTGACCATCGACCTTCTCCATGTCGACCTAATGACCATGTCGACCTAATGTCCCTGTCGACCTAACCCTGACGACCTAATGACCCTGTCAACATAACCCATGTTGACCTAAAGTCATGTCAACCTACCTGCATGTTGACCTAGTGGTGTCAACCTAATTCTTATCGACCTACTTGGTGGTGACCCCATGACCGTATCCCATACTAGGTATTTAAATAATAAAACAAAATTATGTCAAATCTGTAAATTATAAAATGTAAAATGTGCAGGGCAGTGGCATAACATCATCCACAGTGCCTGGAGGTAAGATAGACGTTGGTATACCCCCCCCCCCACACACACACACACACACACACACACACACACAAAGGGAGACATGCGTACATACTGTATTTATTGGTGACATAGTGACATTCATACTGGGGTCTAGAGATACATACAGTATACTTAGACCTGGGAGCAGACCCTAATTAAACAAAAGGCTGATTAGCATGACAGGGGGGTGCTTTCATGTTACAGCTGAGGACGTCCTACCTAGGCTATGCGGCGTCTGCGAACACCAGGGACCACTGAAGAAATCATTGGATGGTGAGTGACTACGAATGTATTTGGACATATTCATTCGGATGTGAATGGATGTGCATCCATACACATCCATTCACAAACCAACCAAATCCATTTGCAAGGCGGGATTTTGGTGGGCGGATGAATTTGGACCTGAATCGGCTCCATGGTGACGCGTACTGCGACCTGTGTGGGGGGTGCCATTGAGGCATTCATACTGGGCCCGGGGAGGACATAGTGACAGATATATCTGAACCTGGGGGAGGACATAGTTAAACACACACTGGTTCCACGGGGCTTGGAGACATACACACTGAGGCCTGGGAGGACTGGGGTGACACACACTGTGGCCTAGGGAGTGACATAGGGCCTTATTTTGGTTCATTCTTTCTGACAAAATCCTTCTTAGCTGGACAAAACCATGTGCACTGCAGGGGGGGCAGATGTAATATGTGCAGAGAGAATTAGATTTGGGTGAGTAATTTTGTTTCTGTGCAGGGAAAATACTGACTGCTTTATTTTTACACTGCAATATAGATCTCACTTTGAAGTAAAACCCCACCCAAATCTAATTCTCTCTGCACAAGTAACACCTGCCCCACCTGCAGTGCACATGGTTTTGCCCATCTAAGAAGGATTTTGTCAGAAAGAATGAACCAAAATAAGGCCCTAAGTGTCATTGATCGGCAATATTTACAGAAACATATATTTAAAAAATCTTAATTTTACACCTAATATAACTACATGATTACGTGACAGTCATTTTAGCATATTAAACAGATGTGCAAATACCAGTGGTAAATGGAGGATTTTTAAGGGGTTTTCTGTACATGGTGCTTATCTATCTAGACTGTAGGCGTATCCAATGGTAATTGACCGTGGATAGTTTATTTACTAGGGGCTATTCAATTAGCCATAATAAGTTGGTTATTGGAATTTTTGTTCATAGGGGGACAGCAAAAGATGTGGAGTTATCTGCTGTGGTCCCTCCACGGTACATTGGGTGATAATATTTGCATATAGCCCCCAAAACTGGCATTTTCAGGGATATTCTTACTAATATTATTTGAAAAATAGGCCCCTAAATCACAAACTAGCATTCAAGTTTCTAGTCTAAAAAATACATATTTCTGCACCATTTTAGTAGAGAGGTACACTTAATGTACAGTGACTACAGCATCTGAGCATGGATAACACTCTTCTATCTGCCTATCCTTGTCTTTTTCTCATTGTGAAAAACTGACTTGACTTCTTTATATGACCTGATTTCAATTGTTCTTTTGTAAAAGAAATGTGCTGGATGTATTCATACAGCGTTATATTTGACATTACAATCATCACTTTAACAAGAGCTTAACATATCTTATGAACACACTTGCTAGGTTTGAAAATGCCTACTTTCTGTAGGTAAAAATAATGATTATTTATATAGCACTTTTTTCCAAAAGGGCTAAAAGGGTTTTTACATAAACAGTGAAGAAAACATTAGAAAAGAGGCAGACATCTTTGGAGCATTGTAATGGTTAGTTATTACAATATAAGAAAAGCAAATACATCATACAAGATATCCAAAGAATCATCTTTTCTGTGGAATATTATCCCACACATGAGAGCACCATCAATGACAGCCATCACATGCAACTATTCTAATGTGCTTAAGCAATAAGTCGAGACATGGTCTTGCCATGGAGAGGTACAAAATACGTATTACAAACATGAGAAAACAAGATAACCCCAGAATCATCAGTTCCATGGATTGTTCATCCTACCCACAAAAGGACCTGGCAAAGCAGCCATCTTGCACACACTACATAAGTTACAATGGCCCTTATTCTGATCGGTGCGGATATTCCCGAATTCTTACGGTGCGGTCCGCACGCCACGCTGTGCGGCGGCGTGCGGGCATCGTCCGTAGAAACGCCCACGTGTCCTCCGCATTCGGATGGACTCACTCTTTAAGAACAGGGCGTGTGTACGGGCGACATACAAACCGTGCGTGTGCGGTGGAAACGTACAGATTCTTGCACAGTCTTCCCGCACAAGCACGGTCTTACCGCGTCAGAACGTACGGGAAGCTGTCCGTACGCCCCGATGCGGAGTATTTACGCACAATCCAACACTTTTGTACTGAGTACACACATCGATCACATGACCCACTTAGGCTATTAGGCAACCTCCTGAAAAAGGGATTGTTATCAATTTCAATCAATTAAATGCTCATCTATACTAACCCACATTCCTACTTCATTCATGACACACATTAACCCTTACAGCATGTGACCCTATCATACATCTATATACACTATGTACATTTAGCTTATTTTAAACATTTTAAACAACTTACACATATACTTTAGCATGTTAGGAAAAAAACACTGACAACTTTGAACTTTAAATAAATATTTATTCACAAACAATAATAACAAAAAAGAAAATTAATTTTCAGCATCAATTATGTTTTCAATGAGGCTCATCATTTGCCGCATCAGGCCTCGTAGACGAAGGAGGGCCCCACGGCGACCCTCCTCTGCTTGGGCAGGCTCATCTGTGGAGGCAATTCAAATTTAAAAATGACTAATGATATTCATGCATTCATTTAACATAGTCAAACCTAAATTTTAAACATGCATTCTGACAGGTGTGTGTATATATATATATAGATATATATATATATATCTATATATATATATAGAACCAGAAATACTGGACGGCACTCGCAGTAACAACTCAAGTAGTCAGTCAAAAAAGAGTCTACACACGGAGGTGCAGTCAACGTTTCGGGTCTCTGACCCTTTATCAAGACATAACAGACATAGAATACAGTACTTACATTTATAGGTGACAATCGTGATTAACCCACCCTGTGCTCAGGCTCGCGCTGGCCTCCTGGAGTACTATGACGTCACCTTAGCGCCTCAGGCGCCGATCAGTCCGGTCATCACAGGGGGCGTGCCAGCACCGTGCATCCGTAACCATAGTGATAAAAAGTGAAATACATCTGAAATACAGGAAAAAGAGGCATGAGCTAATGGTACCTTTTGTGCAAAAAAATGCAATACAACAACATGTTGGTGACTGAAGCAATGGTGCAGACTCAGTCATGCAAAACTCAATGGCAACAGCAACATACTAATGATAAGGTGTGTCAGTACCTTTCAAATTAATTAGTCAATTAAGGAGGAAACAATAAATGTTGAATAAATGGAACGAGTTAATTGAGCTGATCAGAGGGAAAAAGATCAGCCTAAATGAGAAGCAAAAAGTAAATACTACGGGTGGCATATGTAGCTTGCATGAGAAAGCTGACAGGGTAAATTAAAGGAAGCTAGTGAACGAGAGTTGCTCGTTCAATCCGAGCGGGGATACCGTCTGCAGACGGTGTATCCATCTAGCCTCACATCTCAGAAGCAGACGGTTACGATCGCCACCTCTGACACTGGCTGGAATACAATCTATCATTTTGTATCTGATAGAGGGAAGTGGGTGATTGTGGGCTTTGAAGTGGCGAGCCACTGGCTGGTAGGAACCTTTATCAGATAATGCTGCTCTTATGCTAGTTTTATGGTTAGCGATTCTTTCCTTAAATTGAGTGATGGTTTTACCTATATAAAGTAACCCACAGGGACACTTTATATAGTATATTACGTACTTGCTGCTACATGTCAAGGGGAATTTGATGGGTATTTTTTCACCCGTGTGTGGATGGAAGAAATGGTCTCCCGTTTCCAAGCTGGAGCAAGTAGTACAGCCTATACATTTGAAGTTGCCGTTTTTACGGGTGGGAAAAAACGATTTGGGGGTTGGGATAAATGAGCTAATATCATTGTGGACAACCATATCCTTTATGTTCTTTCCTCTTCTGAAAGAGGGTAAGATCGAACTGTTCTTTAGGGAAGGCAAGGTTTTATTGCAAGAGATCACTGGCCAAAATTCACGGGCAGCTTTCATCAATTTATTACTAGCTGTGGTAAATTTTTGTGTCCAAATGACTTTGTTATCAAGGGGTTGTTTTTGGGAAGAGCTAAGAATAGTTGTCCTGTCTAGACTCAACACCTTTTCTTTGGTATTTATCAGGAGCTGGTGAGGGTAACCACGGCATAAAAAGTCAAACAACATTTTTGAGATTTCAATATCAGCATTTATGGGGTCACTACATATTCTCCGAACCCTTAGGAATTGGGAATAGGGTAAGCCCCATTTCAGAGAGGGGGGATGATGGCTGGAACCTAAGAGAATGGTGTTTTTGTCGGTAGGTTTTTTATACAAAGAGGTGGCAATTTGGCGATTAGGTAAGATGCTTACTGCCACGTCTAGAAAATTGGTAGTGGTGGGGCTGCAGGTATAGGTAAATTTAATATCTGGGTCACTAGAATTAGCTTTAAGCATGAAATCATGGAAAGATGTTTCGCTGCCAGCCCAGATAACAAATATATCATCTATGTAGCGATAATACAATTCCCGAACGCAAAGCCCTTTCCGACCTGGGGTCCTACAAGGACATTGTTATAAGAACTGCTGACAAAGGTGGTGCTCTGGTAGTCCAGAACACCAGCGACTACAAATCTGAGATATATCGTCAGTTGGCGGTAACTTCTGTATACAGGGAACTTGGTTCTGACCCCACCAAGCAATTCAAAACTGAGTTAGATTCCCTATTGGCAAGAAGTGTGCAGGCATCCATCATTCCGCTCAAAATATGCGAAGCCCTCACTGTACACCATCCTAAAATTCCCCTGCTTTACACTTTGCCAAAGATCCACAAGGATCTACAACATCCACCCGGTCGGCCGATTATATCGGCGAGAGACTCTTTGTACTATATTGTTTCGCAATTTCTCGACTTATTTCTTCAACCGGTTGTGACCACCCAATCTACGTATTTGAAGGATACCAACACTTTTCTTATTGAACTCATGAAACAACCCGCTTTACCAGATGACCATCTACTATGTACCATCGATGTCGTATCATTATATACTTCAATCCCCCACCATCGTGGCATTGAATCTGTGAGACGAGCGGTAATTTCCAGCAGCCTGTACACTGGTCCGGATACAGATTTCTTCATTCAACTTCTGGACTTGGTATTATCCAGGAACTACTTCTACTTTGACAATAAGTTCTTCTTGCAATGCTCGGGTGTGGCGATGGGGTCTTGTGTCGCCCCCAGCCTTGCAAACATTTTCATGCATGAGGTGGAACGTGACATTTTTTTCTCGAATCCAACCATTGCTGAAGCCATTAAACTGTATTATCGCTACATAGATGATATATTTGTTATCTGGGCTGGCAGCGAAACATCTTTCCATGATTTCATGCTTAAAGCTAATTCTAGTGACCCAGATATTAAATTTACCTATACCTGCAGCCCCACCACTACCAATTTTCTAGACGTGGCAGTAAGCATCTTACCTAATCGCCAAATTGCCACCTCTTTGTATAAAAAACCTACCGACAAAAACACCATTCTCTTAGGTTCCAGCCATCATCCCCCCTCTCTGAAATGGGGCTTACCCTATTCCCAATTCCTAAGGGTTCGGAGAATATGTAGTGACCCCATAAATGCTGATATTGAAATCTCAAAAATGTTGTTTGACTTTTTATGCCGTGGTTACCCTCACCAGCTCCTGATAAATACCAAAGAAAAGGTGTTGAGTCTAGACAGGACAACTATTCTTAGCTCTTCCCAAAAACAACCCCTTGATAACAAAGTCATTTGGACACAAAAATTTACCACAGCTAGTAATAAATTGATGAAAGCTGCCCGTGAATTTTGGCCAGTGATCTCTTGCAATAAAACCTTGCCTTCCCTAAAGAACAGTTCGATCTTACCCTCTTTCAGAAGAGGAAAGAACATAAAGGATATGGTTGTCCACAATGATATTAGCTCATTTATCCCAACCCCCAAATCGTTTTTTCCCACCCGTAAAAACGGCAACTTCAAATGTATAGGCTGTACTACTTGCTCCAGCTTGGAAACGGGAGACCATTTCTTCCATCCACACACGGGTGAAAAAATACCCATCAAATTCCCCTTGACATGTAGCAGCAAGTACGTAATATACTATATAAAGTGTCCCTGTGGGTTACTTTATATAGGTAAAACCATCACTCAATTTAAGGAAAGAATCGCTAACCATAAAACTAGCATAAGAGCAGCATTATCTGATAAAGGTTCCGACCAGCCAGTGGCTCGCCACTTCAAAGCCCACAATCACCCACTTCCCTCTATCAGATACAAAATGATAGATTGTATTCCGGCCAGTGTCAGAGGTGGCGATCGTAACCGTCTGCTTCTGAGATGTGAGGCTAGATGGATACACCGTCTGCAGACGGTATCCCCGCTCGGACTGAACGAGCAACTCTCGTTCACTAGCTTCCTTTAATTTACCCTGTCAGCTTTCTCATGCAAGCTACATATGCCACCCGTAGTATTTACTTTTTGCTTCTCATTTAGGCTGATCTTTTTCCCTCTGATCAGCTCAATAAACTCGTTCCATTTATTCAACATTTATTGTTTCCTCCTTAATTGACTAATTAATTTGAAAGGTACTGACACACCTTATCATTAGTATGTTGCTGTTGCCATTGAGTTTTGCATGACTGAGTCTGCACCATTGCTTCAGTCACCAACATGTTGTTGTATTGCATTTTTTTGCACAAAAGGTACCATTAGCTCATGCCTCTTTTTCCTGTATTTCAGATGTATTTCACTTTTTATCACTATGGTTACGGATGCACGGTGCTGGCACGCCCCCTGTGATGACCGGACTGATCGGCGCCTGAGGCGCTAAGGTGACGTCATAGTACTCCAGGAGGCCAGCGCGAGCCTGAGCACAGGGTGGGTTAATCACGATTGTCACCTATAAATGTAAGTACTGTATTCTATGTCTGTTATGTCTTGATAAAGGGTCAGAGACCCGAAACGTTGACTGCACCTCCGTGTGTAGACTCTTTTTTGACTGACTACTTGAGTTGTTACTGCGAGTGCCGTCCAGTATTTCTGGTTCTTTATGTTTCCCGTTGGGGAGGACAGGACACCGCAAAAGCTGCTACTTGTTTGCGCTGAGTGCCGGGCATCAATTGAATTATATATATATATCTATATATATATATCTATATATATATATATATATATATATATATATATATATAGATATATATATATCTCTATATATAAATATATATATATATATACACACATATCTAACTATATATATGAGACATACACCTATACATACATGCATACATACTACATGGAAAGCCTGATTTTGGACCTCTACCCTTTACTCTGTAGAACACCTCACAGTCATACTGCTCCTTCTCAATCCAAACCCACCCATGACTAAACTCTGAGAAGCATGCCACGCGCTGCACCAATCACAATTCTGCAAACAAAGTTCAGTGTCTGTTATATGATGGAGCCTGGCAGGGGAGTTACACAACTTTTAGGAATGCTCAGTACATTTGTGCAATCAAGCATGGCTTGCCTGCTGATGGTGTGCTCCAGAAATCATTGTCATAATGCCAGTTAGGTGAAGCTGCAGCACTAACCCACTCCCATGCTCAAAAGCATTACTAAGACCAAATCCACACACAATTATGGTGCAAAACATACATGCAGACCGCAGGGGGTGGTTAGCTAGAGGAGGGCCCAGGGGCACTGACCACTTGTTACTCCAGTCTAAGCCACGCCTGGCCATACTCCATTTATGCCATACTGAATCTAGTTTACACAGATCAATCACCAGTAAACTCTACTCACCTATATGAGGCTACAGATTGTATGCAAGCAGCAGGGACATGTAACCCTTACATGAGCAAGTCATCACTTTCTTCCAGGATACAGATTAACTACACAGGTTCAGTGGCACTTAAAATCGACCTGACAGCCATCCGCACAACCTGTGTCATTAATATGTGTCCAGGATAAAAGGGATGGTTTGGCCACCCTATCTAACCCCAAAGTGTGTCTGTTGCTATCCAGTTTGTTTTATCACTTTATAGTATTGCAAAAAACAATTGAATCACCAGTGCTACAAAGCAAATAGAAGATGACTAAAGGAATAATTAATCTTTATGTATACATACCACTTTCCTCCGCCTGCGCCACCTCACAGGCCTCCTCATCCTCCTCTTCAGCTGGTACCACCTCTTCCTCCACCAGCTCCTCCTCCTGTGGCACCATCTCTTCCTCCACAACCTCCTCCTCCTGTGGCACCATCTCTTCCTCCACAACCTCCTCCTCCTGTGGCACCACCTCCTCCTCCACAATCTCCTCCTCCTCTGGCACCACCTCCTCGCCCATCTCGGCAGTGCCCTCCTCCTGGGCCTGGGACGCCTCTGCCTGCTCCCGTGTCTGTCTTGCTCGATCACGGGCTGTGTTTGGAAAAAGTAAAAAAAAGTGCCAATTAGTGGTAATTTGTATTAAGCCTTATCAACCTATAAATGCAAAGGTTATAAGTACAGATAATTGTACAGGCAAACAGCTCCTCAGTGGCCTTTACAAAACACAGCCTGTAGCATGGCAGGTATGCTGTGACATTTGGGCCATTGTAAGCATCACAAGCATTAATCCTCCCCAATAACATATTTTATGACCATTACAGGGTGTCAAACAGGAAGTAGCACTCATATATTGTATGCCATGTTTAACTCATGATCAGGCTGGTGACCTTAGTGGATTAAATAATGTCAGGTAAGCAATCATGTCCAAATCCACATTTACTGTTTAAATACTCACATCTAGCAATGCTGGCCCTTATTGATTGAAGCCTCTCTGGCTCCCTGCGCCGGAGGTCGGACCACCGCCGCTCCAGCTGAGCGATGGTCCGCCGCACCTGGGTGCGTGCGTATATCCTGCGGCGGGCCACCGCATAGGCAGAGCGTTTCTGCCTGTTTGTAATAAAGGGGCCCGCCCGCCCCAGCCTGGTCTCCATAACGGAGACCAGTGTCCTCAGCTCTGCTGGCGAAAAAGGTGCTGCTCTGCCATAAGCCGCCATCTTAGCAATGGCACAAATCAAACAATCATGTGCTGTCATTGGTTGATCAGAGTGATATTTGGTATTAACTTTATTGTTAATTTTTACACTAACAGCGTGTATGCGCCCGAACAGACGGCTAACCCATTGCATCGCACACCCATCCTAAACAGTGTAAAATAAGATGGAAACACATTCTATCTAATCTATAACATTCACCAAACATGGGTATAAGCAACAGGTGAAATAGTGTGCATCACTAGACACTTACACCTAACTCAACAAGGTACTAAACAGCTAATTTATAATGAAAGCTATGCAGCAGAAACATAGCAAATAGTGGCAGACCTTTTCCCAAAATTAGGCCATGCTGCCATGTGTACACTTACCTTCTACTGGCCCCTACTACAGAGGTGGAATGAAAAGTAGCTAGCATCTAGCCTGAATTTGGAGTGCTTTCACATGTGATTTGGATGCTAGCACTGATTACTTGTGGCTAAGTGGTGGACTGGATTGACATATGGAATGGGTAGTGTCAGTTGTACTACATAGCAAACAAGTGCATAGTACAGAAGTACATTCAAATATACATTTCATGTCTGACCTCAGTTTTATTTGGTCATTGGTGTAGGAATCTGCATGTAGCTAATAAATCAGACTTACTGAGTTTGCCAGGTTTTTTGGAAATATTTTTCAACACCAAGGGGCGGGCCGTATGCGCCGCACGGTTGACGCTGGCGTACGGGACGCGGCCGTACGGAACGCAGGTTGCAGCTGATTAACGCCAATTACAGAAATAGTATTTAAAGTTGTCCTAGAAAGGCAAACACTTGTTGCAAACATGGCTGGCTCAGAGTCAGAGGAAGAGCAGGTGGTGCAGAATCTCTTGTCTCGCATGGAGGCCAACACCACCTATGTCCCCCTCAACCCAGAGCACCCAGATGGCCCATCAACATCAGGCCAATCAGCAGCTGGCCCATCCTCAGCATCAGCTGAATCATTGGGAACACAGCAGGTGGCTTCCCAACAGAGTAGCCAGCCCAGCACTTCAAGTACAGCAACCGGTGGACGTGCCCGTGGCAGTGCCCGTGCCCGTGGCCGCAGTGGGGCAACAGAGGAACCAACCACAAGAAACATGGCATATGAACCGCGGGAGCTTGACATCCTGGTGACCCGGGCACGTGATTTAATAGAGTGCCCAGCGGTGAAGTTGACACACACAAGGAGATGGAAGATCTGGGAGGAGATAACGGCGGAGATTAATGCAGTGGCTCCACAAGTTCGTCAGACGGAGCACGTTAAGAAGAGGCAAGTACATGTGTGTTACATTTGAGTAGGACAAGTCCAGTAATGTTTACATTCAATATTAGATGGAGTTGGCCAATGGGTGTTCACGTTGCTTGGAGGCACAGACATGTTGGCCATGACATTGAATTGATAGTTATTGGAGGGTGACTGTTTTTGTATCTTCTAAGGGTTGGTTTGAAAAATGAATATAATGTAAGTTTGGTGTCAGTAGGCACATGTTGTATTATGTTTCATATAGCAATGGGTGCTACAGCAAACATGAGGAGTTACATGTATTAATATGTACACTTTGATTGCAGGTGGCACGACTTCAAAGGCAACCTCAAGAAGAAATTGACCCAGCGGTGGGAACACAGCCACACCTCTGGGGCTGGCCCCATGCCATCAAAGCTGGAGCTCACCCCCCTGGAAGAGATGGCCCAGTGCTGCATTGCAGTGGAGGAGGTCCGGGGGGTGAGTACTATAGACAGCGAGTCCCCAGCGGAAGTGATGGCTTCTACGCTTGAAGGTAATTATTTGCAAGCCCATAAGTAGATGTTTTAAATTTGGCATGGAATGTGTGGTAATTGGTAATTTCTCGTTCAACAGCTTCCCCACCGCTTGGTCCAGATTCTCTTGAGGAGGTTGTGGAGTCTGTGCCACCTGGCCCCAGTAGCAGGCCCGTGCAGCAGCAGCAGCCGGGATTGTCCGCTGCTGAATTGTCCATGTGGGGCCGTGTGCTGGATAGTATTGTGCAGCAGGGAGAGTCGGCATTCGAGCGGGTGCGTAGGGCCGAGGAGGTGCTGCAGGGTTTGACCACCAGCCAGCAGAGTATTGCTGCGAGCCTGCAGGCTATGAGTGCCAGCCAGCAAGCTATGAGTGCCAGCCACCAAGCTATTGCTGCTAGCCTGCAGGTGCTGGCTGATCAAGCCCTGCGGCAAAATGACCTCCTCCTCCGCCATAATGAACTTATGGTGGAGCTAGTTACCAGCAATAGGGCCCTAATGTCACCCGCTTCGGGTGCATTACCAACATCATCACTCCCTGCTGCCAGAGGGGGAAGAACATCCACCCCCTCACCAGCATGTGCTCCACATGAGCCACCATCTGACTGTGGCCGTGGACGAGGCCGAAGAGCTGCTGCACGTGGCAAGGAGCCTGCCAGGGGCAAACGTGCCCGCAAATGAACTTGTGTCCCCATTAATCTCCACCGTTATGTCTTCCCAAATCTTCCATTGAGCTGTGTGTGTCAGCATCCTGTGTCCAAATCCGTGCCCAGGGTCACCACTTTTGCCCGCGGTTCAAATGTCATGTTTGGTTCCCCTGTTGCCCTGTTTCGGCTACCATTACTGTGTGCTGTACTTGAAGTGTTGGTGCTGTACTTTTGTTGTGAAGCCACCTGATGTGTTCCTAATGATTCTGCTGTGGCTATTTATTCTATATTATTTCTTTTTTGTCCTGTTATGGTCCCATTTGTTTTGTGATGTTTTTGAAATTTTTACCAAAGTTTCTTTAATAAATGTTATTTTGGCCCCACAAATGTCTGTATTAATTGATACATGCAGAAGTGCCATGTGTATTAGTATTATTAATATTAAGTTGTGTGCATTATTTGCAGTGTAAAAGTGTGTGACAAGTGCAGCATGTAATGTTCCCTTTAAGCTGCAATGCTTCCAATTGTAGCAGTGAGAAGCGTGTAATTAACAAGTAATGGGTAAAGTATGTGATTGTATTGGGTTCAGGTGACATTGGTTGAGGTGCGTCCGTCCTGATTAGGCGTTCCGATTGCCTAGCGCATGACCGAGTGGTGTCCGCAAAGCAAGAGTAGCCTTTTGGACACCGCACATTTCTTCCCTTTTTGTTCGCGTGCATTCGGCGTGCTGTCCGAATGCACGCCTACCAAAATATGTGTACTCCCCCGTGTCCGCCCATGTTTCCGCCCAGTTTAGCCCACTTTGAAACTACGCCCCTGTGTCATTCCGCATGACGACCATAACACACCCATATTGCCCGAGTGATTGCGGTGCACATTTCTGTACGGTATTAATGAGAACAAGTACGGAGACCATGCGTGGCACATGCGCGTCGCGTTCTCCACGCATGCGCAGACGGCTAAAAAACGCCATCCGAAAGAATTCGGAAAAGTACGCACCGATCAGAATAAGGCCCCATATGTGGGATAAACAATACCTTTAGATGTGGTGAACACTGAGGAAACTTCAAAATGCAGTGTGAGATACTGTACTAATTAATCAATACCCATATCAGATACAGGGATTCCTCCGCCTATCCACAAGCATACTAGACTTGGCAGCCATCTCAGGAACAATACATAAATTAGAGTAAGCAACATGGACTGAAAATTGAGGTGTACAATAAAGTTCTGAAACCATTTAAGGTGTGGCCATCCCAAACAATGAGCAGAAAGACTATACAATGGTAGTGCATATAACACATGCTCCTCCTACTAACTGGTAGGGAAATATCAATTAGGTGTGAGGTCCCATAGGTGTACTGAGTGAGAATTGCTGGGCATACCCCCAGGTATTACAGTAAAGAAAACATTGCTCATTTCACTCTTAAGGGCCCCATACATCAGCAATTAATTGTGACAATTTTCAGATATGGAGATGATTGCCACAATTAATTTTAGATGTGTGGGCTCCCCCTTTTGGCAATCCCAATCAAAATCGCCAATCGATTGCTTAATCAGGTTTTTAAACATGTTTAATAATCTGGTATTATCTGCAGATCTTTTTTATATGTGTGGGCGTTCCCAATTTGTCTTCTTCATCTATTTACATTATGAACAACAATCGATTGGGCAATTTCCAGATATGAAGATGCAATCTTTAGATGGAAAAATCTGCCTATCAATGAAATAAATCTGTAATGTGTGGGCAAAGTCAGATAGATTGTAAAATCCATTTATCTGGCCAAAAAATCCCTGTATCTGGAAATCCATAAAATGTGATTGCTGATGTATGGGGCCCATTATGCTTTGTTTCTTACCATTTATATCTCACATAAACTCATTGCCCAAGTCTCCTATGGTGACTTAAGAGTCTGTATTAGGGCCCAATTCCAATTTGTATGGAATTGCACAGCTGCAGGGAAGAGGCTGTATAATACTGTATAAAATACAAATGCAGCCGGTAGAGGCTTGTAGGAGACAGACAACACCTGCCAGCATCTGCGAGACCCAAGTGCAGCTCCTCAGGTGAAAGTGTAGAGGTGATGTCTTAGAAGTTTCCCAGCTGCTGTCCGTATTAAGTTCAACAAGGATACCTCTCTCAGAAACATCCTTAATTTTGTGATATGCAGACTCTGGGGTAAGTAGACTAGCTTATCGAGGTTATGTGGGTGGTTTGGGAATATGATAAGCTTGTCGGCAGAGATGAGTTTTTTAGGGACTTCTTGAATGTTTGGAGACTTTTAATACAAGGAAGGGCATCCCACAGAGTGAGTGCAGTTCCGTAAAAGTCCTGTAATGGAAAAATATGAGAACGGGAGAGGGACATCTTGCGGAGGAGTCGTGATGCAACATGTTTTGAGATAAGCAATGAGATGCATGTTGGTGTACCTTGGTTGATTGCCTTGGATATGAAAGCTGAAGTATTTTATAGTGAATTTGGTTACAAATAGAGAACCAATATAAGAAATGACAGAGCAGAGCTGCAGAAAAAGAACATTTTGTAATATTCTCCGTAAAGTGCTGCGGAATATGTGTGTGCTACATAAATAGCTGTTAATACATAAATATGATCAGTACAAACATTGGTACTCTTTACCTAGCACGGCGACCATCGCGACCATCGCGACCATCGCATGCACTAAAAAACGGGTGCGATGCGATGCCCGCGATGGCCGCGATTTCCCATAGGGACCAATGTTAAAAATCAGATTGGTCGCGATTTTAGTGTTAAAAGTCAGATTGGTCGCGATTTTGACATAGGAATCAATGTTAAATGGGCCACAGAGCCCTAATAGTCCCCCTGAAGTGTGAAATGGCCCCCGATCAACGTGAACCCGAAGCGTGGCGAGCGCAGCGAGCCCGCGAGGGGCGGCGGTACGCGTCCTCCGACCTTTTCATACCCCCACTATCCACGTCGGCGTGGAGTTGAGAATAGAATAGTGTGGCGAGCGCAGCGAGCCACCGAGCCCGAAGCGTGGCGAGCGCAGCGAGCCCCGCGAGGGGACGCGGATACCTTCACAGGTAAACGCGTCCCCTCGCGGGCTTCACAGGTGTCCGCGTCGCCACGGACACCTGTGAAGCCCGTGAGGGGACGCGTATAACTGTGAAGGTATCCGCGTCCCCTCGCGGGGCTCGCTGCGCTCGCCACGCTTCGGGCTCGGTGGCTCGCTGCGCTCGCCACACTATTCTATTCTCAACTCCACGCCGACGTGGATAGTGGGGGTATGAAAAGGTCGGAGGACGCGTACCGCCGCCCCTCGCGGGCTCGCTGCGCTCGCCACGCTTCGGGTTCACGTTGATCGTGGGGTGGCGATAAAAATTGTGGGGGCCATTTCACACTTCAGGGGGACTATTAGGGCTCTGTGGCCCATTTAACATTGTTTCCTATGTAAAAATCGCGGGCATTGAGCCAATTAACGCTAAAATCGCGACCAATCTGACTTTTAACATTGATCCCTATGGGAAAATCGCGGGCATCGCGGGCATCGCGTCGCACCCGTTTTTGATTTACCCGCGATGCCCGCGATGCCCGCGATTTTTTACCCCCGACGCCCGCGATTGTAATCGCGGGCGCCGTGCTAGGTAAAGAGTACCCAAACATTAACTAATTGCCTTATGTGACTAGACAGCAGAGTACAGCAGCTCTCATTTCCCAATGGACCTCTCAGCCCCTCTGCTAACTGGTTCCCATCCTCTCTGTCTGCTATGCTGCCAATCACTTCTGATAGGGTAGCTTGGCAGCAACCTAATTGGTTCCCAAAGTTTTTTTGAATCACGGCATTCTAAAGAATCTGAATTTTTTCACGGCTCACCTAGGCCAAAATGTTCCTGCTGACAATTTAAATTTAGTAAATTGTGCTTACCAGTCACTCTTAGGGTTAGTTGTGTGTCGCTGGACATACATGTTGTTCTTATTATCCTCATATGTTATGGTTGGCAGCCACTAGCACTGGTTTTACCTATCACTTTGACCATAAATAATTTATTTTTGTCCTGGATCAATCCGAGGCATCCCTGCAAGCGCCATGCGGCACCCCTAGGCACGCAGTTTGGGAAACCACCTGGGGAAATGTAATAGACAAAGCCGTCCTTACCTTCTTTGTTTACACTGGAGGCAAAGTGCAGCAGCCATCTTCACATATTCATTTTAAATAAGAGGTTCTACCATGCTGAGACTTGTAGCTTTATTCAGGACTTACCTATAATAGTGCCCAGTCTAATGTGTAGATAGCAATGCATGGACCTATACTAAGTAAAATCACATAAGGACAGATGGAAGCGGTGCTAGTATAAGCAGGAGGAGACTTCACCTTTATGTGTACATGGTTACAGTATATTAGATGTCTAAGTTTACAGTCAAAAGGTATATAAAATGTCTAGGTTTACAAAGGGTCGCCCACCATTGGTCAACAGGGTTAAAAGTTTGCCAAAAAAAGGTTGGCATGGTATAAGTGTATAAGCTGTACTCACCAGGCTATCATAGTCTAACTCTATGCCCATGTGGATGGCAAAGTATGAACAAGTCTTTATTTTCTTTTTTTTTAAATCATGAAAAACGCATGTCGGCCTTTTTCGTGTAGACATTTTCCATGTTGACCTATTGACCACATCGACCTTTTGACTGTCAACCATTTGACCATGTTGACATTTTGACCATGTCGATCAATAGTTGTCGACCTTTTGACTGTCGACCTAGACACTGTAGATCTATTGACTGCATACAGTGTACATTATATACACAAATACAGAGAAAAAGGGGAACCTTGAAGGTTTGGCTTTTAGGATGCCAACTGGTGGAAACATAAAACTTATTCAACATCCTGTTCACTACTGCAAATAATGTTTCTACACATAACAGTACTATAAAAAGATCACAAATCAATATGCATGAAAGGTTCCACACTAATATCTAAAGCTTTAATTGTTTAGTTATTGATAGTTATAATTATTATTGAGGTTAGGCTTTGTGCTTCTTATACATTGTAAACATGTAAGCAGGGGCTCTGTCACTCTGTTATCACTCACTCTCAACTTATTGCTGTTTTGCTCCCAATTGTAAAGCGCTACAGCATTTGCTGGCACTAAATAAATAAATGTCAATAATTCCTCAGACAGGAAGTCTGAGGTACCAAAACAATATTATCTTACAGATATATTTTGGGGACAATTATTTGGATGAGCACTTACATGAGGTTCCACCACCTGGGATATCCAATTTTCTAAGGATTGAAACTTAAAATATACAGTGAAATAACTATATCCACATAACTCAACATCTGTGCTGCCATCACGGCTGGATGGAAAGGGAATTGTGAATACAAATGCATCTGTCGTGTGTTCTCACGGTGCATGAGAAATGAATTCTACATGCAGGTGCAATTTTTTATGTGTTTTTCATTCACTTTTTAGCCGATGAACACCATCTGAACAATATCTAATTAACTGAAAGGGAAACTGCGTGTTAACAGCTGAAAAATACAGCATGCTGCATTGGAAGAAGGCCAACAAATTGCTGTGATTGCAGAGATGTGTATGGAGCGTTTAGAAACTATGGGCTTTATTTCAAATGTGCTTTATCTTATTTTTATGTAACACTAATGTATGGCGGAAAGTGGATGTAGCTGTGAATTCAAGCTTGTGGTTCAGCAAAAGTCACTGCTATATTATGTATTTGTTAACAGTTCTTATGAAATGCAGCAAATATCTGTTTCGCTTTACAATTTGATACACATAATACAAAACTGGGTAATAACAAACAGTGATAGAGGTAGGAAGTCCCTGCTCGCAAGATTACAGTCTAAAGGGAAATAGGCATTGTTGATACATAAGGATAGATGCTTTCTGTTGCATAGATGTTCACAGGATTGCTAGGGTTCTAGGTGGGCTGCTTGATGCTTTATATCTCAGCCATGTGGAACCAGGGTAAGAAGGAAGAAAAAGTGTAGATAGAGAAGATATGTGGAGGATATGTGTGGACTGTACTGGTGATATAATTGGATAGGAAAGCTTATGATGTTTGAGTGAGCGATTCTGGAATGTGATAAACTAGCTTAAGGAGGTGATGGGCACTTTGCTATAAAGGAATTTCCTTATACAGATTATGTGTATAGCAGTGTTTTATGTGCTTACAATATTACTTTTGTAATCTTTGTCTCATTATACCTATACCATCATTTACTGTATGTACATCATCTTAATATTGTTGACTAACTGCTTTTTAACAGTTCTGTATTGATGGATCTGTAATTAGTCTTTTTTCTCCCAATAAATATTGGGTACTCTTTACCTAGCACGGCGCCCATCGCGGGCATCGCGGTCATCAAATGCACTAAAAAGCGGGTGCGACGCGATGGCCGCGATGCCCGCGATTTCCCATAGGGAACAATATTAAAAGTGTGATTGGACGTGATTTTACTGTTCAATGCCTCAATGCCCGCGATTTTTCCATAGGAAACAATGTTAAAGGGGCCACAGAGCCCAAATAGTCCCCCTGAAGTCTGAAATGTCCCCCACAATTGTTAACGCCACCCCACGATCAACGTGAACCCGAAGCGTAGCGAGCGCAGCGAGCCCGCGAGGGGCGGCGGTACGCGAGGGGCGGCGGTACGCGTCCTCCGACCTTTTCATACCCCCACTATCCACGTCGGCGTGGAGTTGAGAATAGAATAGTGTGGCGAGCGCAGCGAGCCACCGAGCCCGAAGCGTAGCGAGCCCCGCGAGGGGACGCGGATACCTTCACAGGTAAACGCGTCCCTTCGCGGGCTTCACAGGTATCCGCGTCCGCTCGCCACGCTTCGGGCTCGGTGGCTCGCTGCGCTCGCCACACTATTCTATTCTCAACTTCATGCCGACGTTTATAGTGGGGGTATGAAAAGGTCGGAGGACGCGTACCGCCGCCCCACGCGGGCTCGCTGCGCTCGCCACGCTTCGGGTTCACGTTGATCGTGGGGTGGCGTTAACAATTGTGGGGGCCATTTCAGACTTCAGGGGGACTATTAGGGCTCTGTGGCCCATTTAACATTGTTTCCTATGGAAAAATCGCGGGCATTGAGGCATTGAACAGTAAAATCGCGTCCAATCACACTTTTAACATTGATCCCTATGGGAAATCGCGGGCTTTTTTTAGTGCATGCGATGGCCGCGATGCCCGCGATTTTTTACCCCCGATGACCGCGATGGACATCGTGGGCGCCGTGCTAGGTAAAGAGTACCAAATATTGTATTTAAAATAAAATAATTTTAGACTAGTAAGGAGGCCATTGCAGTAGTCAGTGATGTATAATATATTGAGTTGAACATACACTTGTTTACACAGAGATCGAGGGCCAGATAGTGTCTGAGTTTGGTCGCCATGAGGGATGCCGGCATAACGTGCACATTTTTTTAAAGGGGCAATCAGTTACAACATATGTTTTTGCCTTTTGCTGGCATCCCGCTTGGTCGCTGAACTCTAATGCTATTACATCTGGCACCTTGGTCCTTATTCTGATTGAGTCGGATGGATGCCTGTTCGGTCAGACGGACGGTGTTTTGTGTTTGCGCATGTGCAGAGGCGTTTCTGCGCATGTGCGAACGCTGTGCACGTCCGAATACGGCATGAATTCCGTACAGAAAATGATCGGTCGGAACAATCCAAACAGGGGGTGTAGAGGGGCATGAAGGGCTGCTTGGGCTCATTACCATATGCGTACGCCCCGCGTTTCATGGGTGTTCCCATGAAAACAGTGGGCGTACGTATGGTAATCCGGCCGTGACGCAAGTGTGGGGGGCGGACAGCTGACATAGCTGGATGCCAGCTGCCTGCCTATATACCTGCTTTTGCACAGAGAAATGTCCAAGTGGTCTGGATCTGTCTGACCTCTTGGTCCATCATTTGATGGTCGGCGACCATCGGAGGATGGGGGAGGTTCCCACAGATGGGGAGTTGTTCACATGAAACATCCACTCGCGGTCCGTTCGCTCGGCGTCTTACCGCATTCGGACGGTGTGAACACTCGTGGCCATCCCAAAATATGCATCCATCGAAGTCAACTAGAATAAGGGTCCTTGTGTGGATTATCACTGCACATGCTCAGAAAATGCAAGTAAGGCTTTCATAGTTTTTTGGAAGCATCAAGCTTTATGAACAAAAGAAGCAGAACTGGACGAGGAAGAGGTATCCTGAGTTTGTGAATGCAAGCCACAGAGACCAGCAAATATTCAAAAATACACCTGTTATTTTTCAAATATTATGCACCTGTTACTATAGGGAGGTGCAAGTACACACTGATGATGGCCATTTGACAGAAAATTGTTACCTTAGCAAACTCAATCAGTATGTTTCTTATGTGTAATTCACCCCATATTAGTGCTAATGTGGAGTGTTTTGAATGAAAGCTGGAATGAAGAGTCTCAAATTAGTTGTGGAAGGAACGGAAGCCTGAGAGGTGACCATAGGCAAGATTCTAAAGAGGTATCCTGCTTCATTCAAGTCTCCTGCTGATTCCTACACAGGATTCCTTTTCAAGCTTGCCAGGAATCAGACACCATGTTATATTGAGGACTTTTTGGATATTTATTCACAAACACATTGGATGGACATTCCACCAGTCCACAGGATAACAACTTAAAACCAGGGCTACCAGCTTGTATCTCCACCACTCCCTCTAGCGGTAAATATATAAATACCTGTGAAATTTGAATGAACACTATCACCATGGGTATAATAGGGATGGACACAGTTTTCACTTGAACAAGTGACAAACAGGAGCCAAGTGAGGTGCAATTTTATGTTTATAGTGTATTTTTATGTCATTTATGAATTTTTATTACTAACTACAATAAATAGCTTATATTATTAAGTCAATACAATCATAGGTACTTGTATAGTTTCACGGCGCCAGCATGTACCCAATCATATTACACCTATTATTAATGAGCACTGCTATCCCCTCCATCTGTAAGTTTCTCAAGACGCTTGAAGGAACATGAGAGTTAAGAGGACACCAGTCTGAGAGAGTGCTTCAGTCAGAGTTTGTTTGTTTGTTTGTTTTAGATTAGTGGCATTTACCACATGATTGAAGATTGATGGAAATATACTGCAGTGTAGCCATGAAGGGAGATTACATATATTAGATAAGAATGAGATGAGTACGGAGACCGTAATCAGTTGATTAGTGAGGCGATAAGTTAAAGAGTCTATTTTGAAGAGTGGGGGCAGAAAACAGAAGATCTTTTTTTGGCCCAATGCTGACATCAAAGTGTACCACTGCACTCGCCATGTTTCGGGAACGGGGCCTCGCTGTGCTCGGCACACTATTCTCCCTTCGCGCCCTAGTTTATGGTAGGATATGAAATACCACCTGTGGACACATGTAGGCTATAAAACAAACATAAAAAATTCATGCCGACCTTTTGACAATTGACCTTCCCTTTGTCAACCTAATGTTTGTGTCGACCTTTCAACCCTATCGATCTTAGCCATGTCGACCTATTTCATGTGTCGACCTAAGTTCTGTAGACCTTCAGCGGTCGACCCAATGCATGTTGCCTTAAATAGGGTAGACCTAGTGACCATTTCCCATGTCAAGTGAAATCCTGTCCTTGAAGCAATGCTAGGTACACACCAGGTTAGATCTGCAAAACAACCAAATGACCAGTAAGGATGCACATCGGATCGGAATTGGATCTAAAACATGCAAAAACATGCCCAATTTACATACAGGCGGTCGAAATTGCATTGAAACTAATGGAATTGAGGCCAAATCATTCTGGTGTGTACCCAGCATAAATTTCCAGATTATAGGTTATGATGGTTGTAAAAGGGTTTGGGTAGGAGAGTAAGGTGTTATTTAACTGTATTTAAGAGGTGTTTGGGGTGAGACATTAGATGTTGGAAATATATGTTAGTTATTAATCATTTCAATATTAATTACATTGAAATTTTCCTCTGCAGACTAATTCAAAAGTAATTGACAAGTCAGACCTTATAGTTAGCGTATTAGCAAATACATTTCAATCCCAAATGTAAAGAGCTATATGCACATATGTCCTTTTCTGGAGATCTGCATAGAAAAGGTTATTTGGCCAGCATTTGTCAGTGTGTCAGTTGCCCTGACTGGCACCGAAATTAATTATTTGTCTGTAGTTATTATTAGCTTGTGCTCTAAAAAATTCAGGAAGGTGGGAAAGAATCAGAGGGCTTTCAGGCTGACTGCAATTAAGGAGAGTGAAAAATATCCTGCTGTCAGTGTGAAATCATCACCAGCGCTCCCTATAAGCTGTGCCTTTTGTAAATGATTATTTTAAAAAATTAACTTGTTATGAAAGATTCATTGAGCAGAGTTGTACTCAATACAGCATCAGATAGTTCTCATTAGAGTAAGTTTTTATCTTTCTATTCAAGTGCAGTGAGGGAGCAGTTATCATCAATCTCTTTGTGTATTACACTTCACTTTTCATTAATCAGCAAATCTTTGCCATTTAAAAATAAAATAATTCAAAAATAAGTTTATTAAAACACAAAGAAAAGCAATGTTTCAGTAATTGAAGGAATGGTCACTTCTTAACTTCATATCAAGGATGATTGGAGGTCAGGATGCTGGAAGTTAGAATACCAGCGCCAGAATCCCAAAGGAGGCAATTCTGACAGGAGTCAGGTACGTACACTTACCCTCCCCTTAACCCTAAATTGGCCTGACCCTAACACTCCTCCCTAGTGCCTAAACACAACACCCGTATCCCACCACCTAAACTTAACTCACCCGCCCCACAGCCTTACCCTAAGCCCTCCTTCTAAGTGCCTAACTTCACTCCCCACAGTCTAATGCAGAGTACACATGGTTCAATTTCATCTATTTTTCTATTTCATTTTGCTTATATAAGCAGAATCGACTCGAAATCAAATGGAAATTCAACACGTTCAATTTCAATTTGATCCCGATTTCGAGGCCCCGCAACATTGAAATTGAATAGAAAAATAGACTGTGTGGGCAAGTCTATATAGTACAGATCTGTACTATATAGTCTAAATCCAATGTGTACATGCCACCATGCGAATAGATCCTGATTCCATCTGGATCGAATCAGGATTGAATAGAAAGTAAATCACACCATGTGTACACCCCTTACAACTAAACCCTCCCCCTGCACACACACACACACACACACACAGCCTAATCCTGTCTCCCCAGTAGTGCCTAAACCTAAGCTTCCTTTCCCCAGCTGCATGCTAGACAGTCCCGGTTATTTACTGATCAGGATGCGGAATATTGCTATTCCAGGGTCAGCATTATGACCATTTTGAAGATCCAGTGCCTATGTTTAGAGGCAATCGAGATGCTAATGTCGGTGTAGTGAACAACGGCGTCCTGACGGCAGGGATGCTGACTGAATCCCGCAACAAGCACTTCCTAGAATGTATCTAAGGCCTTTTTAGGAGTCTTTTATTTTTTTATCTACTTACAGTTAATACAGCACAGCAAGTTCCAGTTACAATTAGAAAGCTTACAATCTATAGACCTTATAAATGTTCTTAATTTGTGTAAATTAATCTATTTTATTACTGATTGCATCTACACAAACAGCAAACTCTACTCTCTTGTATTTAAAGTTCAGCGAAGGTGTCAGTGGGTCAATACATACACTCTTGAACTTAGTTAATGTGCACAATGATAATGATGACAAGCAGAACAACTAGTATAAACCACTGTGAATAAAGGGGTGGGTGTGAATACTTGTATTTTTCTTTATCCAGCATTGCAACAAATCCTTAATCTGTAATAATGACATGGACCCGTTAATATTTCCCATACAATACCATCAGATCTGGTGACATTAGTAACTGATATCATTCAGTGAGTATGCACACTCATTTGACCAGCAGCACTGACGATACAGATAACTATATGTTTGTGTACGGTGTTAGCTACTCCTAGTTTATAGATTTTATCACAGGGTTGCCGACCCTCCCGGAATTTCCAGGAGTCTCCCGAAAATCGGGTCCCCCTCCCGGCCCCCCGGAAGGGTGGGCAACCCTCCCGGATTCAGGGGGGACCCCCGCTGTCCCCCGGATCGCTGCATTAAAATGCCGCAATCCTCGGGTCTCAGAGGAGGGGGCGGAGCTAAAAAAACCCCCTCCACGAAGATCCGTGAATTAGCTGGTTTACCATCATAGGCCGGGCCTTAGTGATGTCACACTTAAGCCCCGCCCCCCTGAGCGGCTGCTAAAAAAATCTCCTCTCCGGGCTTCTCCCGGAGAGGAGAATAATAAAGTCGGCAACCCTGTTTTATCAGGACAATTTATCAAATTGCAAAATTTCATGTGTACTAATAATCTGTCTAATTATTACTGGCAGATTCCTTGTCTTGTAGCTGATACTAATATTTTGCATGCAAAGTTAATTTCTGAATCATGCATTAATAATTCATCCACAGTAACAGCATATTGGAGTATAATAGCAATTTATCCAGCAAAACATGTAAAAGCTTTAAGTGAAAGTACTCAATGTCACACAGGCACTGCAAGCAACCTTTCCTGAGTGTAAGTGCTCCTGTGCTCAGTTTGTGTGTTGAATTATTCTAGTAGTTTTTAGCTGGAAAAGCATTATTGGTTCTACCATCTGAGTGACACCACTCAGCCTATATTGCAAAACTGCCATTTCATGTTCAAAAGATGTAGTGTTAATAAAGTTATCCAATACAACTTGCAATATACTGAGAACAAACATACATTTAGCAAAAGCAGGAATTACAGATTTGGGAATTGTGCTTTGCTGTAATATTCATCCATATACCATATCTCCCAACTGTCCCGTTACCGCGGGAATGTCCGAGTATTTGGGGACATTCCCAGCAGTGTCCCGCAGTGGGGGGGGGGGGCAGTTGGGAGTCCCCCCGTCACCTGTGAATAGATGCTGTGCGCATGTGCACAGTGTCTATTCATGCCCCAGAGCAGCGAAAATGGGGGGCGTGGCCTTGTGGGAGAATTGAAAGTATAGGCCACGCCCCTTCGTCGAGGCCATGCCCCCCCCCAAATTTCGTCACGTGCCAGTGTCCTTCCTCCGACTGCTTCAAAGTTGGGAGGTATGATATGCACATTTTATTAGTAAACACCATCTAACCTACCTCATCTATGTAACAGCTTCATAGGTCCAATATGAGTGATTTATGCAAATTAAGAAATACTTACTGCCAGTGGCAGCTCCACAGTTAGAGCTGCAGCACAATCCAAAATCCAAATAGGGGAGGTACACCAACTACCAATCCAAATGCTGCCAAACAAGTTGGTGGGGCGCCACTAATTGAATTTTAGACTGCACTGCAGACCCACCTCTGGAGCCGCTATTGCTTATTGCATTTGTAGCTTCTCATTCTACTCTGTCTGACGGCAGGTAAATTCCATAGAACTCTGATGGGGGATATTTAGAAACATGGGAGTTCTATTTCACATGGGATGTTGCTATGGTCAACCAATTAGAATCTACTTATTTATTTATTTAGTGCCTTCTAGAAGATAATATATAGTATCTGATTGGTTGCCCATATCAACATTTTATCTGAATTAGAACTCCCGTAAATTTCCCCCTGATTAGTCAGTGCCTCAACATGCATCATGCTCCTATTTGTCAGGGACACGAGTTCAATTTCAGCAGCCAATGGGGGCGTAATAATCAAAATGAAGGGGCGGCATTAGTTATCATATAACTGATTTTTTTATGTGGTTGTGATTTGGTTATTTTTCCCCTACTCACAATTAATCAATGAATATCAGTGTTGATTGGCCAGAACAGAAGAAAGCCCTGGACCTATCACTTAACTTCCATGTACAGACCTGGAGAGTGTAAAGTGCCTGTGAGGCCAGAACCAGTGGGAGCCAGTAGGGAGGGATCTGAAGGGTTCTTATCCAGAAGACTATTATAGGCATATTCCATCTAAAGATGGATGTAGCCATCATGGCCAAGCTCCGCAGTGCAAAGAATTAAGTAGCTTGGTAAATTTTACAATTTAGCAGCACTATAGAAACCTATGGGGGCAGGTCCGGATTAATGGCCTAGTGGGCCTGGAGCTGAAATGTTCATGGGCCTATTATGAGAAGTGGAGGTGAGGCCAATGTCATATACAGATGTAGAACCCATACACTATAAGCCCCAGAGTCTTCCTATATATAAAACTACAAAACCATAAATGTGTAAAACAGGAATTCGATTTTAATACAACCACGTGGCCAGCTGGTATCTGTCTGGTGACCATCGTGATGGGTCTATTTTTATGTTTAGGCCTTGATCTGCAGCTCCATCTGCCCCATTGTTAATCTGGCCCTGCTTTGAGGGTTTGTTTTGATATTGAAAATGGAGAAATCACAGCAGATGAAGGGCCAACAGCAGATATTCATAGAATTTGAGTCATAGAATATAAATCATAGAATATGATGGCAGATAAGGATCATTTACCATAAATATATGGTATTACTCACTCACTATGGTTATTATTATATTTGGGGGGAGCCAATTAACTTACCATTATATTTTTGTTGGAGCAAACAGAAGTGCCCAGAGGAAACCCAGGCAAGCATAGGGAGAATACACAATTTCTACACAGGGACTTGGTGGGAATTGAACTCATGACCTTAGTGCTGTGAGACCATGGTGCTGTGGAGGTAGGATTCATTTTTGCAAGCATTCCCCCAAAAGTTTCAGCACCTGTAAGGGTGATTAAGAATAAATTATTTCTCAACCTTAGCCATGCACAGTAATGCAAAAGCATCATAGTTTGCAGGTGGGTGCAAAAAACCCTACCACTAGCTCTACCTAATAGGGGGGGGGGGAGTGGATTTTAGCTGTAGTGTAAACCTAGACAATGCAAAAATTCTCTCTGTTTTAGTGAAAATGTGGGAGATTTATCAAACATCTAAATATTGGCAGATCCTATAGCTGTTTGTTATATTAAGTGCCAGCAGTGTGTGATAGAGGTCAGTAGATAGATAACTTAACCAGGCTCTATGGTTTATTAACTAGGCATAACAGGTTTGCAAGTTAATGCAACCGTTATGTATAAAAGGCACAAAGGGCCTAATTCAGAGATGGGCCTAGAAGTGGGGGAATTACCGAATATCGCTGAAGCTTGCATGCTCGAGCACTTAAACTGTTTAAGTTGTGATGGGGCAGCGATAACGCAACAGGGGCAGCAGCGGGCCTTTGGGGGGTGGCAGCAGACAGGGCAATGCAGGTGTAGCTGTACTGCTTAGGGGGAGGGCCAAGGGGGTTGTGTGATGTCACATGTAGCCATTTCGTCCCAAAACATGGTCAGCCTGCATCCGGCTTCACAGTTGGGCTGCACAGGCAGGAGGCAATTGGTACTGTGCAAGTGCTTGCCTGTGTAGCGAAGTGCTCGCATTTTAGCAATGTGCCTGCAAATGTTTGCAGACACATTGTTGGGTGGGACCCAGCATGCAGGGTGGCCTTTTCCAGTGCAGGACATCCCCAGCTACCAGCTGTAATGGGTTGTAGTTTTGGGAATCCTCGCTAAACTACAATCCACTCTGAATTGGGTCCACAGTGCACATATACAATGGGTGTACCAGATCCAGCCAGTAAAATATGGGGTAGAAAATGTAATAAAGGAGTACACATACATATCTGTGTGTATTAAAACAATGGTGGCAGTATAGTATGCACGCAGTTACATATATATATATGTGCTGGTATAGCATTTGTGATATAATGGACCATGCAGTGTCACTGGCCTGAGTAATGCTATCTCTCAGTAATGGAGACTCTCAGGGACAAATTTTGCTTTTTGGAGAACAAAGCTGAAAGGCTGCATGGTATGGTCGTGTATCTGCAGTAGTGCACAGGGGACAGAATTCACGCAGTGAGCTTCCTTAACACTAAAGAGGATGAGGGAAGATGTTCCTTATAGCAACCCATCAAAGGAACACCTCTTGTAGGTTGAAATGCATAGGTGTTTGGTGGTCTGTACATTTGGACATTTTGGAGATGGTTCTGAGTGTAACGTAAGCGAGTTCGTGAGTGTGGTAGTGGGCAGAGCCCTCAGCCGGGACCGCTGTTTAGAACGACCATGGTGCACCCTACACTGACTCTGTTGACCTCCTCGGACAAGTGAACATAGTCTGCAGGTGGATATGCTTCTCCTGTAGTTGTTCGAAGGAGCGAGTTAGGCCCGCTCCAACCCCGATGCAACCACGTCTTAAGTGGTGATAAGACTAAGGCGATCGTCAGAGGTAGTGCAAAGAGGATATCTAGCTACCTAGAGCTATCTGGGAGGAACACCCTGCCTAACGGCACCAGGCCAAGGGTAGGGATTGGGACCCAGTCACAGACACCAGATACAAATGGACCAGGGCGTCTCCAACCAAAAACACGCCAAAGTAAATAATGAGTATACAATAACAAATGGTACCCCAAAACAAGCGTTTACCCACAACCGTGGGTCTCTCCACACCTGGGAGAGCAGGACCGAGGTAAATACAAAACAACCAAGGGAACAGGGCAGCTTGCCCACAAGTAAAGAAAGAAAGGAACAGAACTAAGCTCCACTGGAGCACTTACGTGACCTGAAATGGACACAGCAACAAGACCACGACACCCAGCTGTACCCGATGGAAGAGTGCAGACCGGGAACAACTGACAGGTCGGGGCAAGTCATGAACGTCCTGACCAGGACGAGACCAGGACAAGACCCGGACAAGACCAGGACTGCAGTGAGGCCAGGACGTACTGCAGGAACAATATCACCGGCGGGGCTGAGCTGGGCCAGATCCTTTAAAAGGGATACTCTGGCCAAATAGGCCCCACCATGAGACCAGCCCCCTGTTATTACAATTACTCAGTGGCATCCCCCGGCCGGGCGGAAGTGACGAGTCCCGGCTGAGCGGATGTGACACGGCGGGACCCGGCATCGCCGGACGGAAGTGTCTGCCTCAGCAGCAGTAGCAGCGGAGGACACGGCAGCCGTGTCCGCGCTGCTGACACTGAGGTTTTGCCCAGCAAACACGCCTTATGTATAGGCCACTAACGGTACAAGGCTTTCTGTTTCCTGTTTTTATTTATCTTTTTAATTAATTGTATCAGTGTTACACTATGTGGAGTTTTTATCTATATATTTGAGGATACTGGAGGCAACATCGGTGAAGTATCGTGAGGAGGTGTGACATCCAGTGATCGTTTTAGGTTTATATGCTTCATAACAGGCCTGGTTGAGGCCTGTAGACGGTATGGTTAATAACTTAATAGATGATATTGGCTATCTACAAGTTACAAAGAATATGAGATAATACTGCACCATAAGATTCACTCTTTGTTTTTTGCGGTGAAAGGAAATTGAAAACTTCAGACAGAAGAAGAAAAAGTGTGATTTAAGGACTCATTACCATTAGTTGTACCCCAGAGTTATCCCAATTGGAAGCGCATTTACAATTTTGTTGTTTACATCAAAATCTAGCTAGAGTTTTGCAAAATGTACTAGATAGATAATACATACCACCCAACTGTCCTGCTTTTTCACAGTTTTTTGGGACGTCCCTGCGTCCCGCCCGGAGCTGGCAGTGTACCGCAGTGAGGGGGTGGCCAGTTGGGAGTCCCCCTGACACCTGTGAATAGATGCTGTGCGCATGTGCACAGCATCTATTCCTGCAGCCAGAGGGGCTGTGGGCATTTCCAGCAGCTGACAGAGCCGCTTGGCATGCCCCACAGCGGCAAAACCAGGGAGTGGACTCGCAATTATAGGCCTTGCCCCTTTCTGCTAGGCCATGCCCCAAAATTTTGTGCGCGCACCTTCAGTGTCCGTCTTCCTGTAGGTCCAATGTTGGGAGGTATGAATAATAGCTGGAATCTGATTGCTTCATATATTCAACACTTACCTTTTTAGAAGGTTTGGTAAATTTACTCCTAATATTCAGTAGATCAAATCCTAATATTCAGTAGATCAAAGTCCATGTCATTTTTTTTCTTTCTAGCAGTGAGCATGTTTCAGTAGAAAGCCATTCATTTACTCCCATAAATGGACAGATATTGCAGGATGAAAGTGTATGGAATTATGGGTAAGAATATACCAGTGTTGACACTATTGCATGTAGAAATGTAGGGTGAGATATTCAGAAAGTGAGAGATTTGGTAAGAAATCTCCAGTTTATTTAAAGTGGCAATCATTGACACAGCAAAATCAAACTAGTTTTGCAGTGTAAATGATTGCCACTTTTAAAAAAAAATGGAGATTTCGGTACTTATGTAATATCTGGGCTCCCGTTTTTCTTATGAGACCGCGTCCCCTCGCGGGGCTCGCTGCGCTCACCACGCTTCGGGCACGGTGGCTCGCTGCGCTCGCCACACTATATAAAATCAACTCCATGCGTAGTTGGATAGTAGGGGTATGAAAAAATGGGGTGCATTTAACATGGGAGCCCAGATAATACATAAGTACCGAGATTTCTTTCCAAATCTCTCACTTTCTGAATCTCTCATCATGGCCCTTATTCTGGTTGGTGCGGTAATGTCCGCGTGCGGTCGGTCCGCCGATGTTTTGTGTCTACGCATGTGCAGAGGCGTCTCTGCGCATGTGCGAACGGGACGCACGTCCAAATTCCGCATGAAATGTGTACATTACGAACAGGGGGTGGAGAGGGGTGTGAAGGGCTGTTTGGGCTCATTAACATATGCATACGCCCCGCGTTTCATGGGCGTTCCCATGAAAACGCTGGGCGTACGTATGGTAAAGCGGTCGTGACGCACGTGTAGGGGGCGGACATATGACATTGCCGGATGTCAGCTGCACGCCCAGATCCCTGCTTTTGCATGGAGAAATGCCCGTGTGGTCTGAGGTTGCGGGAGCTGCCTGACCACTCGGTCCTGCATTCGATGGTCTGCGACCATCGAATGATGGGGGAGGTTCCCTGAGATGGAGGAGGTGTATTCATGAGAAATACACTTGCGGTCCGTTCGGACAGCTTCTTACCGCATTCGGACGGAGTGAGCGATCCGTACGAAAGGCGGGGTTTAGGATGCACGGTCCTGGCCACATATTCGGCTCCGTCCGCACCGACCAGAATAAGGCCCCATATTAGATCTCACCCGTAGTGTTAACATACCGGCAAGCAATTTATTTATTTTGTAAGTGACGCATTTGCATGATACATTTTCCCATGTTTTATTATAAACTAAAAAGAGTTGCATATATATATATATATATATAAGGCACTTACCCCCCACACACACTGTGAAGGATCCAGACCAGCACTCAAAGGTAGGTGAAGAAAAGGCTTTTATTCCATGCTGCGCAGTACACTGTAACAGCTGCTTAGCCCGACGGCCGTTTCAACTGGGCTCAGCCAGTTTTCGTCAGGGGAAAACTGACGAAAACTGGCTGAGCCCAGTTGAAACGGCCGTCGGGCTAAGCAGCTGTTACAGTGTACTGCGCAGCATGGAATAAAAGCCTTTTCTTCACCTACCTGTGAGTGCTGGTCTGGATCCTTCACAGTGTGTGTGGGGGGTAAGTGCCTTGTTTCTAAACTTTATGGACCTTGCACCAAGATTTACTGTTACTTGGAGTGCCGCCCTGCATAACTTTACTATATATATATATATATATATATATACATATATATATATATATATATATATATATATATATATATATATATATATATATATATATATATATATACAGGACTATATCATCTTTATATATCAGTGTGTATTTATCTTTACCCAACATCTTGAACTGTTTATTCTATACTGCAAACACTGTTATTGCTCATCATACTGTATTAGCCGCTGAGTGTGATATTTATAGATCATTTTGAACTTTACAAGCCATGCATGGATGTTCTGCCCATATACTGTAGTTTGTTATATGCCTATGATTGGTATGTTTGCTGCTTCTGTGAGAAAACATGACTGTGTTGCCAAACTTGACTTATGCACCTGCTATCACCTGATATTTATTTTCAGAGTGACCTGGATTGCCTGACTCATTGGCTCAAAACAAGCTTTTTGACGTGTGTTGTTTTTTTGTACTTAGCACTAACAATGTACACACTCTTTACAATAACACAGCTTGCAGAGTAACATGAAAAGTATTAAGCACAATGAACATTCAGGCAGTTGTAGAGACACAGGAATAGGTAAAGATACATAGTATTGATGCTGCAACCAAAGCAACTGTTTTTACTCTATTTTTAAATATATGTATTAACTCATTTTATAACAATTAAATATGCAATAAAAAGCTAAGAAATATAGAAATGTGAAGAACTTATAAAACTATATAAAATAATACTTATAAAATAATAATACTTATAAAATAATACATATAAAACTTTTCTGAAAGTGTCATACAACTTTTACTAAATAATAGTCATATGTTAAGGAATAAAGAACGGCCCATTACATACTGTATATGCACATGGAGATTTGTTAGGGAGTAAAATACACTTTGCGGGCATAAGTAGTGTCTGACGTGTATATTTAAAACGGTCAGTATTTAAAGTATAAGTGATTGAAATTTGATAGCATTACAATTGAAACAGTAGAAGTAGTGATATGTCATATAGCCATATACAGGCCCACTACTACCATATAGCTATGGCAGGGTTGCCGACCCTCCCGGAATTTGCGGGAGTCTCCCGAAAATCGGGTCCTTCCTCCCGGCCCCCGGAAGGGTGGGCAACCCTCCCGGAATCAGGGGGACCCCCACTGAGCCCCCCGATCGCGGCATTTATATGCCGCAATCCGCGGGTCTCAGGGGAGGGGGCGGAGCTAAAACGGCACAATCGTGACGTTTTAGCACCGCCCCCTCCATGGATAACTGTCATTTCGGCTATTTCTTGTAATGGGGGTGGGGCTTAATGACGTCACAGTTAAGCCCCGCCCCCAAAACGAGTAATGCTAGATTCCTCTCCGGGCTTCTCCCGGAGAGGATTTCTTCAAAGTCGGCAACCCTGAGCTATGGTAATATGTCACCGTAGTGGGTAAGTTCCAGCAGGAGACTGAGATGCTTCAAACAAGTAAGCTTTTATTCCAGGCTGAAAGGCAGAGCCAGTGTAATGGCTTCTTACACAGAGTGCCAACAAGAGTTCAGGTACAATAGTTCAGCTTACATGAGACAGCAATTCAAATGAGCAGAGTATTCACAGCGAAGTCAGGGTTGAGATTGTCTAGCATATAGAAAGCTGACGGTGGTGCAATCTCTCCCTGACATTCCTCCTGACTAACCCATCTAATCAGGTTTTTATAGCTTAGCTGGTATAAGGTTGCATACCACCGAAGGTCCACATGAGCTTAGGTTGACACCTCAGTAGGTCGACATGGGGTTAGGTCGACAGGGTAATTAGGACAACACAAGCATTAGGTCAACATGGGCAATGTCAACAGTCAATTTTAACCCCATGTCGGCCTTCTGAGGTGTTGACCTTAGGCCATGTCAACCTTCAGTAGTCGACACAATGTATGTTGACCTAAGTTGTGTCGACCCTATGACCCACACCCCCTTAGCTGGTCTTAACCATATCTCCCCACTTTACCTTTTACGAGACAGTCCCATTTTATTGTGACTGTCCCGCTGTCCCACTCGTGGCAGCAGTGTCATGGAGTGGGGAGGGCCATTGCTGCTTTGCACACCTGCGCACAGTGTCTATTCAGGGAGACAGAGAGAATGGGGGCATGGCCAGCAGCTCAAAGAGCACTGGCTGGGACCACCAGGCACCCTTTTGTGATGTCATAACCCTTTTGGGAAGCATGCAGGGCAGACTGCATGCAGGAGTCCTGACCTTGAAATTTGAAAATTTGGGAGGTATGCCTAATGAAAGGGTGTGGTTCCTTCCTAAGCTACAGCAGGTGAACCCTTTCCTCAGAATATGGAGGAGACCTACTCTGCCAGTCACCAATTAGTAGCTATCCACACAAATGCAGGCGAGTATGTAAGCATGTATGTGCCTGCTAGGGTGCATATCTTTAGCATTTTATATATGGGCGAGGGCATGTACACTAGGAATGCAAATCCGGGTGCATGTTTTCAATCTCGGGATTTGGGAAAGAAAAATGCTCAATCCCGGGATTGGCCTCCTTATTAAAAAAAAGTCCCCTCACCCCCTCACAAACTGCCCACCCCGCATATTTACTTATGCTGATGGTGTTGGCTATGCAGCCACAAGCGGGAGGACACCGGGGAGGATCCGGAGGGTCCGGGATTCCCCGGCGTTGTGGCCGTAAACTGTAGAGTGGCCAGGACTGAACAGCGGTGTTGAGGGGGGTGCGACGGGGTGGGAGCAGCAGAGGGTCTAGGATTCCCCGGCAGCGAGGTTGGAAGCTGTACAGCAGCCGGGAACGAACAGCGGTGGTGCAGGAGTGAGGCCAGCTTGCATCACATTGTGACCTCTGACCAGATCACACTGTGCACAGCCTGGACAGGCACAGCCGGGCAGCATCTGAGCGAGTGCTCAGGCGCTGCCCGACATTCTAATCCCCATATGCGCAATCTAATTCCCAAATCCCGGGATTGGAAACTCCAATCCCGGGATTCAAATCCCGGCAATTTGAGGGCCAGGGGCGGATGGTGGGCAAAAAACAGGGCTCGCCCATGGCAGCATTTTATGGGCATCCCCAGTGGTGGGATTCAAATAAATTAACAACAGGTTCTAAGTCCTAATGCCCATTGCACATAAAGCCACATGCCATAATGCCATTAACATATAAGGCCACACACCGTAATGCCCATTACACATTTTGCTACACGCCATGATGCCAGTTACACATTTTTCCGCACACCATGATGCCCATTACATATTTGAAACATGTGCCACTTACCTACATGTTCATTGCTAGGGGGGTGTTGCTCAATGCCAGGGGCTTCATGCTGGATGCCAGGGGCCTCATGCTGGATGCCAAGGGGGCTTCATGCTCGTTGCCAAGGGGGAATACATGCTGGTTGCCAGGGGCGTAACTAGAACTTGTTGGGCCCCATAGAAACTGCATACATAGTAACTGCAAACATAGGAGACTGCAGGGATGACTGCCACCATGGAGAGGTGAGGCGTTGTAAGCAGCTGTGACAGCCGGGCACAGAGCTGCATGCTGCCCGGCTGTATACTGAACTGAAAGCAGGTCCGCGGCTATTTTGAATTCTCCCGCTGGACCGAGAGATAGTAGGAGCTCGTGGCCGGCAGCCAATAAGAAGCCCCCATTGCCGCTCCTTATTGGCTGCCGGACCGCAATCTCCTATTGGCTTGCGGTCCAGCAGCTGCAGTAGCATTCAAAATAGCCACAGACGGTGGTGGGCCTGCTCTCAGTATACAGCCGGGCAGAACGCAGCTCTCTGTCCGGCTGTCACAGCTACTTCAAGAAGTTCAAGTACCTTGTCAGCGCTCCTTAGCCACTGGTTCTGCAGAACCGATCCTATATTAGGTATCGATTCTGCAGAACCGGTGCGAACGGCTGAATCCCACCTCTGGGCATCCCCATGAAAATGCTGGGCATTCCCATAGGTACATGGATTGGCCAATGCCTGCCAAGGGTGGGTGGCTGACATCACAGGGCTATAACAGGGTTATAGGAGATGACCCCTACTGGCACGCTGCTGCCTCTCTGTCGTACTACCCCAAGGTTATTACCGGTAACCCAAAATAATACAACACAAACATAGAAATGGGAGTTCCAAACTTGTGAGGCGCAACCAAATGAGATGACCCAGAGATTCCTGTGATTTTCTTACACGTCCCAATGTCCCGATACTTCCATCCTTTTCTCTTCCCAAATATATTCATAAGCGTGTATAGAGCTTTGGAAAGACGAGTGATTAGCTGATGTTTAGTACATAGACTGATGATATATAAATAAGGTGATAGATAGGTCTACCCAACTAACAGTAAATATTATGGTGTAAATGCCTGTAGCATTATATTTTATGCTGCGTTCCTGTGTCCTATAGTGTAGTGTTCGTCTTCATAGGCATAAATATCTGGAGAAATAAAAAATATCCGCTGTGTAGACTTGTTTTTTAAGTGAGCAATTCACCCAGTATACAGAAAATAAATTGTGAGCGTACCTCACTCACCAGATATATAAAACAAGTAATAGTGTAAAGGTTTCATTTATCCGTGACATCAAATAAACTTACCAAACTCACAGTGCACAGTGATTCTTTAAACGTAAATTGGTTTCTTTGTGTCTGGACCAATTTCTCAACCAATACGTGTGTGTGTGGATATTTTCCATACCATGAGGCACCCGCCCTGTCTCCATCCTAGCGCTCGCAAATAAAAGTCAGCTGCGATTGACTTTTATTTGCCAAGGCAGGAAAAATCATTTGATGGTCGGTGACCAATCGATGGGTGGGCGGGCAGCGTCTCAGACAATCGGTAAGCTGCAATGTTCGCAGCTTACCAAGCCAACCTGAATTGGGGTCATTGTACGATTTCACAAAAACGTATCTAAAAATCCAACTGACTGACTTGCTCATATCTTTTTAAGAATTTGTTGATTTTTATTAGGAGTAAACTATCTTCCCCTACAGTATGTATGCATGTCTTGTACAGTGTATGGGGCAATGCATTAGTGCCATGGTATCCTGTATATGTACAGTAAAATAGAAATATCATATATATTATAATAATAATTATATATCATATACTATATATATTATATAAGTTTGTATTGCTTGTATTCACCTCTTAAATAAACAAACAGCACTATAGCTTCCTTGTTGTGATTTCTGTATTCATCATTAAGAAAGTATTTTCTCTCTGACGACATTGCAATGTGAGGAATCTGTCTTCCACCATGACCTATTTCTGCACTCAGCCAGAAGTCTCCTCCTAAATTCACACTTATATTTATTTATTTTCAAACAGAATTAATTTAATCTAATTCAGGTTATTGGAATAGAAGGATTTGTGGGGAAAACAGAAATGGATCAGTACCTCAGCTTTCACATTTAAAATTTCAAAAGATTAAAGTGAAACCATATTAAAATATGAACACATTGTTATCAGTAGTTTTTATGTTTCCTTTGCATACAGTATTTATCTACAGGATGAACACTGTAAAAACAAAGTGTGACATGTGTCTATGTGTGTTTCTTTTAGTTTTTATTATAAATTGATACCAATATGTTTTACCTTCTGGTGGAAAAATAAGTGTATAAAGATCATTCAACATTATTAGTTGTAAGTAATGATAACTAAAGATGATTCGATCTTTAAGTACACCATGAGTCCCAACTCAACAGCCTCGCATTGTAACATATCCCCTCAACTCTCTTCTTGTCACCATTGCCTGCCACCATCTCACCCCTTGTCACAAAAAAGCCCACCACCATCTCTCCCCTCATCACATAAACCCACCACCATCTCTTCTGTTGTTACTATTGCCCACTGCCATCTCTATTTTTGTCACATCTATCAATATCATATATGCCCACCACTATTTCTCCCATTGTTACATATGCCCACTACCATTCCTCATCTATGCCACTCACCACCTCTCCCGTTGTTACCTATACCCACCACCACTTGTATCTTTATCATATATGCCCATCTCTCCTATTGATAAATATGCACCCCGCTATCTCTCCCATTGCCACATTTCACCACTACCATCTCTTTCCTTGTCACATATACCCATAACTATCTATCCTCTTGTCATCTACGCCTACTAACATAGCTCCTATTTTACCTATGCAAACAGTGTTGCAAGTAAGGGGGTACGGCGTGGTACGGAGTACTTGTAAGAAATATGTTGCAGTTACGCAGTACCACTTACCCCCTGACCCACTGTCAATTCTATTTTTATTTTAAGTCTAAATATAATGCATCCGCAGCCCGCCCACCCAGCATTATGATTGATGCTGTATGCAGCTACTGGCTACTGCTGATTTACCCTATCTTACCGACAGGCATCAGCGGCGCTGACAGCATGAAGAGCAGGCTCCACAATTGTAAGTACAAGCTGCCCAGCTTTCCCCCAAGCAAGAGCCAACCCACCCCCAGTCATTCCCTGTTTCTCATTCCCTGTCTCCTGATGCCACGCCACTATTGTTATTTAGTCACTCCTCTAGCTTTGTGTGACCACGCTGCACAGCACTATCAGCACTTTTCAGAAGCACACGTCCTGAGGAAAAAGCCGACACGGCTTTGAAACGTCGACCATGCTTTGATTACTTTGTATCACCATTTAATCTGATATAAAATTTGGATACAACCAACGCTCGTGAGTGCCGCCTGTCTGTTATAGGGGTTACACACTCCTGGGACAGCTGCCTATATATATATATATATATATATATATATATATATATATATATATATGGACAGTGTTCGGTAGCACTCAGGTCTAAGTCAGCTTAGCAATAATCAGAAAAAAGACATCATAAGATTACCGAGTTGGTGTCTTTTTTCTGATTATTGCTAAGCTGACTTAGACCTGAGTGCTACCGAACACTGTCCATATATTTTCCTTTGCGAAGGAACAGCAGCACCGGGCACGTTGTTTCACTCATATGAGTGCAGGATATCTTTCTACGTATATATATATATATATATATATATATAATTATTAGAGATGAAAACGTCACTCCAGGTTCTTGGAAAACAGTTTTTTACTGTGGTGCCAATGGCGTTTCGGGCCAGGGGCCCATCTTCAGGACAATAACAGTAACATCAAGTGAACAAGTGCATTAAATACCTTACCAGAGCTGGTGCCTTCACGCCACCATTCCGCCCGCCCTCCGACTCCGGGACCTGCTACCGGGTTTACACACCGGATGTGACGCAACACCTCCTTCGGGGGAAGTGGTGCCGCCTCACATCCGGTATAAATAATACAGTCACACTGACTTAGGAGTGTAATAATTAGTATTAGAAGGGATGAGGTGATGCTACAATCAGAGAGAGGCAAGGTGGAGCTGCCAATATATAATGCAGTGCAGGGCTTATAGCAGTACTGGAGAAAATACACAGGTTTCACTGAACTTGTGTGTTTTCTGCCAACATTTAAAAAAAAAAACATCAGAGAAACCCCCAGAAAAATGTAGAAAAACTTCCATTTTTGTACTCAATGTTTCTTCAGGTCTAAGTGAATACTGGCCTAAATCCGCCTCTGGTTCCACTTGTGTCCTTTGGTGCTATCCAGTTTTCACTCTCAACACATGACAATTTTCCACAGGAAAACTAATGTGCAAACTCAAAGGTTTCTGTAACTTTTGCTAAGTTTTATATTTGTGAACTCTCCTGAATAAGCTACGGTTCACCTTAGCTTTTGCTCATCTTTCGCTTTGTCAGTTTCTACAGATGTCAAAATGATGCGTTCTTAAGGAATCATTACATTGTTGAGGAAGTAGAACATTAACTAGCTCAATGGCCGTGTCAGGAGAAATACAGAAAGAGAAATACTAGTTAGCCATTTTTCACACACCTTAAACTAAAGAGATACTGTATCTTCTCTTAGACACGACAGGATAGACAGGATGATATGTTATGAAGGAGAATATCACTATAATTAGGACAGAGTGGATGCAAATCTTCTCTACTAGGGAAGTGTATGTTTTGACATGCTAACAAATTGTCTTGTCTGGTGCAGAAAGACAAGGTAAGGGTAATTGGCCAATACAGCACCTTCAATTTAGTACCCTGCTAACCTTTAACCTTTGCAGGAAAAATAAACAGATGAGCGACTATTGACTGAATTGCTACATTACGGCAATAATGGTTGACAAAGCTTTTTTTCCTTTTTCTTTCTTAAAAAGGCACACTTACTTTGCCTCAGAAAAAAGCATTTATCAATTTTATTCAATAGCCCATGCAGCAATGACATCCAGAATAAAGCAGATTTGCTGTAATAAAACAATTAGGTACAATTTGTACCAGTGTTCCAACATGTACAACAGGACAACAATGTATTATTAGAATTGGAAAGTATAGTTTAAACAATTGGCGAGATATAAATAACTTTTGTTTTTACAATAGCAGAACACAGTAATAATCATGTATTAAGAGCACTAGGTTGATGAATGGGTAATTGCAATGGGCCCTGCTGTGACTGATTTTTCACATTCCTGTGGGCCTCTAGCTCTACTCCAGCCATCTCTTTTCTTTACCTCTTCTCCATTTCAATAGGTCAGATTGGGATTTGCCCAGACATGGCAAACATAAAACATAAAAGAGGTTAATGAAAAGGAAGCAACAGGCCTGTAAACTGATCCTTTGCTAAATGATTTCAGATGTTTTTTTTATTATATTCTTTTATTTTAGTTATACTTGTGTCAATTAAACCATATACTCCATTAATATCACTTAATGGTATCCAATCGTTAATCCAATAGATCTATTGGTATTGCCCAGCAGCCGTAGCAAATAATGTTATTTTCTGGGGCTATTTATCAGAGATCTCTTGCTAGGACAGCAATACAGAGAAGAGGCTCTCCCTTGGGAGATTTTGGCAGTGAAATAATAGCAATCACTTCAATGCATTTTATGACAGTGCGTATATGCAGCAATGTTAAGAGAGGGGAGAGAAGGATGCAGGCTAGGGATCACAAAATACCTCAGCTGAGAGAATCCTAGGCTTAAATCAACTATCACTATCTGATAGGGTTACCACCCAGCAGGGTTTACTACAGTCCAGTAATTAGACCAGGAGTCTGGACGGGTGGCTTTCCCGGACTTACATTGTCAAGGAACTGGAGACAGGCTGCGGCTATTTCAAAGATCGCACCTGCCTGCTCGCAGTCCGGCAACCAGTCGGAAGCCGTGGTTCCTGATTGGTTGCCGCTCCGCAAGCTGGAGCAAGATTTCAAATAGCACCACAGCCCAAGGACCTGCTCTGGTGGTGTCTGCGCAATTAGATTAAAGTTTGGGCACAACCATCTCAAATCTAAGTCTCTTTGCACATGTTACATCTGCCCCACCTACAGTGCAGTATGGTTTTGCCAAGGTGTAGACTTTTGTGGGCCATACAGATCAAAACTGCAGATTGGCGGCCATCTATGATACCCAATTCATCTGGGAAATAGGGAAATTCTGCATGTAAAAAATCCCCAATTTGCCAACCCCAATCATTTTTCTGGTCAACTTTCGCTGACCCTGGTGTAGGGTGGTTTGACGAATTGCCCCAAACCGTCACAATTGTATGAAACCTATTATTTTTTCTTAACTGAAACCTCAAAATCAGGCCCTACTGTAGGTGCATTGTTTGATGTGACTTTGATGCATTGGATAGGAAATGTTATTACCCTCATAGTTGACTGCATATGGAGGTAGCATCTATACTCCTTTTAGAAAACTATATGATCAAAGTGAGATGGTCATATAAATGTACAATTATGAATCTACCATGAGTGAACCTTTCTGCAGAAGGCTGATTCTGAGTTGCACACAAAGGAGCTGTTGCTGCAGGCAGCTGCTGGAGCCTGAATTATTACCTTATGCTAATGGTAGTATCAGTTTAACTAATGCAAAGGTGTGTGTATGTGCAAATGAACATCAGTGCTGCCCATTGAGTTTGTGCTGGCAGCCACAACCGTCACCCTTAGTATCAGCACTTGGACCAGCCCAATGCTAGGTGCAATAAGACACATCAGAAACAGGCTTCCCTTCCTCATATCATGCCTCAGAATTGCGAGTGTTAGATACATACCCACAACACTCCTATGATAATCTTACAAGTCAGAGTGGTTACGCACAATCGCATTGTCTCCCAATTTGTGCTCCAAAATGGCGTATTTTATTTAAAAAAGATGTGACGAAGATGCATCCATTTAAAAATAGGATGGACAAGTGCTAAAAAAGCATACAGTATATAAGTGTAGTGATTTATGCGACTCAGAATCAGTCCCAAAGCTTGGCATACTGTAGATGTAAGATTTAGTTGAATATGTATAACGTGAAGAAATCTATGTATAAATTATCATGTCACTAGAGCCAGATTAAGGGCGAGGTACATGCCAAGGCCCATTTGTCTCTGGGAGCCAACCATACTTTATTTAAAGCCAGTAGCGTAACAATAGCCCTGGCAGACCCCGCAGGGGCTTGGAAGCACCGGGTGGCTTGTGGGCATTGTGGTGCCTCTGTCTCTCCTCCGTTCCACCTCTGTCTACCACTGGGGTCCCATGCACCTGCAGGCAATGAAAATGTCCCTCCCAAGATGGTCACTGACTCCTCTAGCATCTATTTGAGGCGGCGGCCATTTTAGGAGGGACATTTTCGTTGTCGACAGGTGCGATGGGACTCCAACAGCAGAGGCGGACTGAGGCAGAAAGAAGGGGGGAATCCTCTGACAGACCACGGGGCCATATGTGGGGTTCCCTACAACATGCAGCTACAACATGCAGCTACAAAATTCTCCAGGACGGTACAAGATAAAACGAACGTGATTCTCAGGTAACGACCAGTGTTTGTATTTTTTTGTTACCTGAGAATCACGTTCGTTTTATCTTGTACCGTCCTGGAGAATTTTGTCTCATTTCATAATTGGTATGTGAATTATGTATTTTGTTCCAAATATGCTTTGAACACATCATGTATGTCCTTGTTCTCCACTCCCTGCTCTCCTCTCTCTCTCCTCCTTTTTTTAAAATGTATTCTTTAAAATAAGTTTTATTTTATTGTTCTTATGAAATGTTCATTGTACTCATTTGTATATATTATAATTTACAGTGTGATCATCTTATTCAACTGTCGCATTGAGCCCCTGAGGAAGTCATGCAAATGACGAAACGCGTTGGTTTATGAGCGTATAAAAATACCCATTGTGACTGTACATCATTTGGAAAAATTGTTACTTTTTATTGGTGATTCACTGTAATTGTAGTGATTAGAACCTTTACTGTACACTGCTATGCCCTCTGGGCAATTTTTATTAAATTGTTTCATTATATTTGAATGATTCCGTTCAATCAGCAAAGGTTAAGCGCACCCTGAAACCCCCCTTTTCTTCTTTCCCTTTCTATACTGGGTCTCACCTAACAGGGGACCCTATCAGGGTAGCAGCTCTTGTAATTAGTATTGTGCGCATAGCGTGGTTCTTTTCGATATATATATATATATATATATATATATATATATATATATATATATATATATATATATGTTAAAATAGAATAGAGGAGCGCTCCATAGTGTAAAACAGTTTATTTGGGTACATAAAAAGCACAGGGCAATAGTACCAGATGGGACTCGTACCAAACAGATAGCAGCAGTGGGCTGGTTACCACATGATTCAAATATAGAAATACCCAGGCATGAGCACCAACCGCCGTCCGGAGCGCTGATGTACGTCCACGATCACCCGCTGGAAACAGCGTGCCGGGAAGACAAGCAGGAACAGACGCCGGAGGGACCAGCCGGGAGCAGCAGCGTCACCAGGTCACGCCCTAACGCGTTTCGTATAACACTTCGTCATTAGCGCTTATTCACTACCAAATTGCTTCCATATATATATATATATATATATATATATATGTATGTTTGTGACTGTGTGTGCAATTGTGTGTTTGTGTGTGTGCATATATGTGTGTGTGTGTTTGTGTGCGTGTGTGTGTAACTATGTATGTAGATATGTATGACTGTATGTATATATATATATATATATATATATATATATATATGTATATATATTCCAATTGTAAAGTGCAACGGAATATGCTGCACTATATAAGAAACTGTGGGTTGGTGGGTGGATAACTGTATGTGTGTGACTGTGTATATAAGTGTACAGGTGTGTGACTGTATGTACCGTATTTTTCGGACCATAAGACACACCTGACCATAAGACGCACCTAGTTTTTAGAGGAGGAAAACAAGAAAAAAAATATTCTGAACCCAAATAGTGTACAGAGCAGCTTTTTAGGGCAGATGAAGACCTTTTTACCTCACAACATGAGGGAGTCACTTTATTATGGGAAAAGATTTAACATCAGTTTTAACAGCAAACTTGGCATTTGCAGTATGACACACACACACGTTCATTTTAACAGCAGTACACATTACAGAGCAGCTTTTTAGGGCAGATGAAGACCTTTTTACCTCACAACATGAGGGAGTCACTTTATTATGTGAAAATACTTAACATCAGTTTTAACACACACACACACACACACACACGCGCGCGCGCGCGCACACGTACTGTGTAAACACAGGTTCCCCGCGTACAGCCTGTCAGTCAGATTACACTGCCCAAAACACTCGAGGAAGGAGGAGGTGACGAGAGGAGCAGGGAGGGAGTCACGTGATGCCGGCGACGCTCTGCTGCCGCGCTCTCAGAGATGCCGGGATCAAGATGACGGCGAGGCAGCAGCAGCCAGCCAGGACCCGCCGCTGTTACCGGCACCCGATAACTGCTGCCTCTCCCACCCAGCGCAGTTAGCCGCCGACGCTGTTACCGGCACCCGATAGCTGCTGCCTCTCCCACCCAGCGCAGTGGGAGCGCTCACAGGTTTTTATCTATGCTGCATATTCGTACCATAAGACGCATGTACTTTTTCACCCACATTTTTGGGGAGAAAAAGTGCGTCTTATAGTCCCAAAAATACGGTATGTGTATAAGTGTATGAAGGTATGTGACTGTATGTTTGTGTATATGTGAGTGACTGTATATATGTATATATGTGTATGTTGTATGCAGGCCCGGTGACAGGGGGGTCAAAGGGGACAGCTGAACCGGGCCCCGACCATCAGAGGGGCCCAAGAATCAGCCACACATCCGTGCAGTCAGCCACCCGGTACCCGATTGCTGTGGGTGGCTGACACATAACCCCCCCCCCCTAACAAGAATATATGCGGCTGCAGCGCTGCAGACTCAGGAGGGGAAGCTTCCTGGGGATGCCTGTCAGAACACGCAGCTTCCGGCCGCTGCTTACACACACTGACATGAGCGCCGCAGCAGCACAGGCTCATGTCAGTGTGTGTAAGCGGCGCCCGGGAGCTGCGTGTTTAAACAGGCATCCCCAGGAAGCTTCCCCTCCCGAGTCTGCAGTGCAAGTATTCTTGTGTGTGTGGTGGGGGGGGGGGAGGGTAGGGGTAGGGGGGTGTTATGTATCAGCCGCCCACAGCAATCGAGTGCCTGGTGGCTGACTGCAGGGGGTGGGGGGCCCCAGTAATATCAATTTATGGGGCCCCAAGATTTCTGTTGCCGGCCCTGTCGTATGTATGCATACCCCACAACAATCACGATTTTTGGTGAGAAATTCATGTTGATCAGGTACTGTCCCACACAGGGGCTGCTTTGTCCAATGGGAAGTAAAGGTAGGATTGGAATGCTCTCACCTGCTGTGCACGGCAGCTGGGGAGGCAATATACTGTACATGTTCCCTCCATGACATGAAATGTAGGTTTGAAGTTTCTGCCATATATTGCTGTTTAAGGCAACCAGTCTTAAATGCCCCAGAACCACAATTTTTAACTCTACATGTTACATTTCAATTTATTTGCAAAAGTTACAGTTTTAGTGGGATAGGCCTGTTTTTTGGCACTGAGACGTGTAGAATAGCATGTGTCTTTTTTTCTCAGAACGCAGAGCTGCACATAATTCAAGTGGAAAATACATTAAGTCAGTCTTTCGGATCTCCGAGTAATACTGTAGGCTCACATTACTGAGCTCATCACAAATGGGTAAGGCTTGAAATAAGTAGAACTATGACATGATTTGTTGTGATTTTCCAATTGGAAGTGTTGGCAGGCGTGTAAATAGTCAGTGTATAGGGTCTGCTGACATGTTGCTTCAATCAGACAATCGCCATTGACTCTGCCCAGGAACTCTCACATTTTCTGAATAAAATAGATAGGTCACCTGTAGTGCACTGTACAAAGGACAGACAACTGGAAAAACTGCAAAAAAATGCATTTATAAACCATAAGTAAATGTGCAAAAAAAATTACAAAAATGATATAGATTTTTCTATGCATATATACACTATAAAAATGTTCTACTGTAGAACAACGTGGTTTATGGCATCACAACCATGGTATGTGAAACTTTAAAGCTGGGTCATGCATGCACAGATACACTGAATACTGGGTGCCAAAGAGAACTCTTATTGCTGCCAGCCAGTATCACTGGACAGCTTAGTATCATGGTGCACACAGTGACAATAGGAGGCTTTCTGTAGCTGCAATATGTGACGAAAGAAAACCAGTCCTATTACCACTTAATAGTAAATAGACCCGTTGGGCTTGTTCACTAAAGCTATAATTACATTTTGTGAATCCCAGCTCCCTATCACAAAACAGACATATGCACGCTGCTTGACCTAGTAATTGCAAAGCAAGATATTGCAGACATAAAAATCTATTCTAATTTTGAACACAGACAATGAAAACTCAAATTGCATACAGTAACACCAAATAAGTGCAGATACTGGAAATAGCAGCATGATGACCTGAGGGGGATTCAATTGCCAATAGGAAATTCAAAGAGAAGACCACCCAGAGCCCAAGAGACCAACAGAGAACCAGGCAGGTAAGTATCATTTGTTTTGTTTTGTGTACTCACATTGCTCACAGAGTTTTCTGTGCTCACAATCCTGCAACGATTTTTTTTATTTGGATACAGGGGCTCTGTAATGCTGGCCACACATCAGACCAACTTTCCTCCAACCATCCAACTAGTTGCTTGGATGGAATAAAAATATGGTACTGGATGGGAGCAAAGGACATTCAGAAATGTGCTCACAAACCCAGGAAAATGGACAAAAGCATTCAGTCAAATTGTTTAAATCAAACAGGTCCAACTACAGTACCGTGTCTGAGCGACAGTTTTTGTCCTTTTCCAGATTTTTGGAGCAAATTTCTGAAGTAAATACTGTATTACATTTGCCCCCATCCAGTACCATATTTTTATTCCATCCAAGTAACTAGTTGGATGGTTGGAGGAAAGTTGGTCTGATGTGTGGCCAGCATTAGAGAGGAGGAGGTCCGTGTGTAGCCTGCTCTGGCCTGGCCCCCTCCTCTCTGCCTGAAGCAGTGCCCAACTGCCACCTAGTGCAGTAGAGTCTGAGAACTAGTGGCTCTGAATCTACTGCGCATGCGTGAACCGCTGTAAAAATTATTTGGCGGGCATTTTTCCGGTCGATTCTGGCAGTGCTGACTTTGGAGGGTAAGTATTAAAGTATGGGTACTGTGTGCGCAGTGTGGGGCCCCCCTGGGACTCATGGGCCCATGTTCTCTACACACATTGCACTATTAAAAATATGCCACAAATTGGGTACCATTAATATCTTGAGCATGCATACCAGAGGTAATTCAATTGGGAGCGAGGTACGGTACAAGGTTTTTTACCTCACTATACCTCGCACTCAGTTCAATTCTTATACAGGTGTAGAAGTTGATTCAGAACACAAGATACATTTTTACTTTGCTATGTCCATAAAAGCTGAAAATATAACATTCCACCAAGCACAGAGAACAAGATAAATGATAATCACTTATTAGCTTGTTTATTCTGTCTATTTATACAGAATGAAAACAAATACTGAGCGCTGAATTCATTTTACAAGAAGAGAAAAGTTGTTGGCATATAAACAGAAATAGATACTGAGAATTTCACTGAGCATACAGAACATAATAAGCTTTGTTATTTCAATTGTTTCCTTTCTCTCCCCTTCTTTTCCCCTTGATTCGCCCATTCCTTGAGGCTAGTGTCACACAAGCTAAAACAAATGCTGTTTAATCTCTGCATTTTCCTGCACATACTGTAGCTGGCTGCTTCCTGTGACAACTTTTTCTTCTTTTATTATATCAGTCTGGCATAGTGGGGTTATTCTGATTCACTCGGAAAGGCACAATCACTCTCTAATGGACAAAACCATATGCACTGCAGGTGGGGCAGATGTAACATGTGCAGAGAGTTATATTTGGGTGTTTTATTGTTTCTGTGCAGGATAAATACTTCCTGCTTTATTTTTACACTGCAATATAGATCTCAGTTTGAAGTACAAACCCCAGCCAAATCTAATTCTCTCTGCAAATGTTACATCTGCCCCACCTGCAGTGCATATGGTTTTGTCCATTAGAGAGTGATTGTGCCTTTACGAGTGAATCAGAATAACCCCCAGTGTACAGAACCTCTTTTATTGTATTAACCTGGCATAGGATTGTAAGCTTGCAAGCAGGGCCCTCATACCTTTAGCTGTCTGTAAATACCCAGTTTGTTTTATCAGTGTCTCCTATTGTAAAGCACAATGGAATATGCTGCACTATATAAGAAACTGTTAATAAATACAAATAATAGTGTACAGTACCTCTTTTACTGTATTTACATGGCATAGTGTACCTCTTTTACCAATCTTGCCTTCATAAACTTGGCAAATATTTTTTTCCAGAGAGTAAAAATATTTTTTATTTTGGAATTATTGTGGGTGAAGGCTACTTGTCTTCCATCGTTATGCAAAACAGAGGGAGAGATTCAGGAGATTCACTAAGCCATGAACAAATGGTAAGATATTGGCTAATGGACAATTTTGACTAAGCAATTTTGTCTAGATGGAGATTTTGTCTAACTTATGATAGTCTGTGATCTAGTCAAAATTGCCTTGCCTGCACAGTCTATTTATGCTAGGCGATATTCACTAAGTGGGGCCACGCATCGCTATCACCCGCAGGGAAAACACTGGGAGATTTTGACTAAACTTTTTGGCAATTTTGACCACCCAGATGATGTTGCTATGTGTGGGGACCCCTACATGCCTGGGAGACCCTGGCTGTGAATTTGACTCTGTTGTGAATTTGGCTCTGGCTGCAGCACAATTTTATTTTAGTCAGTGAAAGCAAAATCCATTTTAATAAAGTTTAGGGACAATCAGCTTACTATTAGTTGTACACACAGCAGCCCCTGTGGTAAATGCCAATTAGCCAGATGATCAATCACTCATCATGTAGGGCTGGATGTAGATAGATGTGTGGGCCCTCCTGCTTGGTTTAACTCCAGGCAGTTGTCCTACCACTATTATAGTCAGACACTGCTTGTTTTATGAATGAACCCATAATGGCTTTTCTTATTCAAATCTCAAGAGGATCAGTTAGACTTTGATTGGCGTGCTGCAAATCCTGATGGTTGATGAGCAGTTTGTCATGAAGTCACTGAATGATTTGGAACTATAATATTCACCAATATGTACTGTATGGTCAAACTGGATAAATAACCAAATTTCTGAGCTTAAAGTCCAAGATCTACCTTACCTGCAACATGCACAGCCAACTCAGATGCAACCGTGTAAAAGTGTCTGCATTAACTTAATCAGAGCAGTGGAGAGCCTGGCTGGGCTCAGGTATGTTTCAGGAGGCGTGGCCTAATCATAGAAGGCGTGGTCATGCACCCTTAAAATAAAATACAGAAAGAATCGTACTTTAATCACCTCCATGGCCACACTCTAGCTCACTGCAACATGTGTTGGGTTGAGAAGTTGGTGCTGCCAGGTAACGAGGGCCCCAACAACAGACCTAGAGTCGGGAAATTAGTACCCACCCCTCTCAGCACCACTGAACTTAATATATTAATACATACACTACACACACCCTGCTTAACATTCCCAGCATGTATCAGCCCCACAAATATTCTATAGCAACAGTGTTGTCACTGTATCCTATAATATAATACAGTTTGGATAATATACAATATATTCAATACTTTCCATCATTACAAAAAAAGAATACAATACTGTAACTTGTCAAAATCTCATAGCCTTTATAGTCTATATTCTGCTATAACTTACAATAATAAAGTTCTTTATTGTGGTTGTTGAAAGATAAGCAACCGAGTGCATTATTTAGAGACCACAAAAGTACAAATACTGTAAGCCACGCCTTGCATTGCTGCTTTGTTCTCTCAGCAGTTCCCCATGGTGTGGAATAAATAACATGCAGTACAGGGTCAATAGCAGGTGGTCTTGAAGCCTTACAAGACGTACTGTTGTGTGCAAATATCTTATGTTTTAACCTTTCTGTAACCAAGCAAATAGTAAAACTTATGTCGTTTTTAGGTAAAACAAAGTAAATCTAATGCAATAACCCATTTGTGTATCTTGGGCCCATGCATACTGCTTATCATTTTTCCTAAATGATTGGATACATTTTACTTAATTATCTATGTATTAAGGTCTATTTTTCAAAGTAAAATCCATGTAAAAGTATATGAAAGGATTAAGTGATAATAAAGTAAACAATTCCTTCTCCACCCTAAATAATTAAGCTTGGAGTGGTCAGGCCAGTTAGGTAACAAAGTAGCAAGCTGTTCATTTAGCAACCATACTATTTATGCAGCTACTGCATGGAGAATTGATTGAGTTAATTACTTACACTTTTGTCCCAAAAGTGTTAAGATTATATTGGAAATGTGTGTTTGTACTTTTTCTACCTTTAACAACACACACAAGCATGATACAGTTCTAAAATATGCATTCAATAATATTTAAGAACATGTACCAGTCTCCTGTAATTGTTAATATTTAAAAGGAAGCTGTTGACTACAGAAAATATATTGCCAATGGCCGTGGGTAATATGGGTGCTACTAAATGAAATCTCTATCTCCAAAGTTATTGTGGGCAAAATGAATGCAGCAAATGTATTTATAAAAACTGTTCCAAGGAAACCTTGCTAGGACGCTGGAGGTGTACCTACAGTATAATAACTAATCAGATATTGCTACAGTACTGTACAAGATGAGCATACACTATACAATTATCTGGCAGATCATCTTCCAGATCTGGCTGGATGGTACTAAAATCAGCTAATGGATAAGCGCAATTGACAATCTATCATCTGCTCCCAAACACTGGAAAATTGACAAATACTGTGCATCAGACACATTGGTTTAATCACTGATTTAATAAATTTGTATTCTCTACTGTCTACCTTTTACCCTGTCAACCTTTTGTGTGTCGACCGTCTGGGTAAACTATTGACTGTCTATCTTTTAACTGTAGATCTATCAACTGCATAACCTTCAATTTGTGATCTGTAATGTGTTGTGAGGTCCAACGAGACTAAACATTGGTGGATTATCAATGGATTATTATTATCTTAAATATCCAGTACAAATCGCTCCATGTGTACACCCCATAGCGATGGTGATGCTCGGTCCCATGCGTCACCATTACTTGCTCAGATCTTTAGCACATGCTATCAAGATCTAGATCAGGCATGTCCAAACTGTGGCCCTCCAGCTGTTGTGAAACTACATATCCCAGCATGCCTTGCCATAGTTTTAACATTCCCTAATAGCCTAACTGTGGCAAGGCATGATGGGACTTGTAGTTTCACAACAGCTGGAGGGCCATAGTTTGGATATGCCTTACCTAGATAGATAGCCTGCATGTGCATAAAGAACACAGCGTTAGCACAGATCGCCCATACACATATGTGATCTAACCACTGGGAAGCTCAAGGGCAGTTTCCCTAGCCTACATCATTCAGCACAAAACTAATCGTACATCGCCCCGTGAGTATACCCCTTAATATGTAACTTTATATTTATTTTAGCAGTACTAACATTCATGTAAATCATGACATGTAACATGGAATAGAAGCAGTTTGCATAAAGTCCGCCTTGTTTATTATATGTAGTAATGCTACATTAACAACAATTTTACTATATTAAAGTTTAAAAATGTTTAAAGGTCTATTTAATAAAATAATATTATTTTATGAATATAATTTTTTTGTTGCAGTTCACTATAAAAGGGTTAATCAGTTTGTATCAAATTACAGTTATGACTTGTGTTGGCAATTTGCCCTTTGGGCTGTGATACGGTCTTGCCTGTACTGAGCACCTAAGATTTTTAACAGCGCTAGTTACTTATTGTGAAAGAGGCTGTTCAGCTGGAATGGGACATCTTCTCATTATATACTTCTCATTATATACTACTATAACAACAATAACTTTATAAAGGCAAAATATCAGCAGAAGATTAGTACATTGCTGTAATTGTTAGGTAAACAGATTTTTTTTCTCTGTCACTGTGTTTTACAGTGTGTACACATGGTGTGATTCTGGCTTATGGCCAAGTTTGACTATACAATTTTCAGTATGCGATTTTAACTATGTTCACTTACAATTTTGACTATGTGCTATTTGGACTATGGCCAAATACACCGTACACATAGACAAAGTCAAAATTGTCTTGCCTGCATAGTCTATTTCTACTTGCGATACCGGTCTTCTGGGGCTGCGCATCAGTATTGCATGCAAGTTAAACACTGTGCAATTTTGGCTAACTTAAAATTGCACCGTGTGTACCCAGATTTATTCTTTAAAAGTAATGACATGCTATAAATTGAGTGATAGCATATATAATAAATGCATGTTAAATTAATATAATCTTTTAGAAAACTGTATAAAACACAACTTTAACCCCACTTTGTTCACAGAAATGAAATTAACCAACAGGATCTGTATTCAAATCACAATAACTCCACACAAAACTATTTTTAAAATCCCCTTCCCCCACCATCAGAGAAACAAAAACAAGAAGTGAAACCAAATACTCCAAATGGAAGAGGAGTTGTGTGCAATTATTAGGAAAATGTAGTAAGCTCCAAAATACTCCTTGCACTACATTTATCTAAACCATTTTTTTTTTTATACTTTAGAAATCATTTTTAATGATTTCTAAACATTACTTTTTAGCATGTTAGAGACTTTAACAACAGCGTAAGTCATTTTTATACAGTATTGTAATAATATTGCACTAATATTAGACTATTTTTAAAAAACACATTTAAAACTAAACCAATTATTTCTGTGCTCCAAATTTCTTTTTGATATTTTTATGTAAATCGGATGCTTATGGGTTCCATTATAGAGGCCACTTATGTGCTAGTAAATTTAACGGAATGCACGGTTTGGTAGTTGTCATGTAAATATAAAACTGCTAAATTTAAATCATGCTTTGTTCTTTACATAGCTGACAACAAATTCACACACAAATGATCAATGGAAATCAAATGTATTAACCCATGGAGGTCTGGATTTTGGAGTCACCCTCAAAATTAAAGTGGAAAAACACAATACAGGCTGATCCAATTTTGATGTAATGTCCTTAAAACAAGTCAAAATGAGGCTCAGTAGTGTGTGTGGCCTCCACGTGCCTGTATGACCTCCCTACAACGCCTGGGCATGCTCCTGATGAGGTGGCGGATGGTCTCCTGAGGGATCTCCTCACAGACCTGGACAGTCTGCGGTGCAACGTGGCACTAGTGGATGGAGCGAGACATGACGTCCCAGATGTGCTCAATTGGATTCAGGTCTGGGGAACAGGCGGGCCAGTCCATAGCATTAATGCCTTTTTCTTGCAGGAACTGCTGACACACTCCAGCCACATGATGTCTAGCATTGTCTTGCATTAAGAGGAACCCAGGGCAAACCGCACCAGCATATGTTCTCACAAGGGGTCTGAGGATCTCATCTTGGTACCTAATGGCAGCCCCCCAAAGAAATGCCACCCCACACCATTACTGACCCACTGCCAAACCGGTCATGCTGGAGGATGTTGCAGGCAGCAGAACGTTCTCTTTGGCATCTCCAGACTCTGTCATGTCTGTCACATGGTCAATGTGAACCTGCTTTCATCTGTGAAGAGCACAGGGCGCCAGTGGCAAATTTGCCAATCTTGGTGTTCTTTGGCAAATGCCAAACGTCCTGCACAGTGTTGGGCTGTAAGCACAACCCACACATGTGGATGTTGGGCCCTCATACCACCCTCATGGAGTCTGTTTCTGACCTTTTGAGTAGACACATGCTCATTTGTGGCCTGCTGGAGGTCATTTTGCAGGGCTCTGGCAGTGCTCCTCCTGTTCCTCCTTGCACAAAGGCGGAGGTAGTGGTTTTCCTGCTGGGTTGTTGCCCTCCTAAAGCCTCCTCCACGTCTCCTGATGTACTGGCCTGTCTCCTGGTAGCGCCTCCATGCTCTGGACACTATGCTAAAAGACACAGCAAACCTTCTTGCCACAGCTCGCATTGATGTGCCATCCTGGATGAGTTGCACTAACTGAGCCACTTGTGTGGGTTGTAGACTCCATCTCATGCTAGCACTAGAGTGAAAGCACCGCCAGCTTTTAAAAGTGACCAAAACATCAGCCAGAAAGCATAGGAGCTGAGAAGTGGTTTGTTTCACCAGCTGCAGAACAACTCCTTTTATTGGGGGGGGTCTTGCTAATTGCCTATAATTTCCACATGTTGTCTATTCCATTTGCACAACAGCATGTGAAATTGATTGTCAATCCCTTTTTTCGAGCAGTGTATTTGCATGTCACTGACTATTTGCCACTATTTGTATGGCTTAGGCCCCCATTTATCATTGATCGTAGCCCAGGATCGCATTGTAAAATGCTATAATTTTGCCCCAATGTATCAACTGGCAGGGCGCAGGGACTGGGCTCCGAAAGGAGCCCGTCCCTGCGAAGCCCTGACCCGGAAGCCGGGGGGTCTGCGCATGCGCGGTTACGCACTGACCCCCCCCTCGATCCCGCTGACCGCACAGTGCGATATGTAGCCATAGGCTACAACGGGCTATTGCCACATAAGAATGGCGATAGCCCAGGGCTGCGATGCCGGGCTGCCCGATGTTAATACATCGGGCAGCTTCGCATCCCCCATAGAAACATATGGTGGATGTTGCCGGCGGCGCTGCACGGGGGGATCGCAGCAGGGATCGGAGATTCCTGCTGCGGTCCCCTGTGATACATTTAGGTGATACTTAATGTTTGCGGTTAACCCCCGAAAATGTGTGTTTTCAGGGATTTAGCCGCAAATATTGCTTGATAAATGGGCCCCTTAGTTTTTCAAGATGGCATTAAGGGTTAAATCCGCACAACTGTGTCCCTTCTGCTAGAAGAACTTGTTGTGTTGGGGTATTCCTAGAAAAATGTAGGTTAGCTGTATTCTTGCACATCCTATTTTGCTCACAAACAAATACTGAGATTCTGTGGGTGAGATTTAATAGGATGAGAGACTCAGAAAGTGAGAGATTTGAGAAGAAATCTCCAGTTTTTTTAAAGCAGCAATCATTTACATGGCAAAACCAGTTTGATTTTGCAGTGTAAATGATTGCCGCTTTAAAAAATCTTTCTGAATCTCTCATCCTATTAAATCTCTCCCAGTGTTTTAGATCTAGATGTATAAATAAGAATCAAGATGTGGATATTATTATTTTATCTCATAAAGTGGTCATCCTTTACTCTTATGAAATCAGTTTATTTCTGGTTTTGGACCACTTGCTCATGCACAAGTGGTCATTACCAAGTAGTATAGCTTATTAGATACAATGGCTTCCACCATCAAAAGATGGTGCATGGCCTACATCAAATGGTGCATGGCCTACATCACAAAACGTACCAGGAAAGACTAAAAGATCTTAATATGTATACTTTAGAGCAGAGAAGGGAAAGGGGGGACATTATAGAAACTTTCAAATATATCAAGAGTTTTAACAAGGTACAGGTGGGAGACATTCTTCACAGGAAGAGGAGCAACAGAACACGAGGACATGCACTGAAACTAGAGGGAGGAAGATTCAGGGGAAATTTGAGAAATAATGACTTTACAGATAGAATAGTACCCATCAGAGGTGGTAGAGTCATATACATTAGAGCAATTTAAACATGCTTAGGATAGGCATATTGATATCCTTACAAAAAAATAAGGATCAAATATGGTTTAAAGTACAATGTTTAAAAAAGGGCAGACTAGATGGGCCAAGTGGTTTGTTATTTGTCGTCAAAGTCTATGGTGAGATTTAATAGGATGAGAGATTCAGAAAGTGAGAGATTTGGTAAGAAATCTCCAGTTTTTTTAAAGTGGCAATCATTTATACTGCAAAACCAGTTTGATTTTGCCGTGTAAATGATTGCCACTTTAAAAAAACTGGAGATTTCTCACGAAATCTCTCACTTTCTGAAACTCTCATCCTATTAAATCTCACCCTATGTTTCTGTGTTTCTATAGTGGGGGGGGGGATGCACTAACATATGCCGTCCTACATTGTGACCATTTTCCAGTGTGGTTTGCGAAAGAAGTAGCAAGTATTGTGAAAGCAAAAAGTTGGACTTTAGGAAATATTAGCAGATGCAGAATAATGAAGACAAAGAGGCATATCTTTTTAGACAGAAGGAAGCTAAGAAGGTAATCAGACGAGCAAAAGCACAGACTGAGGAGAAAATGGCCCAGTCAGTGGGTAAAGGGGGAAAAACTTTTTTTAGGTATATAAGTGAAAGGAGAAAAAAAGAGGGCCTTATTTTGGTTCACTCTTTCTGACAAAATACTTCTTAGATGGACAAAACCATGTGCACTGCAGGGGGGCAGATGTAACATGTGCAGAGAGAATTAGATTTGGGTGAGTAATTTTGTTTCTGTGCAGGGAAAATACTGGCTGCTTTATTTTTACACTTCAATATAGATCTCACTTTGAAGTAAAACCCCACCCAAATCTAACTCTCTCTGCACATTTTGCATATGCTCCCCTGCAGTGCACATGGTTTTGTCCATCTAAGAAGGATTTTGTCAGAAAGAGTGAACCAAAATAAGGCCCAGAATCTTGGAGTAATAAGACTAAAGAGAGTGGAAGTCTTCCTGAGGGAGACAATGTACTAAAAAGATCATATTAATCATTATTTCTGCTTACTATTCACTGCTGAGAGGAGAAAGGGCAAGGGTTAAGTTGCAAGTATATTCAGAAAAATGAGGGAGAAACAAATACATTTACAGAGGAGAAAGTCCTAACAGAACTATTACAAATGTAAGTGGATAAAACAATTGGGCCAGATGGGATACATCCAATTATACTAAGAGAGATTAGGGGGACTGGAAAATAGTTAATGTAGTCTCACTGCACAAAAGTGGAAGCAAGGAAGAGGTAAGCAACTACCAACCAGTGAGCCTTACATCAGTAGTAGAGAAATTGATGGAAACAAAAAACAAAGAGTTGTAGAATATCTAAAAACCAGCAACTTACAGGAACCTAAACAGCATGGGTTTACTGGGGGGAGATCATGTCAAACATATCTTAATTACTTTTTTGACAGGGTGACCAAAGTAATAGTTTAGCTTTTGACCCTGTCCCACATCGCAGACTGTTAAATAAATTTGAAAGCTTGAGATTGGATTCTAAGATGAGTGAATGGATACGATCTTGGTTGCAGGACAGAAAACATAGAAATGTAGTAAATGGCGTGCAGTCACAATAGGTAAAGGTTACCAGTGCTTTTAAATATCTTTATTGGGGACATTGCAAATAGAATTGAGGGTAAAATATGCCTTTTTGCAGATGGCACAAAGGTATGCAACACAGTAGACACACCAGAAGGGGTAAAACAAATGATTGATGATCTACAGTAGGTAGATTAGAGGATGGTGAAGAGCATGGCAACTACAGTTTAATGCCAAAAATATGCTAAATCATGCACTTGGTTCTTAAAGACTAAGTATAGTATAAATGGCACTATAATGGAAACTACTGAGGAGGAGAGGGATCTACAGTAAGTGTCATTATTTCAGGTGACTTTAAGGCAGGTAGGCAATGTAACAAAGCAATAAAGAAGTCATATGCTTGGTTCCATTGGTGAGAGGAATCAGCAGTAGAAAGATAGAAGTAATAATGACCCTGTATAGGTCATTGGTACGACTTCATCTAGAGTACTGTGTTCAGTTCTGGAGGCCATATCTCCAGAAGGATATATATACATTAGAGACTGTACAAAGAAGGGCAACTAAAATGGTGCATGGCCTACATCACATAACTTACCCAGAGAGACTAAAAGATCTTAATATGCATAGTTAAGAGCAGAGAAGGGAAAGGGGAGACATGATAAAAACTTCAAATATATCATGGTTTTTAACAATGTAAAGGAGGGAGACATTCTTTACAGAAAGAGGGTAGTGGATAAGCAGAATAGGCTCCCATCAGAGGTGGTAGAGGCAAATCCAATAGAGCAATTTAAACATGCTTGGGATAGGCATATTGATATCATTACAAAGAAATAATGATCAAATATGGTTTGAGGTAACATGTTTGAAAAGGGGCAGACTAGATGGGCCAAGTGGTTCTTATCTGCCGTCAAATTCAATGTTTCTATATAACCCTTTTTACTTCCTGTTCTTTGTAAGGATACTCATACATATAGTATGCCTTTCCCATGCATGTTTTAATTGCTCTATTGTCTTTGTGTGCATACACATTGGGCGTTTTTATGCCGAGTTTGTAAATTTGCCCAGTGCTTGCATGGATTTCAGAGTACTTTGGTTTCCTCTCACAATCCCAAAAATTTACTGCTAGGTTCATTGGCTCCCAACAAAATGAAGAATCAATGTGTGTACATGTACATGTGGTAGAAAATGAAAATTGTCAGCTCCACTGGGGCAGGAACTGATGTGAAGGTTCAAATATCTTCTGTAAAGCGCTGCAGAATATGTGTTGACTATATAAAAACACTAAATGACATACACATGTGCGATTTCCCCAATTATCCCCATATTGTAGCACTACCTTGATGCCAGATACTGATGCTTATAAAGGTGTATTGAAACCTCTGCAAGGAGCATAACGTTATTGTTCTGAGTCCTTACATTTTGGACTTGTGTACAAGGTAAGGTATATTGCTTTATATTCATTCTTATATGTGTGGCCAAATAGAAAATAATGTCACACGGTAATTTTACAATGACTGGACAGTCAAATAATGGGGGTGCGGTGTGTGGATCTGAGCATTCAGTCAGAGCACTGGCCCAGAGAGTAGCTTTTAGAAGGAGAGACAGGCATTTTAATATAAGGAGGGAGAATGTGTGCTCAGAAATCTCATTTGTCTCCTACAGGTTAATTTATGTATGTATATATGTATAATCTTTTACTGACCACTTATGTTATTTGTATGAGATAAATATGTTTGAAACAGAAATATTGTTTTCTACACTGTTTCCAGTACAACACATTGTACAGACAATGTATGGTGTTAATTATTAATATTGTATTACATATACTATCCAGCTGGCTCTACTGGCGCATGCAAGAGCTTACTGTTATCACTGGCCCTGTATCTGTCTGAAGTATTACATATATTGTACTTTGAACTAAGCAGCTTGTTATGTGCTAATTATGCCCAATTCTTTGGCTGGCCACACTTGCTCGAATATCTAGCATTTGGAAACTTCTCTCTAGTAATTCTACATGTGCACGTGACTGCGATAATGGTAATGGCTCAGCACTGTAAAAGGTAAACGTGAAACATCTGTATACACCGGAAAATCATCAGTACAATCTTTAAACTAAAATGTACAGTATAAGGTGTGGCCAAAAAGGAGACTTCTGCTGGGATACGGTCGTATTGTCGACCCGACTTAGGTCGTCAGTCATTAGGTCGACACTGTTGGGTCGACAGGCAACAAGGTCGACAAGGTTCTAGGTCGACATGGATGAGGGTCGACAGGTGTCTAGGTCGACATGGGACAATGTCGACATGGTTTTAGGTCGACAAATGCGTTAGGTCGACATGGGTTAGGTCGACAGGTCGCAAGGTCGACATCGGTGTTTCACAGTTTTTTGAGCAGACATGTGCCGACAGGCGGTGTTTCATGCCCTACCATCCACTAGGGCGTGGTGGGAGAACAAAATAGTGTGCCGAGCGCAGCGAGGCGCCGTGCCCGAAGCATCACGAGCGAAGCAAGCGATGAAGGGGCTGCAGTTGACTTCCAACTGTATCCATGTCGACTGTGTTCGGGTAAAAAAACAGTGTAAAAACCAATGTCAACCTCGCGACCTGTCGCTCTAACCCATGTTGACCTTGTCCCATGTCGACCTAAAACCCTGTCGACCTAGTTGCCTGTCGACCTAAAGGTGTAGACCTAATGACTGTCGACCTAAGTCAGGTTGACAATACGATCCACACCCCTTTTGCTGTAGCTGTGCTGTATCTAATCGCAGTGGGTTAATGTGTTTGCCGATAGATTACTTTTTTTCACAGTTGCACATGTGAAGTTAAGGGCTTCACCTCACTTTCTTCATTCCTGGAAAGTTGTTTTGTGTGGTCGGATGCATGATGGATTCCTCCAGATTAGAGCAAAGAGCTGTTATCCTTTTTTTTGCGCAAAAGGCGAGCATGCTTCAGAAATGTATCGCAGCATGAAGATGGTGTGCCATCAAAAACTGAAAGTTCCCCTGTGACAAGGCAGTGCAGGCCACCATGGAAAACTGGATCCGGCAGCAACCCAGGAGTTTCTACACACTGAAGCCATCCACTCAATTCCTACACGATGGGATCAGTGCATCAATGTCAATGGCATTTATGTGTAGTTGTAATGTTACACATGAACTGTAATTAAATATTCTATGATTAATATATACTTTACATACAACTGTAGTCATTTTCATTTTGGCACACCTCATACTACAGGGTGAGTATCTCTTATCCGAGGGATTTTTTCAGATTTTGGAATATTTTTTCTACTTACCTGGTCCCCTGGTGGTGCCCTGATGGTCCCCCGACATCCCCCGACATCCCCCTGGTGTTCCCCGATGTCCACGGCAGCCTTTGGATTCTCCTCATTGGCTTCTCCAGTCCCAGGGGTGCATTGCATGAGTGCGCAGGCGCGCCAGTGAAGTCACAGGCACGCATTTGTGCAATGCACCCCTGGGACTGGAGATGCCGCTGAAGAGGATCCCGGAGAACGAGGTAAGTATGAAAAAAAGGGCTGGCGGGGAGATAACTAAATATTCTGAAATATTTCGGTTTTGGGAATACATGGACCTGTTTATTAACAGTTTCTTATATAGCGCATACATATTCCGCAGCGCTTTACATATATATATAATAATGTAATAATGTATAATTAAACATTCACATCAGTCCCTGCACCAGTGGAGCTTACAATCTATATTTGCAACCACATGTACACGCACACACAGACATTCTAGGGTTCATTTTTGTTGGAAGCCAATGGACCTACCAGTATATTTTTGGGTATTTGTTTCCTAGCACGGCGCCCGTCGTGAGTGATCGCATACCTTAAGTTAAGGTAACTTAAGGTATGCGATGGACGCGAGCGACGCGATATTTGGCTATTTTTAGCCTTTATTGCCGGCAATGAGAAAATCCCGTTGATCGCGTCCATCGCATGCCATTATAATGGCACGCGATGCGACCGATGCGATCAACGCGATATTACATAGGGAGCAATGTTAAATTAGTTGGCTATTAAAAAATCGCGTTGATCGTGTCCATCGCATGCCATTATAATGGCATGCGATGCGACAGACGCGATTTTACATAGGGAACAATGTTAAATGGGCAATGGGCCCGATTTTTCATTGTATAGGCACCCTAATGGGTAATGTGTATGTTAAATGCCCCCCCATTGTTAACGGCAACCCACGATCAACGCCAACCCGAAGCGTGGCGAGCGCAGCGAGCCCGCGAGGTAATACCTGTGTAATACCTGTGAAGTAATGCACCACGCTTTGGGCTCGGTGGCTCACTGCACTCGCCACACTATATAAAATCAACTCCACGCCGACGTGGATAGTGGGGGTATGAAAAGGTCGGAGGACGCATACCGCCGCCCCTCGCGGGCTCGGCGCGCTTGCCACGCTTCGGGTTGCCGTTGATCATGGGGTGGCATTAACCCCTTCCTGACAGAGCCAGTTTTTGCGTTCCTGACAGAGCCCTTTTTTTCAAATCTGACATGTCTCACTTAAGTGGGTATAACTTTTTTTTGCTTTTACTTATCCCAGTGATTTTGAGATTGTTTTCTCGTGACACATTGCACTTCAAATTAGTGGTAAATTTGGGTCGATACAGTCTGTGTTTTTTTGTGAAAAATACCAAAATATCGTGAAAAAATGGAAAATTTAGCGATTTGCAAAATGTTAAATTTTCTGCTTGTGAGACAAATAATCTTACCACTCAAAATAGTGAATAACTAACATAGGCCATATGTCTACTTTATGTTGACATCATTATTTCAACTTCCTTTTAATTTTTTGGGACACTAGGAGGCTTACAATATGAATAGCAAATTCTCAAATTTTCAAGAAAATTTCAAACACTGATTTTTTTAGGGACCAGTTCAGTTCTGATGTAACTTTGAGGGACTTGTATGTGAGACACCCCCATAAATGATGCCATTTCAAAAACTGCACCCCTCACAGTATTCAAAACAGCATTTTGGAAGTTTGTTAACCCTTTAGGTGTTTCACAGGAATTAAAACAAAGTGTAGGTGAAATTTCAAAATTTCTTTTTTTTTGCAGATTTGCAATTTTAATACATTTTTATAAGGAACACAGTACATTTTACTAGAGAAATGTGACTAAAAATTGATTCCCCCAATTCTTTTGTTTTCATAAATATCCTATATGTGGCCCTAGTGTGCACGGTGACCAAACCACAGGCTTCATAATAGAAGGAGCACCTACTTGATTTTGGAGCCTCCTTTTTATGAGATTATTTTTTAGGCACCATGTAGGTTTCAAGGCACCATAAGATGCTAAAAGTTAGGAACCCCCCCACAAGTGACCCCATTTTGCAAACTACACCCCTCAGGGAATTCATCTAGGGGTATAGTGTACATTTCAAACCCCCAGGGGTTTCACCAATTGTGGTACAACTGGGCAGTGAAAATGAAAAATTATTTTTTTTACACAAAAATGCAGTTCTGGCTCCAAATTTGTCATTTTCAGAAGGTATGAAGGAGACAAAGCACCCCAAAATCTGTGCCCCAATTTCTCCCGAGTACGGCAATGCCTCACATGTGACCAAAAAATACCAGTTGGGTGCATGGCAGGACTCAGAAGGGAAGGAGTGATTTTTGGATTTTGCAGCTCAGATTCTGGTGGAATTTTGGTGGGTGCTATGTCGCATTAGCAAGACCCCCCAAGCACCAATACAGTGGAACCCCCCCACAAGTCACCCCATTTTGAAAACTACACCCCTCAGGGAATTCATCTAGGGGTATAGTGTACATTTCAAACCCCCAGGGGTTTCACCAATTTTGATACAAGTGGGCAGTGAAAATGAAAAATTACATTTTTTTACACAAAAATGCAGTTCTGGCTCAAAATTTTACATTTTCAGAAGGTATGAAGGAGAAAAAGCACCCCAAAATCTGTGCCCCAATTTCTCCCGAGTACGGCAATGCCTCACATGTGACCAAAAAATACCAGTTGGGTGCATGGCAGGACTCAGAAGGGAAGGAGTGATTTTTGGATTTTGCAGCACAGATTCTGGTGGAATGAATGGTGGGTGCTATGTTGCACCAATACAGTGGAACCCCCCCACAAGTCACCCCATTTTGCAAAGTACACCCCTCAGGGAATTCATCTAGGGGTATAGTGTACATTTCAAACCCCCAGGGGTTTCACCAATTTTGATACAAGTGGGCAGTGAAAATGAAAAATTACATTTTTTTACACAAAAATGCAGTTCTGGCTCAAAATTTTTCATTTTCAGAAGGTATGAAGGAGAAAAAGCACCCCAAAATATGTGCCCCAATTTCTCCCGAGTACGGCAATGCCTCACATGTGACCAAAAAATACCAGTTGGGTGCATGGCAGGACTCAGAACGGAAGGAGTGATTTTTGGATTTTGCGGCTCAGATTCTGGTGGAATTTTGGTGGGTGCTATGTCGCATTAGCAAGACCCCCCAAGCACCAATACAGTGGAACCCCCCCACAAGTCACCCCATTTTGAAAACTACACCCCTCAGGGAATTCATCTAGGGGTATAGTGTACATTTCAAACCCCCAGGGGTTTCACCAATTTTGATACAAGTGGGCAGTGAAAATGAAAAATTACATTTTTTTACACAAAAATGCAGTTCTGGCTCAAAATTTTTCATTTTCAGAAGGTATGAAGGAGAAAAAGCACCCCAAAATATGTGCCCCAATTTCTCCCGAGTACGGCAATGCCTCACATGTGACCAAAAAATACCAGTTGGGTGCATGGCAGGACTCAGAACGGAAGGAGTGATTTTTGGATTTTGCGGCTCAGATTCTGGTGGAATTTTGGTGGGTGCTATGTCGCATTAGCAAGACCCCCCAAGCACCAATACAGTGGAACCCCCCCACAAGTCACCCCATTTTGAAAACTACACCCCTCAGGGAATTCATCTAGGGGTATAGTGTACATTTCAAACCCCCAGGGGTTTCACCAATTTTGATACAAGTGGGCAGTGAACATGAAAAATTACATTTTTTACACAAAAATGCAGTTCTGGCTCAAAATTTTTCATTTTCAGAAGGTATGAAGGAGAAAAAGCACCCCAAAATCTGTGCCCCAATTTCTCCCGAGTACGGCAATGCCTCACATGTGACCAAAAAATACCAGTTGGGTGCATGGCAGGACTCAAAAGGGAAGGAGTGATTTTTGGATTTTGCAGCTCAGATTCTGGTGGAATTTTGGTGGGTGCTATGTCGCATTAGCAAGACCCCCCAAGCACCAATACAGTGGAACCCCCCCACAAGTCACCCCATTTTGAAAACTACACCCCTCAGGGAATTCATCTAGGGGTATAGTGTACATTTCAAACCCCCAGGGGTTTCACCAATTTTGATACAAGTGGGCAGTGAAAATGAAAAATTACATTTTTTTAAACAAAAATGCAGTTCTGGCTCAAAATTTTTCATTTTCAGAAGGTATGAAGGAGAAAAAGCACCCCAAAATATGTGCCCCAATTTCTCCCGAGTACGGCAATGCCTCACATGTGACCAAAAAATACCAGTTGGGTGCATGGCAGGACTCAGAACGGAAGGAGTGATTTTTGGATTTTGCGGCTCAGATTCTGGTGGAATTTTGGTGGGTGCTATGTCGCATTAGCAAGACCCCCCAAGCACCAATACAGTGGAACCCCCCCACAAGTCACCCCATTTTGAAAACTACACCCCTCAGGGAATTCATCTAGGGGTATAGTGTACATTTCAAACCCCCAGGGGTTTCACCAATTTTGATACAAGTGGGCAGTGAACATGAAAAATTACATTTTTTACACAAAAATGCAGTTCTGGCTCAAAATTTTTCATTTTCAGAAGGTATGAAGGAGAAAAAGCACCCCAAAATCTGTGCCCCAATTTCTCCCGAGTACGGCAATGCCTCACATGTGACCAAAAAATACCAGTTGGGTGCATGGCAGGACTCAAAAGGGAAGGAGTGATTTTTGGATTTTGCAGCTCAGATTCTGGTGGAATTTTGGTGGGTGCTATGTCGCATTAGCAAGACCCCCCAAGCACCAATACAGTGGAACCCCCCCACAAGTGACCCCATTTTGCAAACTACACCCCTCAGGGAATTCATCTAGGGGTATAGTGTACATTTCAAACCCCCAGGGGTTTCACCAATTTTGATACAAGTGGGCAGTGAAAAAGAAAAATTACATTTTTTACACAAAAATGCAGTTCTGGCTCAAAATTTTTCATTTTCAGAAGGTATGAAGGAGAAAAAGCACCCCAAAATCTGTGCCCCAATTTCTCCCGAGTACGGCAATGCCTCACATGTGACCAAAAAATACCAGTTGGGTGCATGGCAGGACTCAGAAGGGAAGGAGTGATTTTTGGATTTTGCAGCACATATTCTGGTGGAATGAATGGTGGGTGCTATGTTGCACCAATACAGTGGAACCCCCCCACAAGTCACCCCATTTTGCAAACTACACCCCTCAGGGAATTCATCTAGGGGTATAGTGTACATTTAAAACCCCCAGGGGTTTCACCAATTTTGATACAAGTGGGCAGTGAAAATGAAAAATTACATTTTTTTACACAAAAATGCAGTTCTGGCTCAAAATTTTTCATTTTCAGAAGGAATGAAGGAGACAAAGCACCCCAAAATCTGTGCCCCAATTTCTCCCGAGTACGGCAATGCCTCATGTGTGACCAAAAAGTGGCAGGACTCAGAAGGGAAGGAGTGATATTTGGATTTTGCAGCACAAATTCTGGTGGAATGATGGTGGGTGCTATGTCGCATTAGCAAGACCCCCAAAGCACCAATACAGTGGAACCCCCCCACAAGTGACCCCATTTTGCAAACTACACCCCTCAGGGAATTCATCTAGGGGTATAGTGTACATTTCAAACCCCCAGGGGTTTCACCAATTTTGATACAAGTGGGCAGTGAACATGAAAAATTACATTTTTTTACACAAAAATGCAGTTCTGGCTCAAAATTTTTCATTTTCACAAGGAATGAAGGAGACAAAGCACCCCAAAATATGTGCCCCAATTTCTCCCGAGTACGGCAATGCCTCACATGTGACCAAAAAATACCAGTTGGGTGCATGGCAGGACTCAGAAGGGAAGGAGTGATTTTTGGATTTTGCGGCTCAGATTCTGGTGGAATGAATGGTGGGTGCTATGTGGCATTAGCAAGACCCCCGAAGCACGGTGAAATTATGAACCTAATATTCCATAGATGTGTGGTATATTTTAAAACACTCCTTTATACATAGGCCGGGTTTGTCGGGGCAAGTGTCACACTGGAAAATAGTTTGCTTTCTTATTCCCTTTTTATAGCAAACTTTGCACCTTTTTTGTGTCCTGCCCTTTTTTCCAGTGGAGGGGATTTCATCAGGAAAATGCTGCCCTGGTACAATACGGGGGCCAGTACTAGAAGTACTGGGGCCCTCTGCCTGCTGGTTCCCAAATATTAGGCCCTTTATGACTTCCTCTTGAAAGTGCATAAATGTCCCCCTCTGGCCGGTAGAACGGAATAGCACGTAAGCGTTATACAGTGCCATCTGGATGATATACACGGCCACCTTCTTGTACCAGATTTTTGTTTTCCGCAGGGCACTGTACGGCTTCAGTACCTGATCTGAAAGATCCACTCCGCCCATGTACCTATTGTAATCCAGGATACAATTAGGTTTGGAGGTGTGGGTACTGGTACCTCGTACAGGGACGGAGGTGGTACTGTCTCCGTGAATTGTTGTCAGTATAAGGACATCCCTCTTGTCCTTATATTTGACCAACAACATATTTTCGGTGCATATTCCCCTGCTTTCACCCCTTCTCATTACTTGGGCAATGTGCGTTTTTGGGAGGCCTCTTTGGTTCTTGCGCACAGTACCGCAAGCTGCTGTACCTCTTGAACCAAGGGCCTTAAACAGGGGGATGCTGGTGTAAAAGTTATCCACATAGAGGTGATAACCTTTATCCAGGAAGGGGTGCACTAAATCCCAGACAATTTTCCCACTAACACCTACGAGGGAGGGGGGGCATTCTGGCGGTTCAATTCTTGAATCCTTCCCTTCATAAACCCTAAACCTGTGGGTGTACCCTGAGGTGCTTTCACACAGTTTGTACATTTTTATGCCATACCTTGCCCTCTTACTGGGAAGGTACTGGCGGAATTTAACCCTTCCTTTAAAATGTATAAGGGACTCGTCGATACAAATAAATTTTTCAGGGATGTACACCTCTTCAAATTTGGCACTGAAATGATCAATGACCGGCCTGACTTTGAATAGCCGGTCAAAGGTGGGATCATCTCTGGGTGGGCACTGTGCATTATCGGTGTAATGTATAAATTTAAGAATTGTCTCAAATCGAGTCCGGGGCATGGCCATACGGTAAAATGGAGTACTGTACAGAACATCTGTACTCCAATATTGCCTAATTTCTGGCTTTTTTACTATGCCCATATGAAACACCAGACCCCAAAACGTCATCATCTCTACTGCATCTACAGGGGTCCACCTAGCAAATGATGACGTGGGGTTTTGAGCAATAAACTGCTGGGCATATAAATTAGTTTGGTCCACCATTAAATTTATAAAATCATCAGAGAAAAATAATTTGAAAAAGTCAATTTCTCTGAGACCTGTGGAATCAAATTGGATTCCTGGCATGGCCAAAAACTCAGGAACCTGGGGCTCAAAATTGTCTGGTGGTGGGGTCCATACGAGATCAATTATTGGGGGGGGGTCTCAGCTGCTCTACGGGGGCGTCTTTGAGGGGGTCCCTCATCACCAGAGGAGGAAGAGGAGCTTAAGGCGAATCCTTCAAATTCCCCGCTTGCATCACTGGCTGTGTCAGAGTCAGAAGCAAGCAGGGCATATGCCTCCTCCGCTGAATACATTCTCCTGGATGACTGGGAGGACATTTGGGAGGACATTTGGGAGGACATTTGGGATGCCATTTTTATTTTTGTGTTACTGGTAGTGAAATGTTTCAACACGTGTATAGTGTAGGGGGGGGGTACAAACTTTATTTCAATCCGGGGGGTATGTAGTGTGTAGTGTGTATGTGGTGCAGAAAAAAAAAAAATACTTTATACCAATAAAAAAAAAAAAAATGAAGGGGTTAAAAATAAAAAATTTAAGGGGTTAAAAAAAAAAAAAGGTCCTGCGCCAAAAATTGAGCACAGATGTTGGTCAGTAACGTCTGTCACTGAACAGCGCTCAAAGGCAACAGGAATTTGATAAAAAAAAAAAATATATAGATCAACCCTGTACCGAAAAAGATGATCAGTGATGTACGTCACTGATCAGCGCACAGCGGCCACAGGACACCCACAAAATCACAGTGTGTGTAAAAAAAAAATTAAAAAAAGACCCCACAGCACACACACAAAAAAAAAAAAGGTGATCAGTGATGCGACACTGATTACCAGTGAGGTGCAGCAGGTGCACAACCTTTGGTGCAACTGACAGGTATATATAAAAAAAAAAAAACCTCTGTACCCCCAAAAAAGTTGCTGATCACCTCAGATATAGTGATCAGCACAAAAGGCGGGGGCAGCAGACAAAAAATTTAGCACTCTCTATCACTCTCTGTCACTATCTCTCTCTATCTCTCTATCTCTCACTATCTATCACTCTATGACACTGCAGCAGCAGCACTGACAGGTATATCTATATATAAAAAAAAACCTGCGCCCCCAAAAAGTTGCTGATCAGTTAATTTATACTGATCAGCACAAAAGGAGGGGGCAGCAGTCAGTTATATCAAAAATATATAGCACAATCTGTCACTATCTCTCTCTATCTCTCTCTCTCTATCTCTCTATAACTATCACACTGCAGCAGCACAAAATATAGCACTCTGTCACTAGGCCTCTCTATCTATCTCTCTCTCTCTATCTCTCTCTATCTATAACTATATCACACTGCAGCAGCACAAAATATAGCACTCTCTGACACTATCTCTCTCTATCTCTCTCTATCTCTCTATAACTATCACACTGCAGCAGCACAAAATATAGCACTCTGTCACTAGGCCTCTCTATCTATCTCTCTCTCTCTATCTCTCTCTATCTCTCTATCTATCTCTCTATCTAGCTAGTACACTGCAGCAGCACAATTTCACAGGAAGGCACAAGTAGCAACAGGATCCAGGAAGCAGTGATGAAGCAGCGATCAGCACTCTCTGACACTATCTCTCTCTCTATCTCTCTCTATCTCTCTCTATCTCTCTCTATCTCTCTATCTCTCTATCTCTCTATCTCTCTATCTATCTCTCTATCTCTCTATCTATCTAGCTAGTACACTGCAGCAGCACAATTTCACAGGAAGGCACAAGTAGTAACAGGATCCAGGAAGCAGTGATGAAGCAGCGATCAGGTAAGTATGGAGCAAGCTATGGAGCAAGGTTCTGGTCAGTATGGCGGCAGGGAGGTACGGTGACCGCACTGCACGCTATTCCAGACCGGAATGGCGTCTGCAGTGCAGTCACCGTTAGTTTAAATCCCCCTCCTTGGCTGTGATTGGTCCGTCGGTCCGACGAACCAATCACGGCCTTTGGGGGCGGGCGGGGTGCGGTGGGGTGACACCAGTGTCACCCTCACACCCCGCGGTGATTGGTGCTGTACTTTACAGCACCAATCACCTCTGATCCCGTGTCACCGGCGAACGTTATTCGCCGGTGACACAGGAAAACGCTGTAATTGGCTGTTCACACTGAACAGCCAATCACAGCGATCGCCGACGGGGGGGCGGCATCGCAGCCCCCCCTGGGCATGCACGGACATGTCTGCTGTCAGGGACAGCAGACATGTTGAAACTGTCACCGCGTCTATAGACGCGGTGACAGTTAAATGCCATGACGTACATTTACGCCATGTGTCGGGAAGTACTTCCCGACCATGACGTAAATGTACGTCAAATGTCGGGAAGGGGTTAACAAAGGGGGGGGGGCATTTCACCCATGAGGGTGGGTATACAATGAAAATTGGGGTCTGGGGGGCATTTTACATTGGGGTTAATGTAAAATCGGGTCTCAGGGACCATTTTACATTGGTTCCAATGTAAAAAATCGCGTAGATCGCATCACATGCGATTTGGTTACATGCGATGCGATCGACGCGATTTTTGGGGTCCCGATGGATGCAATTAAAATCGCTGGTGTCGTGCTAGGAAACAAGTACCTATTTTTGGATTGTGGGAGGAAACCGGAGTACCCGGAGTAAACTCATGCAAACATGGGGAGAATATACAAACTTCCCACAGTTATGGGCACACAGGACGATATTAAGCCATTTTCTGAGCAATTTTACCTATTTTCAATAAATCGCTCAGAATATGGCAGAGAATCGCTGTGTGTATAGCACATACAGCGATTCAAAAGTGCGGCCCCGCATCCCCGATTCTGGCCGCGATTAATAATGGCCCCGCATAGCAGGCAGTGAGGAGCACGTTCTGACCAAGTGCTCTGAATCTGCGTTGCCTCTACGTCCGTCTGCCATCTAGTGTGACAGCAAGAGCTGTCACAATACTGATGGCACTGTGCAGATGTGACCCCCCTCCTCCCCCGCTCGTGGCACCTCTCCCCCACTCGCGGCACCCGACTCCCCCCCTCCCCCGCTCTCGGCACCCTCCTTACCACCACCCCCCTCAATTGAATGTAAGATGGAGGGACCGCAGCAGGAATCTCCGATCCCTGCTGCAATCCCACCTGCTCCGCCGCCGGCCGCATCCCCCATAGTTTTATATGGGGGATGCGAAGATGCCCGATGTATCAACATCAGGAGCATCGCTTCAGGTCCCTGGGCTACTGCCATTCTTAGCCCATTGAAGCCTCGGCTGGGTGTCAGCACTAACGCGCATGTGCAGACCCTCTGGCACCCAGCTTAACACATCGCAGGGATGGGCTCATTTAAGAGCCCTGTCCCTGCATGCGGGGGATAATACATTTGGATTTGGGCAAAGTGCTGCGGCCGATGCCCGTGGCCCAGCCAGCCCAGGGGGGGATCATGGCAGGTCCCTTTTTAAAGAGTTTTCGGCCGGCCCACCGGGAAATGGCCCGGTGGGCCAATCCGCCTCTGCCTAGACTGATACGGCACACAGGACAGCACCCCTGGAATGATACAGCAGACTAAGCAGCACCTCTGGACTGATACAGCAGTCTTAGTAGCACCCCTTGAATTATACGGCAGACAGCACCACCTCTGGACTGATACGGCAGACTTATTATAATGTGCTATAGTGAACTGAGATTGGACAGCCACTTTGGGTCATCGAGTTTATAATTACCTCATCTGGGTCATTTACACCGCAGGGGATCAGTTATAGCCCTTTCACACTTGCAAAAATATCCCGGGTTTTTGCACATGAACGCGCATCCACCCGGGATTTAGCTCAGTGTGAAAGGGTCTTGAAAGAATATTCCGGGATGAACATCCCGGGATTTCTACCCAGGTCCTGACCTGGGTAGATTCCGGAATTGACCTGGGATGCGGTCAGTGTGAATGGTCCCGTACCCGGGATTGGGTACATGGGACTTTAAAAAAGCTGCTGATTGGAGCTTTCTTGGGCTCACAAATGCTGATGTCATTTTTCAGAGCCCTGGAGTCCATTTCTAATGACATGCATATGTATTTGCAGGGATTTTCTGGGATCAGTGTGAATGGGGCTGTCCCGGGTCGATCCCAGGTCTGAGTGCAATGTGAAAGGGTACATTCCCGGGAAGCACCCGAGAACACATTCCTGGGTATGACCCGGCTCTGCGAGTGTGAAAGGGGTATTATAGATTGAACTTGATGAACTAATGTCTTTTTGTCAACCTCACAAACTATGATACCATATGGTTGACAGGGTCAAAAGGACAGCATGGTCAAATGGTTGACATCACAGTGGTCAACACATGAAAAGGTTTTTTCTATTGTGTCACTATGATCATGTCAATCTTTGTCAATCTTATGCCAAACTTATGGCCATGTTTGCCTTGTACATTCTGGCCTTTTGAGGTTCACCTAAACACTGTCAACCTTTTCACTGATCACTTTTTATGCCATATATATATATATATATATATATATATATATATATATATATATATATATATATATATATATATATATATATATATATATATATATATATATATACAGGTCGAGTATCCCGTATCCGAATATCCGTTATCCAAATTATTCCAAAAACCAGACATTCCAGAAAGTGAAAAAAAAAAATTTTTTTTGCTAAAAACTCACTGGGGACATTTGTAACAGCATCACTGGGGACATGATATGTAACTGGCACTATATATGTGCAAGACAATGATTGCTTGGCATTCAAATTCAGTGCTGAGATAGTACACACATTTCGTTTCACGTTTTGAAACCTTGTTTTTTGAACAAATAAAATATATTTGTGTGTATTTTATGTGGTAATAAAATATATTTGTGTGTATTTTATGTGTTTATACAGCATAAATGCAAGATACTTCAAAATACATAATTGAAATATTAAAATATTCCGAAATACGGAATAATCCGTTATCCAAAATTCTCCTGGTCCCAAGCATTTTGGATAAGGGATACTCAACCTGTATATATATACATACAGGTTATCACGTATACCCTGTTACAGGAACACTTGAGGAAGGAGGCGGCACTCAAATGGATTTTTAAAGTGCTGGTGTATTTAGAGAAATATTACAGCATTTTTAAGGTGCAAATGACCACGTTTCAAGACCTCTGCGGTCTTTACATCAGGTCATCCATAAAGTGCAAAGTGTGTTTGTTGTATGTCACTTTGCACTTTATGGATGACCTGATGAAAAGACCACAGAGGTCTTGAAACGTGGTCATTTGCACCTTAAAAATGCTGTAATATTTCTCTAAATACACCAGCACTTTAAAAATCCATTTGAGTGCCGCCTCCTTCCTCAAGTGTTCCTGTAACAGGGTATACATGAGAACCTGTATGTACTGTATATCATCCCCCTTGGAAGGCACTGCGGTCTATCCTGTTTATGTCCAGAGTGCCAATCATATCTGAACAGTATATATATATATATATATATATATATATATATATATATATGTGTTCATTTTGTGCTGCACTACAGTTTGCAGCTACTTTCACACATGAAAAGCAGGTCTGAAAAGGAAAACTATATATTCCACCCACTTGCAATGTTACTTGCAGATTTTCAAATGCAGCCTACAGTACTTCATTCAGTATTTTTAATGCTAGTAAATGCACTGAGGTAAAGAAGGCTTTATTGTAGGTAGACCAGCAATGTAAAGCGACATTAATATGAAATAAACAAGCTCCATGGCAACACTGTAATTAAACCAGAAGAATGATGCATGGTACATGTACAGTATTAATTACATCTGACCTACCTGTGAATGTAACCAGGCAGCATGTGTCTACTCTTAGCTGGCAGAATGGCAACACTGTGTACATACAGTACATCCTTTCCAAGTATCTGAAGCTCTCTTATGTGTAGGAACAATTATAAACATATGTAAAGGTTGAGTAGCACCTATAAATATGATGTCATAGAAAGGATCTGTCCAGTTGTATGGACATGTTTAAATGATTTATGCATTTAATGAACACAAATGGTAGTTTGGGGGTCATTCTAATTTGTTTGGCCAGGGCTGAACAGCAGACGACAGTGGAGTCGGATGTCGAACTTGGGACATCATATGATGTCAGCCTCCCACCCTGTCTTTGTCCCGGCAGCCGCAAATAAAAGTCTGTCTCCACTGACTTTTATTTGCGAAGGCAGGTGAAATGATTCAATGGTTGGGAACAATGAAATGATTCCTCCTGAAGCGGCGGCACTCAAGGGAAAGGTCTTTGTTACACATCCACTTGCATGGTAGCGATGGGGCTCAGCGGCGGGTGGGGGAGTTAATTCAGCGGGGTCATAGTTACCTCCCCTCCTGCATTCTGCAGGAGACTTCCTGAAATAGCAGCAATCTCCTTCTCTCCCTCATTAGTCTAGCAACCTCCTTCATGTCACCTAGCTCACATTACACTGTTAAATATTTGGGGAAAAAGGAATGAGAGATAGATACAGTTAAGGCCCCCATTAACCAAGGTGATTTGGTCCGATTTCGGCCGATTGCGACCAATCGGCCTGTTAAATTGGACCAAATTGTCCCTCCCTGACATGCCGTCGGGTCCGATGCACGGTCCCGTGCGCATTGTACCCGACCAGGTGGTCGGACCAGCAGGCCGTCAACCACCCGTTCCTCCTGGTGGAGAGGTGGGCGGGAAGCAGGGACGCATGCGATCCATCACAACAGATCACATGCGTCCCTGCCGCCAGGAAGGTCCCGGCGGCTCGCAGGCTGTCGGGTGTCAGTACACTGTTGCGAGACATTGCAGGCAGTGTATGGGCACCTTTACACTGAATCATCAGCGCCATTTCCTAGCACATTACCAAGTATAGTAGCTCTTACTAACTGCTTTGGGGCTCATCTACATTTGGATATGATGTAATTTTAAAAGATTCCTCTCAGATGTAGCAGTACACACCCACGCTTCTCGGTGCCACGTTCACAATCTCTTTTCACAATCTCTGCATATATGGAGCTAGACACGACCTTTGGGTGGAGCATGACATTCCCCCTCAATGGGCCGCTGTGCAAAATTCTACTACCAACTATAATCTCCCTGAAACTAGTTTTCAAAAGTAGGCAAGTATGAGCGGGGTGGCGGGGTGTGCTCTCTGGCACTTGGTTAACTGCTATCCTCACTACTTACCGACTCATCCAGAATGAGGCCCTCTGTGTGTACTGTGTAAGGTAAGAGTAATCTCTCATCACAAAGTTTATTAGCTCTCTGCATACATGCACCAGCTCAGGTTGCAATATTTGCGTAATGTCAGCATTTGAAAACCCACAGAGCAGCAGGCAGTATCATGTGTAATTTAAATTATTTTATGGCCCTATTGGCAAATTTGCAAGTGATGGATCCTGAGGTACACAAGAAGCAGGGTGAGTGTGAGTGAGGCCACAACAAAGTACTCACTTCAGTGATTAATCTGCACCTTTAGCTGCTGAGACATCTGCTGTGTGCACTTATAGCTGCAAAAACATATATTTTATTGTATTTGCAAAATCTATATATTGTCATTAAAAAGCAGATTTATCAACAAGTGATATTCTTATTAGAACTTGTTGCACATGACAAATAGTGCTCCAGCCAATCAGCTCCTGTTACTTTATAACCACAACAGCCAGGTACACACTAGACGCCATTTGAAACAAATTTGCCAAAAACAATCATTTGTTCCAATCAGTTGGTGTGTATGCACTATATTTTTTGGCGAAGTCTGCTTGTGTTGCTCGCTGGCAACGTCCCCTGTCATCTGTACATGCAACTCTATTTGAAAAATGTCGCTAATGATTAGGAGCATATTTAAAATAGGCACAAATACAACATTTTGGTAGTGTCAAAGGACTCACGTAGATCATTTGGTTGTTTGTAAAATCGGTGAGTGTGCGCACAATATTTTTCCAGGGAGTTCAAGGGAAAATCATGAGCAACATGCGTCGTCTGCATGTCATGTAGTGCATACCCAGCTTAAGGAGCTGATTGGCTGGAGCACAAATTATCCTCTATAACAAGTGATTACAAGTATCACTTCAATAATATGCCCCTAAATCCATGAAATTTGCACTTGTACTTATACAACAACGCATTTAACATTAATGACAACTTTACTGAAGATATTTCTAAACCGTGATCAGTTATATGTCCTTTTATTACTTTCAATATGGAATGTGATTAAAACAATTAGGAAACAACACTGAATGGCGGGGGGTGTTAAAATTACAAGAGCGTTTATGCCCCTGTTACTTAGACAACTTGATCATCAAACATACAACAGTATCCATATGTCAGGCAATGTTGTGGCTTGGGAGGATGGGCAGCTTTGCAACCCCCACCTCATGGATAGGGCAGTAAATGAGTATGTAAGAAGTGGATCTTGGTGACTTGTGACTCTGATTTTGTTTACAGAGCACAGACGCCTCATGCCAGAAAATACTGCAGAGAGCCCAAGCTGAAACTTAACAAGAAGCAAAGCCTGCAGACCAATACATGCTATATAATACATATATGTGCGTGTGTGTGTTTACTTTATTATCATGTTTATTTAAAGCTTGTCTGAGTTGAATTTAGACCACCTGCAATCAGCAGCAAAAAACATTTCCTTTTCCAGCAATGATATGTAATACAGGAAGCATTCATACAACATAACAACTCTTGTAACAATAATATCACATTTCTGCAAAAGCACAAAAGAGGCATCTATGGCAAGTATGCATACAGAGACCTGTTAGGTATACAGTGCTGTAAACTAGTGTGCTGATGAAGTTAAATATTAACATTTGTTCGAATGCATTTCTGTAAGCTGCAAGTGATATAACCTTACATTTATTTAAACCAATCTACAGAGGTAGGTAAACAGCTGCCCACATGACCCCTGCACTGCTACAGTATGTGCAAGTAATAGCTCTGGGCAGCAGAAGCCCCTATGATCAGCCTGCATGTCAAAAGATATTTATTTCAGCCTCACTTATACTGAAAGCAAGATACACAAAGATTACACGTTATGATATACATTTATATGGGTACACTTATGAATCTATAAATGCCTCTTATAAACTAAAAAGACATGTTGTATTAAAAGATAAAAAAAAAAAAACATTTATTCGTTTGTTTATCTATCTCATAGCCTTATAAAGTTAACCACTTGAGTAAATGTTTGATTCATCATTGAGATAGATTAAGGCTCTGAGAAAAATAAATAAACCATTGTCTTTTCATTCTCCATTGCCTAATAGCACTATCAATTTATAGTGTGTGTTTTTTTCTTACAAAGGAGCAATGAAAAGAAAATAAAGACACCTAGTGGCAGTTCCGCAGCTCAGCCTATGTGAGGACACTGCAAGTGATCAAACACACGTGTCAGCCGGAGAGGAGAGAGAGACTCTCAGAGAGACAGAGAGAGACAGAGAGAGCAAGCAAGTGAGAGAGGCAGAGAGAGAGGGGGGAGAGAAGCGACAGCACCAGGATTGCTGGATCTCTTCCAGCTCCGGCTGTTTATCCTTAATCCAGGTTTTACTTGTGGTTGCCTGCTAGGCTTTTTTTTCACCCCCTCCCCATTGCTCCTCCCTTCTGCAATCCTATATTAACAAGCTGGGAAGAAGAAACACAGTTCATTGTTGGCCAGCCGAGTCCCGATGCCTCTCGCTGAGGAGTGAGGGAAGCTCCAGCTCTGCAGCAAGATCACATTACAGGGTCACCCACACGAGTACAAAAGGGAGAGCTGCGCAATCCTTCTATATGCCGGGATCTACTCCCTGATCCTCTACAATCAGCATTTTGGGATCAATCACAAGGGGTGAGCGTGCATTTATTTATCTCCTGCTCCCGTGTGCTGGGCTCATTGTCTCTTCGTTCTGTTGGTTTCCCCCCTCTTATGGAGTCTGCGATGGAAGACAGATGGCAGTGGTTGCTGTGGCGATCTGTGCCATGATAAATAATTCAGTCTACTCTGAAAGTTGGTTAAATAGTCATGTTACCTTTCCTCTGGCGGCGTTGGTCGGGGAGCAGCGATCTGTCTATTCCTGGGCTGGCTGGTGGCTCTGTGCTGTGCAGGGAGGCAGAGCCGTTATTACACTCTCCGCTCTATTCTACGGGTTATTTGGTTTTATTTTTTGAAAGCGTGAAGTTGCTTTGATCTTTCAAATGTTTATTTTATTGTGTGTTTTGGGTTAAAGTGTGCAGGTTGTTGGATGAGCAAGTTATCAAAGTAAGCCGTGTACAGTACTGGGTAATTGGTTTCTTTATCAATAATCCCTCCTCTGGCTGCATTTTCTTAATGGAGTTGAAATCCTTCTCAATTGTGGCAGACATGTTTATGGGAAATAAGCAGCTCTTGCTGTAGGGGACTGCTGCTGGGTTGTTCCACCAGAGCCCCTGAAAGCCAGCCAGCCATCCAGGCTGCAGCCCCCAGCATATGGGCATGACTTGAGCATGATGTATGTAGTACCTTTTGTTTGCATTGTTGCCTGAGAGCCTGGCTGACTGGTTCCTTCCTCACTCCCTGCTGTACGAAGTTCAATATTTATATTCTTTTTATCTGTCACGGTGTAGGAAGAAGGCATTGGTATTCACATTGTGGGAATGATTACTCCTTTTGATCCCATCTTATTTGATTTTATAGCTTGTGATAGTTTAAGATTAATATGAGCTTTCTCTTGAATGGTTATGATTTGCGGTGTTAAACTTCTAAATCCAATTGTAAAACCAGTACAGAATGGCTTGGTATAGGCTGCATTGTGGATTACTGGATCTTAATTAATGTATTGCTGTCAGTGCATAATTGTGTTCTTAAAGTCTCTTATGTGCCATTGCCTTTGTCAGAACTGTGTCAGGGGATTTATGCTGATATGGTTAATATGTTAGGACATTATTTCCTAATGAGCTAGTGGATTTGGAAGGCTTGTAAGGTATATGTGCGATGAGCAGCAGAGTGCACAGCTACACAATGCAGGAAATGTGCTGAGGCGAACAAGGGTTTATAGGCAAATGTACATATGCTGTGTAATGTGTCTTCAGTTCACATCAATGCAGATTGTAGAAAGTGACACTTGATTAGTCTGATTGTTTAGTTGTGTTCTATTGATTCTGTAACTGTCCATTCTCCATTGTTATCAGATGACTATGCTGCATATCTCATATTTGTGTACTCCTTTTCTAGGTGTGCAATGGCAGACCATATAATGGCAATGAATCATGGCCGCTTTCCAGATGGAACAAATGGTCTTCACCACCACCCTGCTCACCGGATGGGAATGGGTCAGTTTCCCAATCCTCACCATCAACAGCAGCAGCAACAACATGCCTTTAACAGTCTGATGGGAGAACACATGCACTACGGTGCCGGGAATATGAACTCTAATAATGGCATCAGGCATACCATGGTAGCCGGGAATGTAAATGGTGGGCATCCGAATAACAGCATAGCACCAGCCGCAAGATTTAACAACTCACAGTTTATGGGACCGCCTGTTACAAATCAAGGAGCACAGCTTACTGCTAGCATGCAACTCCAAAAGCTGAACAACCAATATTTTACACATCATCCTTACCAACACAACCACTATATGCCAGACTTGCATCCTGCAAATCATCAGATAAATGGGACAAACCAGCATTTTAGAGACTGCAATCCAAAGCACAGCACTGGCATGCCTCCTTCAGTCAGCCACGTCCCTGCAGCGATGCTGCCTCCTAGTGTTATAGACACTGACTTCATAGACGAGGAAGTTCTAATGTCCTTGGTGATAGAAATGGGTTTGGATCGTATCAAAGAACTACCTGAGCTGTGGCTTGGACAAAACGAATTTGATTTTATGACAGACTTTGTTTGCAAACAACAGCCAAATAGAGTAAGCTGTTAGGTCTGTTAATGAAATAATGCAAAAAAAGAAAACTTTGAACATTCCTCCATGGACACCGAATCTAGCTTCCAGAGTTCACTATTAATCTGTACAGAATATATATATATCTATATTCTTTGATTCCCACCTTTTTTATTCTTCCTCTCCCACTGCCTTGTTAATTGAGCCACTTTTCCTGCAGATAGGGTGTTTCAGCAGTTTGTCTCCTTTCTAGAGTCGACAATGTATGGTATTTTGACATGAATCCTTTTAGTTTTTGTTGGACTGCATCAACATGAGATACAATTGTTGGTTGCATGAACCTTTAAAAGCAGGTCTATTGCTGCACTAATGCTGCCATGTTGCTTCATTTAATCTATGCATTGCTGTGCGCCTTTTTTATTTTTTGTTGGTTTTATTCTAACTGGAAGTTTTAACAATATGGGCCAAGCCTTGCTGGATCAGGATAAGTCCTACTGTTATTTAAAAAAAAATTGTCTTGCGTTTAAGCATATTTCACCTGTGTACAGAAGACAATTAGGGTGGAATGTAATCAGTGTAAAACATTTCACAAATTATTTTTTTCCCAATAAAATGTTTGACACTGTGCTAATAGTTAATTTTAGTTCATGGAAAAATACTACTGTGTTTAAAGCTTTTTAGGAAATTTTGACAGTATTTTTGTACAACTTTTTTTTTTTTTTTTCAAAAAAATACTTGTTAATTTATTCAATTTTAATTTGCCAATGTCAATAAAGAGCTGCAAAGTGCACTATTCTAGTTTGGTGTAACACTTCATTTTGTTTGGAAATGAATGGTCTAAGTCTCCAGTAGAAGTAATGGGCATTTACGCTTAATGACTGCAGTATAGCATTGATGCAAAGTAATACATTGACAAGTGGCTCTTTGCAGCCACTAGTGTTGTGTGAATTTGAGCACCCTAATATTGTGCCTCAGCTGCTTAGTGTTTTCACATGGCATTCTTCAGTCCTATTGGGTAGGAGTAAAGTGAGCACTGCCAATCCTACTCCTATATGTTGACTCAACCAATTGTGGTGGTTAATGCTTAAGCTCAAGACTAAAGTCCTGTCTAGTGTAATGCCTAGAACATTGGCTAGGTGGTTGACCTTTTAATTACATTTTGTCTTGTACTGTGATTGGAGGCTGCTGCTTGTACCACCTATACAGAGATTTATGAACTTGTGGACAATGTGTTCCCTTAAAACCAATGGCATTGCTGAATCACAAAATGGTGGCCCCAATTACTGTGCATAGATCAAAGTTAATGTCTTAAGAGGTGGCTGCTTACAATAGGTTATAGGAATACTTGCAAATCCCCTTAATCCCTTCTAACACTAGTAACAAAATTGATATTTAAATACCCCCCCCCCCCCCTTCCGCATTATCCCAAATTCTACAGGCACACTGCTCTTAAACTTGTTAAACAAGTATCTAGTTATGCAACCATTCAATAGTGTTTTTATGGGTTATTTTAATCTCATTTTAATGTCACCTACAAAGAATGCAAGTTATGCAGGGCAGTTCAACAATACCATGTAGGCTGTAAATGAAATTCCTGCACCATAAAGGTAATAGTTGTCACCCCAGAGGTTGTGTGGTAAGCTGCTTTAGAGATGTGCAGCCTTATGTGTGTTTGTTCTTATGTTTATTTAACTAGTATAAAGTCTACAGTCTTGTGCTATCATGAGAAATGTATTTTAAATGGTTATTACAACTGTGAATGCTGTACAACCATATAGGTCCATGAAGCAACTGTGTGGCACACTGAGGGCTTGGCTGCATGGCTTATGGCAGTGTACCTGCTAAGTCAAAAACTTGCCAAAATGCTTCAGTCTTTGAAGTTTATGGAAGGGAGAGATATTAAGGTGTGTAGTGACTGGCTTTGAACAGGCTACTGCTAGACCAGGGTTTCCAACCTTGATCCTCAAGGCACAATAACAGTCCAGGTTGAGTATATCCTTGCTTGAACTCATATGCTAAAACATAATGGTTGCACTAATTGAGTCACCTGTGCTCAAGCATAGCTAGCCCTAGAACCTGGACACTTGGTGTGCCCTGCAGACCAAGGTTTTGAACACTGCTACAATAATAGCAGTTTATAAATTACAACATGTCCAACTGCAGCCCTCCATCTGTTTAACTACACATCCCAGTATGCCTTGCCACAGTTTTGCTATTGGAGAATACAACTATGGCAAGGAATGCTGGGATATGTAGTTTCACCAACCACAGGTTAGACATGCCTGGATTACAGTACCTGTACACTAAGTGAACTCTTGTCTTTTTGTACTTAAGACCTTTTCACAGTTCATGTTTAGGAAATGGGTTGCAAAGCCTCAATTGTGATCCCAGAAGATAAGGCCCATCCAAGGTGTCAAGACTTGCATCATGGAAAATGTTGCTTGCCAACACAAATGGTGGACAAGTAACAGAAGCTTGTCTATTTGCCACATGCTCTACAGTCAGGTGTGGTGGTCTATAGACTGGTTATGTATCAAATGACTTGTTCAAGCAGATGAGTTTCCATGATTGACGAGGGGTGGAATTTTATGTAGTAGGGGGGTGATGTACCAAGCCTTGGAGAGTAACAAACAAGTAGGTGACTGGTACTTGATCTTTTGCCAAGGCTCAGTAAATATGCCCCTACACCTGTTTGTTTCATACAGTATTTTACCTTTTTAGTAAACATCCGTGTGACACATATTGTTTAAGCAATATATCTGCTTCTTAGGGCATGTGTGATTATTTTTGATGCTGTTGCATGTAATGTAACTTCTCCCATAATTTTGCCTTTATGCTCCGTCACATGGTGTGATTCTAACTAGCTTTTGATTCTATTTTGTCTATAAAGTAAAAATCGGTACTTATGTAATATCTGGGCTCCCGTTTTTCTTATGAGACTGCGTCCCCTCGCGGGGCTCGCTGCGCTCACCACGCTTCGGGCACGGTGGCTCGCTGCGCTCGCCACACTATATAAAATCAACTCCATGCGTAGTTGGAGAGTAGGGGTATGAAAAAATGGGGTGCATTTAACATGGGAGCCCAGATAATACATAAGTACCGACAATTACTGTGCACACTACTATATATAGTAGAGCTATACTATATAGTCAAAATCGAATGTGTACACTGCATCATTCAATTCCGAATCGGGATTAAATATAAAATCGCACCTTGTGTACGGGGTTTAAGAGTAACATTGTAGTCTGGCTATTTGAGTAACCATGATTTTATAGCCGTTATGGTAGAGTCCGTTGTCTGTAGGTTGGTTTATATATTAGTTTGTCGCAGAAGAATCTGTCACGTAAATTGGAATACTCTAAATCTAGAAAATTATGGGTAGGGTAGCCTATTTTGCTGGAGTCTGTAGGTTCATAGGCTTCTTCAGTCAAAACAGCTACTGGTAGTTTTCATTCTAGCAAGGACCTTTGTGGTTTATACTGGACCTTCCAATGTGGGGAAGGAATTGATGTGGCGGTACATATGCTCTGTACAGAAAATCAGTGACTGCTGTATAAATAAGTACTCTTGAGATGATCCTAATGTGACTTAAGCAGTATTTTTTTTTTTTTTTTACCTCCCTTTAAAGCAGGCATGTCCAACGTTGGCCCTCCAGATGTTGTGAAACTGCGCATGCTGGGGGATGTGTAGTTTCACAACATCTGGAGGGCCAACGTTGGACATGCCTGCTTTAAAGCAAGCTGGTTACAAATCTGCAATATGGAAGGTGTACTAATCATGCTGCTGTGGACTACACCTACAAGCTTTCCCTTACAATTTTGACATGGCTAAATAGCAAAACATGTCAGGGAATGCTGGGATGTTTAGTCCAGCAGCAGCTGGTGGACAGCATGTGGCATACCCCTGCTATAGGGTATCAAATCGGAACTCAAGGATATCAATAGACCAGGAACAACCTCACTTGGTAATAAAGAATATAGTTAAGCATGTCTATACACTTGTCATAACCTAATGAGTAAAGGGGCCTACACATCGGCCAATTTCTGGGCATTTACTAAGCAATATCACTAGATATTATGTGCAATCTAGTGTTGGAGTATAGTCAAAATATCAAGTTAATATTGTATGGCTCTGGGTTCAAGGGAAATTGCATAGCCAAAATCAGATTATATATGCTCCCTTAGTGGCCCAACTAGGAAACCAACATAAATATTGGCACGTTTCACTCTAGTTTTGATATGAAACTAGTAGCTTTTCTAGGATGGTTGTAATGTGTTCTTGTAGACCAGGCTTTGCTTATTGTCAGACACTGACGGCAGATACTATCGGTGTATAAAATCGACAACAAATAAGATTGTACACTATGAAAGGTTTTGTAATTACCATTGCTTAGTGTTTTGTCCATTGATGTGTAGTGTACATGGTTGCAGTTTTAAATGCATAGGTCTGTATGCTCTTATGTGCGATTTGCTCACAACTTGCTATAGTTCCTAACTTTTATACTCTTATTTTAATGTTCTTCTACTACAAACTATTTTATTTTTCCATAGAATGGACTATATAAGTTATGATCCTACCTGAAATCAAATGACCACTTGAAAGCATCCCAGTCTTTGGAGTGTGAAATAGCTATAGACAAGCATTATTCACCTCTACACTCCATAAGAATGGTATTTTGTATAAAGTCGCCCAACCAATGGGTATTAATCCAGTGATCTCCCTATGCTCATGATTAAAGGAAAATTGCAGCATTTTAGAAGCACATGTCTACATTAAGTTTAAGTAGCTGTTGCTAAACTGATAGTAACTTCTGAACCCTTTTTTTTTTTTTTTTTTTTTTTTTTTTTTTGAAGCTGTGGATTTACCAGCATATGTTAGTCATTTCCCCAAGCCACAGTATACACTTATGTTTGTATACTGGTTAAATACTTGAGTGTGCCAGAATCAATGCATTATATTTCTTATCCTTCTGTTTGGTGACATTAATCACTTATGAAGCACTAGCATTCCCATGTGCCTAGAAATGTAGTTTAAGTAGAGTTTAAATATTTTCAGAATTGTTCTTTAATAACAAGCATTGGTCTCTACAAGCTGGGTGTTATGCAAATAAAAAAAAAACTTGGTGTTTTTATCTTTAATGAGCTGTTTGATCTTAAAGCTTTCACAAACTTGTGATTTCCCACAACTGAAAGCCTTGCTTTGATCAACCATCCTGCACTTAAACTTCGGATGGTCAGAGTTTTGTTAAAGTTACTGGACACAGCCATTGTAGCAAGAGCTGCAGGTCTTTCATTTTAATTATTTATAAACAGTTTCTTACATAGCGCATATATATTTTGCAGCGCTTTTACAGATGATATTTGACCATTCACATCAGTCCCTGCCCCAGTGGAGCTTACAAGCTTACAATCTATATTCCCTATCACACATATAATACATTTATTTATATAGCACTCTTTCTCCTATAGGACTCAAGGCACTTAACAGATAGAATGAATGTAATACAGTACAGAAACAATGAAGTCAAGAAAAGCTTTTCATAAACAATACTTAAGGGACTGAAGGAAACGCTTGAGTAAATAGGAAAGTCTTGAGTCTGTGTTTGAAGCATTCTAGAGTGGGGGTCTTTCGAACTGTGTGGGGAAGTGTGTTCCATAAAGTCAGAGCTGAATGGCTAAAAGCTCGACCCCCAGATGAATTATGGGAGATCCTAGGTACTGCTAAAAGTTCTTCATATACACAGACATTCTAGGGTTAATTTTGTTGGGAGCCAATTAGCCTACCAGTATATGTTTGGATTGTGGGAGGAAACTGGAGTACCCGTAGGAAACCCACGCAAGTACGGGGAGAATATACAAACTCTGCAGTAATGGTGGGTATCGAACCCATGACCTCAGTGCTGTGAGGCAATAATGCTAACCATTATACCATCCGTGCTGCCCCAAACAAACACATGAACAAAGACAAACATATATACTGTATTGCTTTTGTCAATGTCTGGGTCAACTGATTTATAAATCTCATAATCTTCGTTGATTATACAGATCTGCCTGAAGACACTGTAGTTTTTGATTAAAATAACTACAATCAATGTAAAGCTGATATAAACCAGATATCTGATACTCTGTTTTTAAAACAACAAGCCTCTATTTCCTTTTGCATTTCCGCTTTATAAACAGCCTATTATGCATGAAATGTTGACAAGCACTGACAAGTTATTGAGAACCTACAACATTTATTATGAATGTTTCAAAATGCCTTTTCAGGTGAAACTCTTATATCCTGCTGTAGAATGTTTTTCCTATAATACACAGCAGGATTTCAGAAAGCTGTTGCTCTGTATGCCAGGTTATAGTGCTTGGCGGTATTTAAATATAATCTAGGAGTTGAACAAAAGTGAAGTCTTCCAAGGAACAACAAAAAGTATCTGTGTGCTAAACCACATAACTTTGCAGGAAATAGTTTGCTGCTCTTGCGTTTGTTGTATGATCCCATTGTGCTTCAAAAAACAATTACCCCCTTCTCTGTGAAATACCCACAATGCCTAGCAGGGACGTTAAGATCCACAAACATTGACAAGATTAACTCCTGCAGAGCTGCATGGGTTAATCCAGTTGATACGCGATATAAAGCATAATACCTTTTAATGCATTTATAAGCTTAAAGCAAACACTGGAAATGCCATAACAAAGGCAGGAAAAATGACTTGTGCTTGCTCCTTTTCATGAGAAAATCTAGGCAATGCTTTGCTTCCTGAGAAGGAGTGGAAAGGAGGAGACAATGACTCATGTATTACTTTATTACATTATTGTCAGGCAATAGATTTTTCATGCGGTGAGCATAGCATAATTGAATGGTGGGGCAGGTGCTACATGTAAATAGGTTTATCAATACAGTAATGTTTCTGATTTTGTGTAATTGTAGCTGCAAACACAGTACAATAATACAGCGTAACTATACCAGATCTTACCTACATGATCTGTAATACCGATAACTATAAAAACAGTGTGTACTGTCTGTCTGTCAGTTTAGCTTCTGAAAGATAAATCAAACAGGCTCTGCACAAAGGTGTCAGTAAGTCCTATGTAAATTCAGTTGTCTGATAACCTTAGAATGAGGCACATTTCTGCTTATTTTGCATCTAATGAGAGCGCTTTGTCCTTGTCTGTTGAATATGAATGGAAAGTACACACATGCTTCCTTTGCATCCCCTTTTGTCCTGGCTGTTGTCTAGGCATTGCCCCACCCTAGATGGAAAGATCGTTTTAAATCTTTGTTTCAGGTGGAAAACCCCTTTTTAAGTCTACTACAAGAGTGTTTGGCTGTGGCATAGCTAAAGATCTGATCGCCGCACCAGTGCAGCTTTATTTAGTAGACACTGAATTCTTTCTAGCTATACATTTTATGCAGTAATGCTGAGCTGTTTGATCATCACACAATGCTCTGGATGTGTAAAGCGTACAATAACTGGCTAATAGGCTGTGCTGATGTTTCTGTAGTTGCAAAGAATAGGCAAATGTTGAGTCTGTGTGGCCCCTCGGGCCATGGTCCAGTTGCTGCTGCTATTTTATTTCCAGATGAACATATACCCATGGTCTGTTGCTGTGTAGCATCTTTGCTGAGTGACTGCAGGTTAAAAAAAATATATAGGGATCATTGTTCCCTGTCTGTAATTGCTAGAAATGCCATTAGTATAGACAAACATTTTAAGGATCAAGAAGCAGAGTTCGTGGTTAGTCATCCAGTAAAAATGAGTGAGTGTAAACAATACATTAAACGTAGGGATCTATAATAGCTATTTTTACCTCTGTTCACTGCTCTTACCATGCTGTGCACAAAACAATGCATCATAGGTGGATTTTAAAGTTCCTATGGGTATGTATCCCTAAGGGAACCTGGAACTGCAAGGATCTCTTTTTAAATCATTGACTCATTTATCTAAATTACCTTTATATTAGAAGCAAGAGCAGTTGTAATTACCTATTTCTTTCCCCCAAAGCTTTGGGCAGATTTTTTTTCTTTATAACTGGACACAACAAAAAAATAAAAAAAAAATACACAAATACATGTGATTTTTTTATTTAAACAGATGATAACCACCTCTGGCCCTTTATTTTATTTACAGTTTATTGTATAGCACAGCATATTCGGTTGCACTTTACAAGTGGAAACAGTGATAAAACAAACTGGGTAGTAACAAACTGACATAAAGGTAGGAGGGCCCTGCTCACAAGCTTACAATCTATACATTTAAACTGCTTTGTCACAACCATGGTCTGATACTTGTGTTCCATTTATATCTTTTAATCATCCTGCTTTTGGTATGACCGTCCCAATTGCGGATTACAGTCTCCCACTGTGAGTGTGATAGTCCCTTCCAACCCACTTCTCACCTTTGCAGAGCTAGCATTATATGGAGGCTGTGCCCAAGTAAAGTATGCTGAATCTGTTATGCAATATTTTGTGAAACAATCATAGAGCCTAAGCTACATGGACAAACTGCCAATGTACTATAAATGGTGCAATAGATGTGCACAATACAAATGTTTTATAAGCATGCAGAATAAAATAATACCAGACATAGGACTAAATGCACCAATCTTTAAAAAGTGATAAAGTGAAGAGTGATAAACCACCAGCCAATCAGCACCCAACCAGAGCTGTCTTTCCCATTGGGCTCAAGGGGTAGTTGCCTAGTGTCCCCAGGATTCTAAGGGCCCATGTTGTTTGTGCAACTGCCCCAAAGCCCGCAGGTGGTTTTATCCCCTTGTGCTCCCCATTTCCAGCAGTGGGCGGGCCCCAGCATCTCCAAGCGCTGTCACACTTGAGAGTGCGCCCTGCCTGTAAGCAGTCAGTGCGCCCAGCGTGAGGGGAGAAGCTTACTCCTTGAGTGAAGGTGACAGCGGTCCTGGCACCTGTATGCGCGGAGTACAATACTCATTCCCACAGTGGGCAGCAGCAACCAGGTATCGTTGACCCCTGTGGCTCTCTGTCCTTGCCGGCACTTTTGCTACATCAGCGCAGCTCCCCCTTCCTCTCCACTATGGAGTGGGAGCAGCAGCTCCAAGCCTGGTGCGCTGCTGCTGGTTACTGGTGGCAGGGGCTGTACATGTACTGTGCGTACACGTATGGCCCCTGGCCGGGTGAGCTGGGTCATCAGCAGCAAACCTTGGGTGGGGGGGGGGCATTGAATTGTTTTGCCCAGGGGCCTTCATGGCTGTTAAGTTGGCCCTGCTCCCAACTTAACATACATGTTACAAAACGGCAGTTACTCTCCACTTTATCACTTTTTGAAGCTTGCTGCATCTGGCATATAGTATGGACACAAATGTACTAAAGTACATTATACACAGCCCCCCCCCCATCCCCATATTACACCAGCACCATATTATACACAGCCGCCTTCCCCCATATAACACCCAGTACTATAGCACATTATACATAGCACCCCCATATTACACCTAGGGCGGGATGTATTAATATACATCGCTGCCCTTCGCCTAACAGCCGCCGCATATGTACTAACATATGCGGGTAGCGGTGACGGAGACCCCCACGATACCTGTGATGTGGTGTGCGGGGGTCTCCGTCACCTCCCAGCGGCTGCCAGCATCCCCCTGCGTCTTCTCCTCCCCCCTGAAGCCGGATATCCTGCCGGCTGTGTCACCTGGGGGAGGAGGAGATCAAAGGAGGATGGGGGGGGCACGGACGGCGGGCGGCGAAAGAAGCCCATAGGCTTCTATAGGGTATCGCCACCCAATGCGTTGACGGGGCGGCTGGGTTTTAATACATAGGGAAATGCGGTAAAACTGGTGTTTTACCGCATTTTCCCGTTAGTACATCCCGCCTAGGGTGGCCAATCCCGGGATCGGGATCGGCGGGATCCCGGGATTTGGCCCCCAAAACGCCGGGATTTCAATCCCGGGATTGGAGTTTCCAATCCCGGGATTTTCGGGATTAGACTGTGCATGCGCAGTCTAATGCCGGGCAGCGGCTGAGCACTCGCTCAGCCGCTGCCCGGATACTCCCATAACCGGCAGAGCAACCCTGCGCAGCGTGACCTCTCAGCGTGACGAGAGGTCATGCTGCGCAGGCAGGCAGGCAGAGATGAAGCCGCCCGTCCACCTAGCCAGCCCACCCAGCAAGCAAGCAACTCCGCATTATGAAGTCGCCCGCCCACCTAGCCAGCCAGTGGACCCAGCAACCCGGCTCCCGAAGTAGCAAGCTGCCCACCCGGAATCCCGGCTCCCACCCATCAACCCGGCCGCCAGCCGCCCCTGCAAATGTAAGTAAATGCGGGGAGGCCAGGGCGTTTTTTTATTAGGAAAGCCGATCCCGGGAATCCCGGGATTGAGCATTTTTCAATCCCGAATCCCGGGATTGGAAAAATGCCCCGGGATTGGCTTCCCTAATCCCGCCCCTTGTAACACATTATACACATATCCCCTCCCCCAAGTACACAGAGCACTATAGCACATTTTACACAGCAACCCCCATCACCATATTACATCCAGTACCACATTATGCAGAGCACCCACTCCCCCAGAACATACAGCACTCACCTATTTTTGTTTATCCTTCCTGGCATGTGCTTAAAGTGTAGTGTAGTGGTTGTAGACCATATACTGCAGGCAGAGGAGCAGGGAGAGTAGAGCTGATGCACAGAGCCCTCTCAGTGTGGTAGGCGGAGCCAGCCTTCGGGAAGGAAACTGCTGGCTGCCCGTTCTCTGCTCCTCTGGAAATTCCCCTGACAGCATCCACTGTACATAGCCGGACACTGCGGTGCCTGACTCTGATGTCTTCCCTGCATGCGCCACCCCCTGATATTTTCAGATGCGCGCATATGCAGTCCAGACTTTCAAAAAGGGACACTTAAAACTGGGAGGGCAGGGTAGGTTTGTGGGGCAGCGGGAGGCTTATGTAAAATTCGGGAGCCTCCCACTGAATGTGGCAGGGTAGGCAAGCCTAAGGAGCTCTCAAATCCACTGTTTTTGTGACCTTTTGACTTCCCCTCTCCTTTCCTTTCCTACTTCTCTTATTTATTTATTTACAGTTTCTTATATAGCTCAGCAGATTCCGTTGCGCTTTACAATAGTAGACAGTGATAAAACAAACTGGGTAACAACAGACAGACTTGGAGGTAGGAGGGCCCTGCTGCAAGATTTCAATCCATAGGGTTGTAAGGTTCTCTTGATTTTAAGCTAGACTCTAAACCAGGGGTGGCCAACAAGCAGCCCTACAGCTGTTGATAAACTACACATCCCAGCATGCAGCATACCTTGACTTAGTTTTGCTATTTGGCCATGCTGAAACTGATACAAGGCATGCTGGGATGTGTAGTTTATCAACAGCTGGAGGGCCGCTTACTGCCCACCCCTGCCTACACCTACTCATTGTTCATTTTTTATTTATTTATTTTTTTCAGTTGCCCCAGATTCCCATGCTAATAGCTTGGGCTGTATATTTCTATTGTACACTTTGCAATAGTCACCGTTTTCAGAGTTCTAATGCTATTTATTACCTGTCTACTGTGTTGTATTAATTATACTGTAGTTGTACTTTATAGGGAACCCAGATGTGGTTCCCTATAAATAAGTTGAATGATTATGGAGCGATATGCTTACCGACACATCGATGTGTGCTGAGCGCTCTAGTTGCACTCAGAATGCTTAGCACATATCCCCGTGTGTAGGCCCCTTAAGATTTCCACAAGCGATATAGTGATATCAAAGTCTGTGGGGTAAATTTACTAAAGCTACTAATCAGATTTGATAATTTCTCTATTGCATACTAGAAAATGATTGACAGAATCTGATTGGTTGCTATGGGCAACATCACCATTTTTTTTATTTTTTTCAGTTTTAGAAGCTTAAGTAAATTGACCCCTGTGTCTTTTGTTTTTAAATTAGAATTACTTTGGGTGTTTGGCATAATTTTGCAAGACTTTCATAAATATATATATATATATATATATATATATATATATATATATATATATATATATATATATATATATATATATATATATATATCAGTGAATATAGGAACAGTATAGAAAAATAAGACTCCCTACTGTATTGTTAGGGAGCCTTTAAGCATATTCATGCAGAAGGAAATGTAGCTTTAAAGATCTCTGCAGGTGAGCATTCAAACTCGTAAAATCTGTATTATTTACAATTTATTAATAGACCCATTTCTACTTGACTTGTTGGCTTTCAGCAAAATATGGCGACACAATAATACATGTGCATGTAACAAGCAGATGGCCTAGTAATGCTCCTTTTCCTGTCCTGATAAAGAACACTAAAGGGCTACAAATAGGTTAACAAAGATGTGTTTCACTTGTAAGCATTCACATAATGATATGACTGACTGAGAGGCACGGGAAAGAATGTGCCACACACACTCCCCCAGCACCATCCCCCATCGCACAAAAGCTAAAGGCAATCGCATATAAGACCTGAGTGACAAACACAAGGACAGTAATGAAAAATCAATTGACAACACGTCACAAATCAGTGTCATTTTAGTAATTTGATTGCTGTGGATTTGTGCCCAAAAACAGCAGATACATATGTTTCTACATTTTACTAAAACAAATCTAGTGAATTTGGCAATGCTTATTTCAGGCAACTAGGATGTTTCTGAACTGACACTTAGAACCAAGGGACATTGCATATATAACCTTCCATGCGGATGCCTGTCGTAATGTGATGCATTGCCTTCTACGTTGAAGGTTATGTGTTTGTAGCTCAACCTAAACCTCCTCCTGCCATATCAAATCTGTTTAAATAAAAAAATGTAATTAGCCAAAGTGAGTACGTTTTTATTTAAATAGCGCACTTTCTCCAACAGGACTCAAGGTGCTTTACAGACATCAAAAACAATGCACATAATATACATATGATTTAGGTAGTACAACAACAGACATAAAAGAAAACCTTGAGAGCACAATAAGCATAATGCAGTATTGGTGCGGGCATTTTGGATAATAACTTCCATGGGTTGTGGATTCCACCCTAACAAGGTACCCTGGGTGGAATAGGTTACTCCTAGGTTTCATTGGTTTTGGCAGCATTTTTTCCCTCATTATTTGCTCTGGAAACAATGGTGTAACTACAAACTTCTGTGCATGCCCTCTTCATACTATTAAAAACATGTCAGACAATCTCCATACCCTGAAGCCAATCCAAAAATGGTTTGAATCAATAAGTCAGGGATTTTTTTTTAACATGTTGAACACATACCTCTCAACATGACCCTCTCCAGGAGGGACACATTGCTCTGTTCCTGCACTTCCCTCTTAATTTATGATTGCCATTACCTGTTTTGCCATCACCTGTGTTGAAGCACCTTTCTTAGCAATTTTCCTGTTCAACACAGATGAAAGTAATCATACATTAAGAGGAAAGTTCAGTAGCAGAGCATTGTGTTCCTCCTGGAGAGGGTCATGTTGGGAGGTATGTGAACAGACTGCACCAGCAAGAGAGAGAGGCACACATGGACACATGGGCCACCTCTGAATTACACTTATAACTACCTGATCCACACACACACACACACACACACAGGCTAGACCGATCTAGGCAACTGCCCCAGGTGGTGCCGGGGGATATCTATAAACCTTACTGTCACTATTGCCTGTAATGAGAGCAGCCTTCCCCTGCCATGACGCCTGCACATTGCAGGTGCACGCCTGTTACTGCCCCACATAACACGGATCTCCATACTTGTTATACAATTGCGGTAGGTTCCAGGCTGGAGGGCTGTGTAGCAGGTGCCGGGGCTCCAGCACAGTGCAGGTCGCAGCCAGCCACATACAAGCACACCAGGGTACAGGCCCCCCTGACCGCCCGGGCCAGGGTAAACTGTACCCCCCCCCCCCCTCTCTGTGGCCCTGCTCCCAATTAATGTAATGTGTACCAGGAACGTGCGGTGAGGTAGATGGTTGAGGAGACACTGGCTGGTACCAGAGCCAGATTTATACATAAGGGATCTTATACAGATCCATCCACTCCCCTGCGCATGTGCACAGGGGAGTGATGGTCAGAAACTGCACATGCGCATAAAGTTCTATGCGCATGTGCAGCAGCTTTGTGCAAGTGGGCATGGCGAATTGCTGGTCCGTTCGCACCTAGCAGTGTGGGCGAACAACGTGGTGTGGCGGCGAGAGGTAGTGCCTATGGGAACGCCAAGCATTTCATGGGTGTCCCCATGAAAACGCTGGGCATTCCCATGGAAGCTGATCCCCAAAGGTGGTGATACCCTGCCCGGCTGTATCGGTGCGGGGGGGTTACCGCATTTTTCGCTTAATACATTCTGCCCAAAAGTTTGTGTTTTATGTATAATTTTTCCCCACATTATATGGTTGCCCAGGTGTAAAAATATAGTAATACCAGCAAATATTATGCAACTTTGGCGTCCTGATCCACTGATTATCGTCAGATATGGTACATAGGGAAAGGGGCCCTAAACTGCACACCCTGGACATATGAGGTGCTACCTGCTGAGACCTGTAGTGCAGCAAGCAGGAGGAGGAGTTTGCAGGTGCACACTAAATATAAATGCTAAACCTTTTAATATCATTGCTATATTGCATTTTTGAGGTTCTTAGCATAATGATTGCCATTATTATGGGCTTGTCCACCGCGTCCAGGTTACCTCAATAGGACAAGTCCCTTACACTACTCTGGGACAGGTCCAGGGCACAGGGCCCCCCAGGCCAGCCCAGCAGAGCCACCCCATGGCATCACATTAGTGTGAAATTAAAGTGATAGTAAGAGTGATAGGGGAAATCATATGTGATAAGACTTACCTGGGTAAGAGGTAATAATAAATGTGAAGGGTGCTACATATATATTAAACAAACTAAAGGGGTGATGGAAAGTGTACGATATGATGCCATGGAGCAGCGCAGCAACAGCAGCCCAAAGAGCCCTGCGCCTCAAACACAGTCCCACAGACCAACACTCAGCATATATGTATAGTAGGACTTACCCTCATAGTGCCCAGCTGAAGTGTGCAGTCTTACTTAGGTAAGTCTTATCACATATAATTTCCCCTATCCCTTTTACTATCACTTCAATTTCACATCAATGTGATGCCATGGGGTGGCTTTGCTGGGCTGGCCTGGGGGGTCCTGTGCCCTGGACCTGTCCCAGAGTAGTGTTAGGGACTTGTCCTATTGAGGTAACCTGGACGTGGTGGACAAGCCCATAAAAATGGCCATCATTATGCTAAGAACCTCAAAAATGCAATATAGCAATGATATTAAAAGGTTTAGCATTTATATTTAGTGTGCACCTGCAAACTCCTCCTCCTGCTTGCTTATCGTCAGATATGGCCTTTAAGTGTATAGTGTATGGCCACCACTGATTTGAGATTAATGAACGGTCAGGCATGAAAAAGTATTTGCCAATGTCTGCACTCTTCCTACACAGGGGAGATGTATGCTAGTCATACACTGGGTCAGATACACAAATCTTCAAAAAACAGCTCACCACTGTAATTTTTCAAGACTGGTTGGTACTTTATCACTCTACACGTTATCACTTTTTAAAAACATCTACCACTCCAGCAGTCTACGACCAGCATTAGTTACGTTTAAAAATGTATTGTTCCAAACTTTTCTAGCATTAACTATAGACAGAAACTCAGTGATCATGTAAAAAAAAATTGCTACTAGTTTTTTTTTTTAGTTTGTTATTTTAAAATGATGACTGCATTGTGTATTCTGCCCTTTAATTACATTCAAAGCATACTTGTGATACCAAAATATTCTCTCTGACTCTCTATTTTACCTAAAGGATTTCTTCCTATATTTATCCTTTAGCAGTAGTATCAAAGTCTGCATCACTGACTAGCATAAACAAAGAAGAATACTGAAATACTCCTTTTATACTTTAAATTAGGCTTTGTTATAGGACTAGATTATCAAAGGGCTTGATTGTTTCTTTGTATACAACATATGCTATGGGAATACAAATGCAGCATTCACACTGTTATACAGAAAATGATTATTCTAGATTCCTTTGGCTATGGGCAAATTTACTTCTTAAATGTCTCCTAACATAAAGATGAAGGGCAACAGGAAGTGATGCCACTTCTAGTTTCATGATCCGTGATGAATCAATTGCTTTGGCTGCCATATAGATATCATAGCTTGTCTGGTCACATACAGTAATGACCTGCATGCTTGGTGATCTTCCTATAGGAATAGATTAGACCTTCGTTAGTTTCTAATATATTGCAGATATCTACTATCAGCTTGTGAGGCAACTGTACTAACCTTGGAAATCGATCAAGTGAAGAGAGATAAAGTAGTAACCAATCAGCTCCTGACAATTTTAAAACACAGCCATGACAGATGACAGGAACTGATTGGCTGGTATTTGGGGGTTAACCAGTTAGCTGCGATAAGGCGATCCCTGATAGCAGGTAATGCTATCGCACCAAAGAAAAAAAGCTTTTCTATGGAAAACACATTTGAAAGCCCTAACCACACGAAGGGATATAGCTAAATCTACAGTCAGTTTTCATTAGCAGGAGCTGGGAGAGCAGGGAGACCCGGGACCGCAGACTGATGCGGCACAGCAGCAGGTATCGGCGGCGGCATTAAGTGGAGGCAGTTTCAGCGGGTGACAATAGCCCCACAGCCCCCCCGGCGCCATCACTTATGAAGCGCCTTCCCACCACGGCGGGGGCTGTGGGGCTATAGTTACGCCACTGGCTATGGCCCCTACAAATGGACAGATGTTGGGGATTTTCTAAGTGATCTAGTGAGATTGCTTAGAAAATGCCCCTAAATCGCTACGTGCGTAGGCTCCATATGTTCCCTAAACATACATAATTGGTACACATTTTTATTTGTCGTTCATGTAATTTTTGTACAGTTCAAAATTATTTGTTGACATTTCTTAAATGAATGCTAATGACAATTGACCCCTGTGAATATTTATACTTATAATGCCGCTAAAACATTGCTGTGCCAGTCTAGAAAGTAAAATAAATCAATATTCTTTTGTATAAGAAAGCAAGTGAAAAAATGTTTTAAAAGTTATGTGTAACCTGATCCATTAAATCATGAGTTGTAGGAACTGCATGTAATCCTAGTTTCCTAGTGCTAAAGAGGATGTGTGTGAAATCGTAGCCCCCAGGGCTGGAATTGCATTTGCATTGTGTGTCAGTTACAGACATATTTAAAAGCTTGGACATAGGCTTTTGACAAATGCATAAAGAATTCCCAGGTTGTTGCTCATCATTTTCAACTAATGTATGAATATTGCCCTAGTTTTATTTCAGAGACTGTCATAATGTGTTTATCACATTCACTCAAAATATGTTAAATTCTTTTTAAGTCCTCTTCCATGCTCCATTTCTGTGTATATGATCTGAGAATATGCAAGAGCCAACTGTACTTTCACTGTGTGAATTGCTTTGCATGTTTAAACTCTTTTCCAAAGTGTCAGGAAGCAAAGACAATTGCAGTTTACTTTTGTTGACACTGACTCGACAAAGCTGGTTGGTTCTGGAATGTTCCTCTGTCGTAGCTTGTTGTTACCCTTGTCTGTGTTCAGTGCACAGCTTTTCTAACTAAACATTGTCACCAATTGTTGTATGCGTTTGCTTTTTTAGAATCATTTGCATACACCTTTTTTGAAAAGTTCCCTGGGGCTGCTTCAGCAGTCACACGCTACGCAGGCATCCTTTAACTAAACACTGTCAGAACAGATTTTCCTACAGTGCTGACTTTTGCTGGGAGAATTTGCTTAAACAAATTTCACAAACCTTCAGGTGAACTGACAATCATATCAACGTCTCATCTCCTTGACCTGCAAATGCTTTCAGACCGGGATTTTGGACAAATTGATTCTTTGTCCCTATGTACTAATGTCAACTAGGCAATGTAGCTGCTAAGAATTGCATATGCTAAAATAAAAATAAAATTATGTTATTTATTAAGTTTCTTATATAGCGCACACATATTCTGCAGCGCTTTACAGAGAATATTTGAACATTCACATCAATCCCTGCCCCAGTGGAGCTTACCATCTATATTCCCTACCACATGTGCACACACATACAGTCATTCTAGGGGTAATTTGGAAGCCAGTTAGCCTACCAGTATATTTTTGGAATGTGGGAGTACCCGGAGGAAACCCACGTAAGTACGCGGAGAATATACAAATTCCGCACAGTTAGAGCCATGGTGGGAATCAAACCCATGACCTCAGCACTGTGAGGCAGTAATGCTAACCATTAAATAATGTTATTCTAAGAGCTCTCCTAAATGACCATGAAATAACATGAATTGAATTGATAATCAGTTCATGATCTTTGAAGTTCAAGTATAAGGCTTTTAAATAGGGTCACTCTGTGGGATATATTTACTAAGATGGGAGTTGTATTGAAGAGGGTTTGTTGTTCATAGCAACCCATCAGATTTTATCTACTATATTCTAGAACAGGGGTCTTCAACCCGTGACCCGTGGGCCACGAGTGGCCCGCCGAGTTGTTTTTACTGGCCCGCCAGTTAATGTCGTTTAAAATATAAAAAAAAAGACGCTTAAAAAAGAAACAAAAAAAAACCCTTCCTCGCTAGTCCCTGGGACGCAGTGGAGGTGGATGTGCTGGCTGGGGCAGGCGGGACTGTGTGCAGACATGCGCATTGTGTATTTCCTGATGGCGGTGCCGTGCACCTGTCCTGCTCGCGTCCTTTCAGAGAAGACAGCCGGGAGTGACAACTGCCGCCAGCCTCTGACGCCGCGCACCTGTCCCTGCCTGCTCCTTTCAAGTGAAGACAGCTGCTGCCGCCAGCAGCAGCCCTCTAACTGAGACCTCTGTCAGGGACACCAAGATTAAGGCAGGTGTCTTAGGTAAGGGTGAAGCCAGCTCGCTAATGAGGTGCTGACCTGGGGGTGGGCTCTCTGCAATGTTTTTCTTTGCTGAGTATGGGGAGGAGGTGAGCTGGCTGCCTTTTGCAATGCTGTGCTGAACATGGGGTGGGGGGGTGGCTGTTCTGAAATGTGGTGGGGGACAGTGCTGACTATGGGGAAGGGGGTCCTGGCAGTGCAATGCGGTGCTGACTATGGAGGGCAATACTAGGGCATTTTGTGAGGGACACTACTGGTGGCATTTTGTGAGGGACACTACTGGTGGCATTTTATGAGGGACACTACTGGGGGCATCATATGCATAAGCAGGAGTATTAGGGGCCTTATAGTGCAAGGTGCAATGGGCATCACGGTGTGGCATAATGTGCAATGGGAATCACGGTGTAATTGGCCTTCATGTTTAGATGTCACTGTGCAGCCTTTAGACAGCCAACTTAAGCGTGGAAGGACAACAACCATTCCTGCGGTAACCAATGTCTGGTCATGCAGGTTGCAAAAGTGAGGTTTCAAGTAATTGTTTTCCTGCTAGTTCACACTCTTATAATTAGCCCACGCCCCTTATAATTAGGCCACACCCCTTTTTGGGAGAGATTGTTTATGGGGGCTGCATTTTTATTCGGTTCGCACTGGGACCCTAATTGTTTAGAAATAACCCTGGTGCTGACTATATATTGGGGGCAGGGTTTATGTGTATGGGCAGCTGTGCCAACTATCTATGCGGGTGGCTGTGCTGTTTATCTATTAAGAGCTGTGCTAAATACCACAGTAGTGCTTAGTGGGCTTCGTTGAATTTTTTATTGTGGCCCACACTGTCTTAAAGGTTGAAGACCGCTGTTCTAGAAGGTATACCTTCCAACTGTCCCAATTTTCGCAGAACAGTCCATTTTTCTGGGGACTGTACCGCGTCCCACGCGGGGCCTGTAGTTTACCCCCTTCCTGTTGCTGCTCTACTGAGCAGAGCAGCGGGGAATAGATGGTGTGTGCATGAGCAACATATGGCCCGTGGGCCGGACGCGTCCTGTGAAGCGATGTGGACTGGCCCGCTGCCCTCCACATGCCCTCCATTAGCCTAATGTATTTATGTATTTTTCAAGGGAGGCCGCAAAACTCCTTCACAGTCAGCAACTGGGATGAACTTAAGGTCCCCATCCACTACAGCGAGACATCGCATGCCGTACTTTACATGCGATGCCCTGCCGACTGACCTAGCAGCTGTCGGGCAGCAGGATGCGACCCTTTTGCACACAATGTATCGGATGCAATCATTTTCCTGGCTGCAGGATCCAATGGCTCCTTGGTGCAGCACTGACAATCTCTGACTCCAATCCAATGCTCATGGGACTTCGCATCGGAATCGGAGTTAAACACATGCTATTTGGGCAATTTTTATTCGATCCTCAGTCCAATGCCTCGGAATCGGATGAAAACTGTCCAAATCACACTAGTGGATGGGGCCTTTACACTTGTAAAGAGATACTGTAATATGTAAGAGGCAAGTGTAAAGGGTCTATTATTGTGTTGCATAATATGTATAGGGGAATATGGTTTGCTACACTACACTCAACGACACACATACTTTTCAGTGGACCCTTTTCCGGAGTGCGGCCCCCCAGCTGAAATAATTGCCTACCCCCTGTCGCTATCCAACAAGCAGTGAGGATGGGCTTGTGGAGCAGTGGCCATGGTGGAAGGGGGAGCTCTCTGGCTGTCTGTGTGAGGAATTGCTCAGTGACCCATCCCATGGGCAGTTCATGGGGCGGGTCACTGAGTGTCCTCACACTGACAGCCTGAGAGAGAAAGAAGTGTATCTTATTGGCTGCTGCTTCCGACTCCTGAAACAGGACTCCTACTGTCTGGCAGCCTCCGTGACCCTGCGCCCCTGTGGTAACTGCTCCCTCCCACCACCGCTAGGGCTGCAGAGCTGTAATTATGACACTGCACACAGGGCATGGCTAGCAGCTCCCTCAGAAAGGGCCATGCCCCCATAATGGCAAAAATAGAGGCATGGCCTCCCAATCGTGGTCATTCCCACTAAGCTATGCCCTTTTCCTGATGTCATGCCCCTTTTGGTACTGCAGTCAGCCCCAGGTCACAGGACCATAAAGTTGGGAGATATGTAGAAGGTTTTGATTGATTACTTGCTATGGGCAACACCCCATCTTAAACGGAACTCCCATCTTTGTAAATTTACCAGCCTATGGTGCCAAATTAAGGCCTAATTTATTCCATGCTTGTTAGCTATCGTCTATCCCAATGTACTGTGGGGATAAAGTTCCTAATGTGACTAAGGAACTTTACCCCTGAGGTGACTGCCAGGTGGCTGTGCCAATGTAACTAATGATGCAACCATTACTTTATGTACATTGTGCTACAGCGCCAGCTGGTCAGCCTAAAGCCAAAACCTTCTGAACAGGCCACAAGTATTAGATCATACATGCCAGCAGGGGCGTAGGGAGGGCGGCTTCAGCAGAGTGTAAGCACCGGGAGCCGAAAGGATCACAGGGCGCACCCTAGTCAGCCGCCCCCCCCCCCCCCATACCAACCACTAACTGCCCGTCACTCATTGTGCCCCAACCGCAGTCTGCTGTTGGGCACCTGTGGCTCAAACTAAACAGTGCGAGCTATATAGCCGCCCGAGCATGTGTTACACCGCATGTGTGCATAACGTCACGCGCTTGGAGGCGAGAGGAGCCATTCTGCCAGGGTGTAATTTGCCAGTGTGCGTTCAGCTAAACTCAACCAGGCTGGTACAGTTCACCGGACTAATTGGGCTAAATAATAACTGATGGAGGAGGGCGGTTGGTTGTGGGGTTGTCACTGATGGATAATATAGCAGTAGACAAGTGAGGAGCCTGCTACGAATTGAGGGGGGGGGGGATTTATATAGATAAAAATGTTAATATATTGAATATCAATATTAAATAAGTACAATCATATTAAATATTTCATAGATAGATAGATGTACCCACGCTCATCCTGGCTTGGTTTTGCCAACATGCATGGCGTGACGAGCGTGCTCACTGGCATGCATTGTATTTTGCACCTTTGGCCGTGAATAGGTATGCAAAATGGGCACCTGCAGCTTCGATGTAGCCAACTCAGTACAGGGGAGGGGGGGGCGTCGAAACAAACCCGTGCTCGGGGCACGACGACATCTAGCTACACCTCTGCATGCCAGTTATATACCCTTCATTACATGCATATTGAATGGCACATTTCATGCACATCACTAGCAAGTACCTGAGCACCCATACATGTGTGCTTAGCAGCATTACAAGGGGAGATACATGTGTATTAGCTCTTAGGTCACCTGAAAAACACACGCAAATCCTGTGGTGCTTAAGATATAAATCAACAGTTTAGATAATAGTTAAATATAAAAAAAATGTATTTAAACAATAAATACATACAATGCCCTACTGGGGGTACCAATTTAACATATAATGGACAATAAAAAAAAAGTAAAATACACACAATTTACATATAAAAATTTAGCTTAGTAGCTGACAGATAGATAATAGGTGTCAAGGGGGTCAAATATATTTCTCAGATATAGATCCATTTTGAGTTGACTTTTTGACCAGGTTAACCTAAGACCATGTTGACCATTTGACTGATAACCTTTAGACCAGGCATGTCCAACGTTGGCCCTCCAGATGTTTTGAAACTACACATCCCAGCATGCTTTGCAATAGTTTTAGCATTCTCTCATAGCAAAACTGTGGCAAAGCATGCTGGGATGTGTAGTTTTACAACATCTGGAGGGCCAACGTTGGACATGCCTGCTTTAGACCATGTCTTTGTCAACATATTGACTGTCTATGTACTGTATCTATTATCTGGATACCAGATTGGTTCACTGGCTATTAAGTAGCCTAGGACCCAGGATCGCACCATGCAGGGGTGCTCCTTAGGACTGGTCCATACTGTCCAACATTTTTCTTATAGCTGTTGTTGCCAGAAAAAAAATCTTCTTTACAGTGTAGACAGTTGTGACATCCATGTGGCTAACGTTCAATGGATATTTTTATTTATTTTCAATTTGAATCTCTGCTACAGAGAGTTCTGGCCTGTTATTGACTACATGGATTGAAGAAGAATGTTCAAATGTTTTGAGTCATCTCTGAACAATTTTGTGATGCAGATTACATTGGGTAATAAAAAGAGGATTTTGCTTTACTGAATATCTTATTATTTCTATGTTTAGTCTATTCCCCTTTTAGAAACTGTTCTCTATCAATCAGACTTGTCTTTATAGCTTCTTCTAAAATGAAGGTTTCTTTTTCTAGATTTAGATTTAAAGAAAATTGTGCATGCTCTGGATGTATCTCCTGGCTGTCACAATTCATTTGTAACAAAAACAGACTGTAGGGAATATTCATTATATTGTGTTTTTGATAGCAGCTATATAAGGTTTGAGATAATCATATTCATTTGTCTCTTTAATATAGTAGCGAGTAGTTATATTATTTTTATTATATATATTTAAACAGTAATATTTATTTATTAACAGTTATTTAAGTAGTTCATATATAATTATGGAGCACTTTTACTTTTTTGCGATCACAGCTTTCTCATGCACTCCTGTGTCAGCTGTTTTCTTAGTGGTGGAGCTGTGTTGGCGAATGTCTCACCTTTAAAAACCATGACTTAGGGGGTTATTCAGACCTGATTGTAGACCTGTGATTTCGTAGGGCGGATGATTATCGATTAACTGCATGTTTACGGATCGTAGCGCGCATTGTATGAAAAAATCCAGTGTCTTTTCTGATAGCTGTTCGCAAGCTGATTGACAGGAAGCCAGCATTCAGGGGTAGTAATTGGATGTTCTCTGCTAATGTCAGGAAAAATGCAGGAGCACCCAGGCAATTTCAGGTGAGAATGTGACATCAGCTCTGGCCTTCATCATCCTGCTTCTATCACACCAGCCAGGTCCTGGGTTACACACAGCAGTTGCCAGGTTCTCAAAATCTGGGTTATAGAGTAGGATTTGCAGTGAAATTAGGACCCTTGCTATTGGGCTGTAAACTTAAAAGCATTGATCAATCCATGAACAAAACCCCCATTATTTATGAATTAAGGTGAGTTTACTATGATAAGTGCTGAGCTCTCTGATATATATTTCTTTATAGGATATAATAAATATGCCCACACCTAACCACTACCCAACCCCCTGAAATACACATAACTCTATTATAATGTTTGGAGAATGGACATAAACGTTGCCTGTATTCAAATTAAAATGTATTTTGTGTGTGGTGGTAAAATGATGAAACTGAGGGTAAGTATCACTTTAGATTTCACTTGACTAATTTGGACAAAAAAATTAAATAAAATAAAAAGTAAAAGAAAGCGTGGAAAATTTGGTAATGGGGGTGTTGGAAAGTTGGGAAAAGTGAGCTGTTATAATGGTCTGTTCTGGGAGGTTTGATGGTTCCTCTTAATTGGTGTTTTATTCACATGGGGTTCCCCTTATAGAGACATTTTCGTCACAGTATCACTGTGGGGAGATTCCCTATTGGGGTTCAGGTGATCTGTACTAGACTCCTTTACACTCCCATAGGTCTTTTTTCTGTGGCCTATGGTTTCCCTCAGTGACTTGTGATGAAAATGTGAATGGAGTGAAAGTTAATAGTTTGTTTTTATAGTCAAGTGTTGACATGTAGGAGGGGAGCCTTAGGGGCTTAGGGTGATTCACTATGAACCCCTTTACAATCCCATAGACTCTAGGTGAGTCTATGTCCTCTACTGGCTGTGCCTGTGTCTCCCTGTTTAGTTACTGATCCTGCCTGCGGCGTCCCGCTGGGAAGTAGTGGTGGGCATAGCGTAAGCTGTAGCCGCAAAGATGAGGAAGTACCAAAACTTTACATGGGTACACTTCAACCTGTAAGTACCAATAATCATTCTATAGTGTGCAGTCCCCTCTTCCTACTGCGGGAATAGACACTGGGCGGTATTCAATGAGCCTGATTCGCCATGTTTTTATGGCGAATTTGTGCTGTTTGGCGAATTTTTGACTAAAACGGTGAATCACCCTATTCAATGACCAGATGGCGAATACATTTGAAGGTTTTTTTCGCCATGATTCACCGAGTAGCAATCGCTATCTTTTTATGGTGAAGTGGAATGTGAACTTTTAAAATAAAGTGTTTTGTTTTTTACATTTGGTGTCAAAAAATCAGGAATTTTATTCTGAAGAGGGGCGTGCTATTTTTATTCATGTGCTGTAAGCACATGAATGTATATTTAATTAAAAAAAAAATATATATATATATTTTTTTTTACACTGACCAGCCAGCAGGGGGCGCCGGAGCCGAGCCGCTCATTAGATATTCATATATTCACTGCACCCGATCGTTACATATGCATGATCGGGTGTAGTGAATATACCCGGTCCCCTGCTGGCACCCCCGGGGGCAGCCTGTGCTGCCTGGCACCCGGGGAGCCCACCTCCCCCCCACATACGCACTGGGGCAGGCAGAGAGACTTCCATCTCCCTGCCTGCCACCGTCCTCAGGCTCCCTGCGGCGTTCGCCGCAGGAGCTCATATTCGCCGGTCAGGGGCAGCGAGCCCCTGACTCGTTGAATACCGGAGCCGGCGAGGCTCCAGAACGTGGCGAATGTGCAGCGAATCCTAAACAGGATTCGCTGCACCTCGCCGGTATTCACATTGAATACCGCCCACTGTGTGCAAGTGCACAGCATCTATTCAGTGAAGCAGAGGGGATGGGGGCCAGTAATTTACACAGCGCTGGCCATGCTGCCATAGTGAAGGAAAACAGGGGCTTGGCTTGTGGTCACAGCATCCCCATGAGGTCATGCCCCCTTTGGGAGAGACCACGCCCCTTTAGCGGCACGATCCCCAGGATTTTAAAGTTGTAAGGTATGAGTTTGGCATATTGCTTGCAACCATCAGTTCATTAACAGACCCTCTGGTGCACAGTCAGCTCCCACATGAGGAGTAGCCTCATCAGGCCTTCTAGCATCCTATACTCTCTTATTACTCAGGCTGACCCTCCAGCTCTTGACCTGGGTTCACAAAACCCAGGAAACATGGCATAATGGTATGATTGATCACTGTCTGTGGTGAGCCATAGTACTTTTACGGGTACCACATCTGTGAAAAGTGCAGACTCCAATATTGTAATATACCTAACACATTTATTTATTTACAGTTTCTTATATAGCGCAGCAGATTCCGTTGCGCTTTACATAAGTTCAGAATAAATTTTTTGCCTGGTGTCGAATTTCAATGTTAGGCTGAAAAAAATGTCTATCCCATTCTACCTCATTAATTCTGCCAAGTTTTGTCTCCCTGTACTGTTCCATTGTACGGCGCTGTGAAACACTTGTGGCGCCTTATAAATAAAATTATAATAATAATAATAATTAATTGGAATTTAACAAGGCATTTTCTAAAATGTTAGATCAATTCAAATAAATACAGGGTATCATATAGGCCCTTATTCTGGTTGGTGCGGTAATGTCCGCGTGCGGTCGGTCCGCCAATGTTTTGTGTCTGCGCATGTGCAGAGGCGTCTCTGCGCATGTGCGAACGGGACGCACGTCCAAATTCCGCATGAAATGTGTACACTACGAACAGGGGGTGGAGAGGGGCGTGAAGGGCTGTTTGGGCTCATTACCATATGTTTACACCCCGCGTTTCATGGGCGTTCCCATGAAAACGTTGGGCGTACGTATGGTAATGCGGTCGTGACGCACGTGTAGGGGGCAGACATATGACATTGCTGGATGTCAGCTGCCCGCCCAGATCCCTGCTTTTGCACAGAGAAATGCCCGTGTGGTCTGAGGTTGCGGGAGCTGCCTGACCACTCGGTCCTGCATTCGATGGTCTGCGCCCATCGAATGATGGGGGAGGTTCCCTGAGATGGAGGAGGTGTATTCATGAGAAATACACTTGCGGTCCGTTTGGCCAGCTTCTTACCGCATTCGGACGGAGTGAGCGATCCGTACGAAAGGCGGGGTTTAGGACGCACGGTCCTGGCCACATATTCGGCTCCGTCCACACCGACCAGAATAAGGCCCATAGTTATTACACTCCAGTATTGAAATTTATTTTAAATATGAGAACATTGCCAATTATAAAAAGCAGTCATCAATGGTTTTATTGCTTATTTGTGTTGCCCATAGATATGGTAGATCTAAATGTGAATAAAAATTGTATCCAACATATACAAGATTTTTTGATGACTTAGCCAAAGGTAACAAAAGTAACAAATGTGCCTTGCCAATAGATACTACGGAACGGCTTCCACCTTTATAAGGGTATGGAAATCCTGCAAAGTGTAATTCAATCTGCCCAGATTCAGTATACTGGAAGCTAAGTAAAAACATTAAAACGGAGAAGGCTGGGGGGCGGATTGGATGGGCACAAACATGTCTATAACCAGCTTTTGTGCTTTTCCAAAGAATACATTGAAAAGTTTAGTACACAATTTGCCATCACAGGTATAAAGGAAAATAGGGAGAAAGGAGTGTTTGATAAAGCTCCCACGATGGAGCGAAATGCATGAGAGGCACGCTATCAGAATCCCCCCCCAAATTGTTGCATTAGCACAAATCTTTACGGAGCTCAAGACTAGGTTACCATGGTCATCAACACTGGCCGCATTTGAAGGTCTGCAGCTGACGAGTTGCTTCACTCTTTATGCCAAGGTTTCCATGCTATTCCTCCACCGCTACCAAGGACAGGTAATTAGGTGCAAACCACGTGTCCTGCAGTGGAGATCAGGCTACAAACTGCACTTACAGCACATTCAATTTGACTCGATCCCAGCTCCATCAGATCCTATACAGGGAACTATGGGGTATAGGTAAAAATCGTACCCGGACAAGACTCCAGAATGCCCTGGTGGCTGCTTGTGACAGCTGTCCCCAGGGAGAGGAGGAGGAGAATAAAGCCTCCCTGTATGGTCTGGGCATGTAGCAAAAACCGCAATGGACCGGACCACATGGGGAGGCTGTATTCTCCCCTTCCCCATGTCCCTAGTGAAAACTATCACAGGCAGCCCTCTCGGAGAGCACAACCCCCGTACCAGACACTACAAGCTCTGGAATGTAGTGTTTGATGTCCGGTCCGGCATTCTGGGGTCTTGTCCTGGTCCGGTTTTTACTTAGTCCCGGAACTAGGTGCATTGTGATAATTACAATTTGATGTGGAAGCTTCCAGTTTTATTCAACTGAAATCTTTTGGGGCTGGATTTTTATTGATCCACCTGATATTGTTTCATGTGATGTTTTATTGATTGATATATATTCTAGAGATCCATATGCTTAATAAAAGTAATTAATTAAAGAATTGTGATTGTATTGATTTGTATCAGTCATGTCTTATTTTTCACTTATGCAGAGAATTTACAATTTTATTATATTTGTTTGACACCTTTAGAAGGTTATCTTAATATGCATTCACAGGCATTTTAGACACTTTGCAGCTCTATACTATTTATAAGCTATCATATATTGAAAGATTTATTTAACCCTTTGAGTGCCAACATCTCAATGAGAGATGTTCACAATATCCGCTAGAAATGCTGGCGTCGCTCACATTTGTTATATAAACTTAATTAAAAAAACAAAAAAGTTTATATTTCCTATCTAAGGTAAACATAACAGGTCATTATGAGGAATAAAGATGTTTGCTTGGCACTCAAAGAGTTAAATAGCGCCTTACTTTGGTCTGTGACAAATAGCTTAAAATACAAAAATTATATATTGTATAGCTAAAAACTGGTTGGAGTGAATACTTTGAGGTGAATATACTAAAGCTTCTAAAAAAAAAGTGATGTTGTCAATAGCAACCAACCAGAGTCTGTCTATCATTTCTCTATTGAATCGTAGAAAATGATAGACAGCATCTGATTGGTTGCTATGGTCACCATCACCTCATTTCATTTTTAGAAACTTTAGTAAGTTTACCACTTCAAAGTAAACAACATTGCAGAGGGTCTAATTATCTATTTTTGCTTTTTATTTACTGTTGAAAATTAAACACTAGAGGGAAAAATACTCCCTATTGTAGACACAATTATATACCACAGAAATGTGTTAATTGTATTCTTAAAATTAAGAGTCGATCAGTCAGTGGGACCAGATGGTGTACATCCAAGGGTATTGCAATAATAAAAGTGCTTGCAATGCTATTAACCAAGATATATCATTTTTATTTTATTTTTTCAAACATCTATTTTTTTTATGTACAAAAGTTACATGAGATATGGTCCACAAAATGAATACAGATAACAAGACAATTGGAGCATTACATTGCTAACATCAGATAAAAATCAGTACAGTATGTGCACCCCAAACAAATAAAAATCTATTATATACATGATACCTGTAATATTAACATCCTAATAAAAGTACAATAAACAGAAGTCTAAAAATATGTAGGGGTCAATTTAATATAAATTAATGTTGCATTTCAGGAGATAAAACATCACATTTACTATCAGATAAATTCTAAAAATCTATTTTTAAATGTGTTCCGAACCCCAATTTGCAGCACTCTTGGCAAAATAAAGCCCCGTACACACGGGGGAGATATATTGCTCAGCAATATATTGCTAAGCAAAATATTGCTCAGTTTCTCCTTTTCATCAGCGACCAGAGATGGTCGCTGATGAAAGGGAACCTCTGTCAGCGGTGCCGCAGAGGTAATCAGCTGGTCGCAGGAACAAGCTCCTGTGACCAGCGATTAGAACGGGGCTGAAAACGGGAGCGCGCACGGGGCACACTCCCATCACTGGCAATATGGTTGTCAGCGACCATGTTTCCAGCGATTTCAGCCCTTTTCGCCCCCGTGTGTACACAGCTTAAGACATAAGTAAATACATCCATTAGCTTCACACCACATTGTGCCATGCACATATACGTACTTACTATGTGCCAATGTGAAATGCCACTTCTATATAAATAAGCATGTGTGCATCCAAGCCAGTAAAAAACTCCATGACTCGAGCAAGAACACTACCATCCTCAAACGAAGCCTGTTTGGTCAGGATGGAACCACAAGCACCAATTTATGTTAAGCTAAAAACCTTATAAGAATTTAGCAATCTAAATTAAGAATAGATATAGGGGGTTACTCTGATTTACAGTATTTGGAACGGGGCTAATTCGGCCCTGTTTATATGTTTGGAGCTCTGCGAATACACATGGTATATTATGCGCATGTGCAGATCCCCTTTGTGAATGGCTTTGGTGACTTGCATAGTCTCCAAGCCGTTTACAAGGATCGGGACAGGGGTGTGCAGGGACGTGGGTCGCCCATGGGAACGCCCAGCTTTTTGTGGGTGTCCCCATGAAAATGCTGGGTGTTCCCATGGCTACACGGGTGGGACAATGTGCGTTGGGGGCAGGCGACTGACGTCCACTGACTTCTGAAGCCAGGAGAAATCATTCGACGGTTGGTGACCATCAAATGATTTCTCCTGCAGCGGCATACCCTCCAACATCTGAGGGGAAGAATTCGGTACACAATAGGAAAGGGGGCGTTACCACTGTGAAAGGGGGCGTGCCCACTGGGAAAGGGGCGTGGTAAAGCCTCCTTTCCTATACTTACAATAGTAAAGTTTGTGTGCAGCCTGGCTGAGCACCCTGCCCAGCACCTGAGCTCATGTCACATGTTGGTTTGGTGGGCTGTTGGCATATTAAATAAGTATATTTAATAAATAAGTATATTAAATATACTTATTTAATATGCCAGCAGCCCACCAAACCAACATGTGACATGAGCTGCAGCAGGTCATGCATCACACCACGATTTTAGAAGAGTCACTCGTCAAAACACGGAGCCGGGGAAAGTTACAGCCAGAGCCACACTTGCTGCACTTCACTTACAGTGTGTGCTGGCAGCTGACTCCGACCTCCGATGATATCGCTGGCGGCCGTGCAAGATGATCCCCCACAGTTTGTGTCCGGTGAGCGCCGGGGCTGGCCACCATACCTCTCACTCAGTCAGCGATGCAGTTGATTCGCGCCTTTCCCATGAGTGGCAGGTGCACGTTGCCGGCGCGTGACATCATGGCGCACGTCACCGGCCCGCGCATTGTACTATTGGGAACGGGGTAAACAGGGGGAGTAGAGGGGATAGCTCAGCCGGCGCAGTCTGTTGATCCAGGCAGCCCACGGAGCCGGGGAAAAGATGAAGGTTAGCTACATTATGCAGCGAATGTGACCGCTGAAAAAGCGGTACATTCGGTACAACTGCAATTTGCCGGTACAGACTGTTAAAAAACGGTACTGTACCGGCAAAATCGGTACAGTTGGAGGGTATGCAGCGGAAGCATGTCAGGGGCTGTGTCTTTGTTACACATCCCCTCGCATGGAGCCGAGGAGAATCGGCGGTGGCGGGCAGAGTGGCCGTTCAGACGGGCGGCCTCTCTGGTGCTCGGTAAGCTTATCAAGCAAATCAGAATCAGGACCATGGTGCCATAAGATTCCAGAATGTCTGGTTCCCAATAAGGGTTTGGGAAAATCTTGAGGATTGTGAAATGAAATTGTTTTGGTAATATTTTTGTTTGAGAATGGTATTGTATACTGCTTGTAATGTGTCTGCAATTATATGCAGTGACGTTTTATAATTCTCTCCCTATAGCAAGGGAACATAAAAGATTTAAGAAACTTGGAATTTCTGCTATAGTGATTGGACAAGCTAAGACTTGAGATTGTTGGGCAGATAATCAGGGAAGGGATACATCATCCCAAAAAGTCTTTCTATCAGAATTGATAGGTAATCGCCAGGAGCCTTTAATTGTTCATAAAAAGTATTTCTGTGATCTGCTTGATGGCTGTCACCATTTCTGAGGGATTTATTAATTGTAAGGCACTGAGCGCCTTTAACCAAGTTATTTAGTAAATGCAAGTCTGTTTTCCATGCTTGTGTAAGTGGTCATTACTCTTTTTGTGATAAAACGTGGGTGAAGCCTTATATGTCCGATGGGCATCAGTCAGGGCCTGTTTTGTCATCAGCATATAAAGATAATATATTTTAGGGTGTGGCTTGCTTGACATATGAAATTTCTTAATCCACTGCTTGCCAAAATGAAAAGTGTGTTCTGCTGCACATGCGCTATGCAGATAGGCCTGCCAAGCAAACTCCAACATACTCCTTCATTTCATAGACTTGGCTAGGTGTAAGGAATCACCATTGGCGGTACCGGCCTCTGTCCATAGTACCAGAAATAGTAAACCATACCAAAAAGCATGATCTGGGAAATCTGTTCCATTGCATATAACATCTGACACTTTGTTCTGTGGCATCTATAATAACATTCTGGGTCAGTAAACATACCTACTCAATTACTTACTTACCTGTCCCCTAGTGTTCTAATTATCAAATAAACCGTCAGAAGAGTGCCAAATGCTTCTAGCCAGCTACAGCTAACTATATAAGTAACATGGAATAAGAATGTTTAGCTTTAAACAGAAATAGTTTCTCTTAAATAGAAACAATAACCAGAGCCTCCATGGCACAGGAACAGTTATGGAACGTTGGTAGTGGTTCATTCCAGGAAATAAAGATCAGTTAGTGAGCATGTCCTAGTTCCAGGGAACATTGATTCAGCGTCAGTGCCTGGCTGGGTACAGCAAAGCAAATTTAATGAAAAGTGAGCCGATTGGAATTAACTTTTTATTGCACAAATAGCTTTTTCTGCATTTTTCATTATGGACCCTTCTCTCAGGTTAGTACATGGATCCCTGGTTCCCAACTACTGCAGGTCATGTAACATCATTTTCAAGTAGAGAGCAGGGCATTTTGCAGATTCAGGGATGCCTGCCATACAAAGGTTATTGCACCTCTTATCAAGATCATCAAGTTTTCTGGAAATTTAATGTGTCCTGGTGGTGAGAGGCGAGGGATTGGATATCTATGATACTGTATATTGAAATTGAACTTTCTTTTTCATTGTCTATGACCTCCAGGCATAGTTTCAGCTGATTCATTAGTGTTTTAGCATCTTTTATAGCCTGGGTGACCTGAGTGGCTTGCTCCTTTAATAATTGCCCTTTTATTGCTTGTACTAGGACAATATATATATATATATATATATATATATATATATATATATATATATATATATCCTGGATAAGGCTGGCACACACAGTTACAGATACATCCGCCTGGGGTTGCACATCAGTGATATCCCTATGACAGGGTCACATATACAGTCCAATGGAAGAAATGGCACTCACCAGGGCTTCAATCTTTCCAGCAAAGGGTTTTTAATCCATATATCAGGAAAAATTTACAGGCATAGAATCTAATTGCACGGATGGTGTAATGGTTAGCATTACTGCCTCACAGCGCTGAGGTCATGGGTTCGATCCCCACCATGGCTCTTACTGTGCGGAGTTTGTATATTCTCCCCGTGCTTGCGTGGGTTTACTCCGGGTACTCCAGTTTCCTCCCACAATCCAAAAATATACAGATAGGTTAATTGGCTTCCAACAAAAATTAACCCTAGAATGACTGTGTGTGCGTGTACATGTGGTAGGGAATATAGATTGTAAGCTCCACTGGGGCAGGGACTGATGTGAATGTTCAAATATTCTCTGTAAAGCGCTGCGTAATATGTATGCGCTATATAAGAAACTGTTAATAAATAAATAAATATTGGACTATATATATATATATATATAAAGGCAAAAAAGCCTACCAAAGGTAGGTAAGAACACTCGCCAACTAAACAACTGAAAATGCTTCTAGTTGTTTTAAATATAAGTACAGAGTCACAAATGAAAAGAGGTAGTTTAACCTGTTCAGTTAGTCCATCTTCCAACGTTTCGGTCAGCCACAGTGACCTTTGTCAAGGAATGGACACAAGGAGACAACACTGTTGCACAGTAATCAGGAGCCAACAGGACCAATTCCCAAGAGAGAAGAAGCCACACACTGCAAACCCCCGTGTCCGGCTATAAATACCTGTATCAATTAACGTTATTGGCGCCAATGCGCCACTCGTTCCGGGCTCTGGAACGCAAGCCTAGGCTGCTTCCGGCCCTTGGAACGCAAGTGCCGCACTTCCGGAACTGCCGGGAGTAGCGGCCGGGACTCTGTGACAAACTACCTGAAGAAATGCGGGGACGGTGTCGGTGTCAGTGGCGCCGCAGCGGGTGCCTCCGTGACCCCTTCAGCAGTGATCATGACCTGTGCCGCGCTCCTAGTGATACAGGGAGCTGCGGTCGGGTCAGCAGAGACGTGGTAACTAGCATTCGGTCACCATGGTGATGGGGGCGGCTCCACAGCGGGAATAGCCTCCCCCTCATTCATGAGTCAATAAGGGGATAAAAATGACAGGTTTAAGCCGGGCACGTGATCAAACTGAGCGGTGACCAATGAGGACGCCTCCATTGCCCCACTCAAAACACATACGTAAAAACAAACATGAATGAAATAAATGAAATACGACAGAACTGGTGTACTGGCATCTTGATATTCTAATGAGCTGTGGTCAGTTAGTTATCAATGCATATATTGGGCTGGAAACGAGCCAAGACATGGTGATGATGGAAGAGGTGCCACAGCGGGACCCACCACATCCACCTCACATAGAGGTACTCATGTTAACCAACTGTGTGCTGCACTCACATTCCAGTGACTGTGAATATCAAGATGCCAGTACACCAGTTCTGTCGTATTTCATTTATTTCATTCATGTTTGTTTTTACGTATGTGTTTTGAGTGGGGCAATGGAGGCGTCCTCATTGGTCACCGCTCAGTTTGATCACGTGCCCGGCTTAAACCTGTCATTTTTATCCCCTTATTGACTCATGAATGAGGGGGAGGCTATTCCCGCTGTGGAGCCGCCCCCATCACCATGGTGACCGAATGCTAGTTACCACGTCTCTGCTGACCCGACCGCAGCTCCCTGTATCACTAGGAGCGCGGCACAGGTCATGATCACTGCTGAAGGGGTCACGGAGGCACCCGCTGCGGCGCCACTGACACCGACACCGTCCCCGCATTTCTTCAGGTAGTTTGTCACAGAGTCCCGGCCGCTACTCCCGGCAGTTCCGGAAGTGCGGCACTTGCGTTCCAAGGGCCGGAAGCAGCCTAGGCTTGCGTTCCAGAGCCCGGAACGAGTGGCGCATTGGCGCCAATAACGTTAATTGATACAGGTATTTATAGCCGGACACGGGGGTTTGCAGTGTGTGGCTTCTTCTCTCTTGGGAATTGGTCCTGTTGGCTCCTGATTACTGTGCAACAGTGTTGTCTCCTTGTGTCCATTCCTTGACAAAGGTCACTGTGGCTGACCGAAACGTTGGAAGATGGACTAACTGAACAGGTTAAACTACCTCTTTTCATTTGTGACTCTGTACTTATATTTAAAACAACTAGAAGCATTTTCAGTTGTTTAGTTGGCGAGTGTTCTTACCTACCTTTGGTAGGCTTTTTTGCCTTTGTATATGGACATGGGCATTGCCTGTGGTCCTTAAAGAACACCCCACGGTTGCCTTATTTAAAATTGTGCGAGTGCAGGCTTTTTGTGGATCTATATATATATATATATATATATTAGGGCGGAGTGAAAAAACTGAAATTGAGAAATTCAAAATCGGCTAGTGTGGGAAAGTTGTGACTTGACCTGAATAAGAAACGTGCAAACGTTTTTTGATCTGAGTCAACACCTTCTGTTCTGGCAAGAGGCCTGAAGTTTCACTTTTTTGGTGAAAATGACGAAAACTGTGAAGAAGCTCTGATCTAGTTAAAATTATGTCAGGACGTCTTAGAGTGGTTTATTAATATATTTTAGCATAGTAAAAAACAGTACGAGCTTGTCCTAGTGGAAAGTGACTGACTTTGGCGGGTGAAAAAATCTCTAATAATTGACCCATTTTCATGGTCCAATTGTGAATATTGTGTGTTTTCTCCTGAATGTGTTTATAATAGAAGAAGCACAAATACTCTAATTGGAATTTCAGTGACACTGTGTGAAATATAACACTGCATAATGGCCCTTAATAAGACCTGAACGCACTACAAATTTGTTCTCAAAATGGGCAAAAAAAATGCTGCATTGCAGGTGGGGCAGATGTAACGTGCAGAGAGAGTTACATTTTGGTGGGGTGTGTTGAAACTGAAATCTAAATTGCAGTGTAAAAATAATGCAGCCAGTATTTACCCTGCACAGAAACAAAATAACTCACACAAATCTACAGATCGAATGTCGGGTTGGGCCGGTTTCAGCCTGACCTTGTTTGAATCATTAATCACATCAGAATGGTCCCCCACTCTGCCCCCATTCAATATTTGTTCCCCAGCCTGCCCCCATTCACTCTATGTCCGTACCTTTGAATGGATTATACTATGCGACTACATGTAGGTGTCGCAATGGAATTAAATATGGTATTATAGAATAATTATTGCTCCCCCTGTCTGGTTCTGTATCTTTGAATGGAGTATACTATGCGACTATATATAGGTGTCGCATATAATCATACGTTCATGAAGGACAACAATGCCCCTTCTCCAACATAAAGATTGATAAAACTCCTTCTTTTTCATTATCAATTTGGACCCTCCCCTCCCCCCCCCCTCTTCCAATTTCCCTCCCCTTTCTCTCCCCCCCTTACTATATATTATATATTTTTGATTATTTTTTCATTATAATATCATCCTGGATAAACCACACCAAAAAAAAGTCATATGGTGATAAATTACAAAAAGAATCTTCCCATATTATATACATATGTATACTGTTATAAATTATGTCCTTATACACCTACCAATTATTCTTTGGAGGATTGCATCCCTTTCTATACAGAATAGATAAATATGTGAAGTCCAGTCAATCCACTCTCTTTACCCTGTCAAACATTACTATCTCCCCTTTTATATACAATGCACTTATTCTAACCTTGCTGTGTATATATACAGAATCATTTAATAATGTCCCACAGAAAAATAATGATCTTCTCTTTCTATTATAGATAAGGGTTAATAGGGTAATGCTATTTGAGAGTGACATTCATGTGTTATAATAAAGTTGTTTTTGTTCAAACAAAGGGGCAGCCCTTACACTGCGCCCATTCATGGTAAACAAATTCCGTCTCCATGACGATTGACTCCGCTCCCCCGGAAGTGATGTATACCGCATCATCTAAGGATGCGATGGCGCGGGTATGCAGCGTCATCGCATCCAGACGAATCAAGGAAGTGACGCACATCGCATCATCTAAGGATGCGATGGCACAGGTAAACAGCGTCATCTCATTCAAACCAATTAAGGCCTCTCAAGCCCGGACTACGTGTGGATACACGTGTCACATGGCTGAATTCCGGCCAATCCCGCTACTCAACTTCCGGCGGAAGCGGGAAGTCACTACCGATAGGTGGAACGCATATGCGTTCCACCTATACATTATATTGAATTTAAGCTCACAAATATCGTTTTAATAAAAAATATTGCTGAGACAGCTACTTGAGGATCCGTTCTTTAACCAGGAATGTTAATCTGAGTATCAAACACCCTCCTTTCTATTCCTAACTGTGTCACTTGCGGGGAACGAAATGACCTTTTGACCCGGAAGTGTTATTTATCAACACAACATATTTTCACAATTTAACAGATATTTACTGGGATTATTGAATGTTTTATGGTATTATACCCATTATATCCTATAGATTGTAAGCTTGCAGCAGGGCCCTCCTACCTCCATGTCTGTCTGTTGTTACCCAGTTTGTTTTATCACTGTTTACTATTGTAAAGCGCAACGGAATCTGCTGCGCTATATAAGAAACTGCAAATAAATAAATAATAAATAATTATATGAACATGTTTGTCTCCTACTTTATGATTAAGTATTGAAACTAAGATTGTAATGTATTATTGACCTGATTGAATGTTTATTGGCTACTCATTAGTATGGGTATATATACCCCCAGCCACCATACCTGAAGTCACCTTTGAAAAAGCCACAAGCTAGTGGCGAAACGCGTCAGGTGCAGCTTCTCACTCTTACAGATTGGACTTTCATTACCATCCAGTCCACCGTCTGTCTACCTTTGGGAACTTCAATCCTTTCCACCCTCCACGACCTCCACAGGACACTGAACTCCAGGTGAGCCCCGCCATCCATAGCCACCTGTATGAGACAGTGGTCCCTCATTAAATACCTCAAGTGGGACTGATAACTCTCCACCACAATAGTGACCAGGGGCAGCCAGCAGCCTTCCCTCCAGGTGTGCCAACACCATCATAGCCACCTGTTAGAGGTTTTGCCATCCCCCCTTCATTTAAACCTAGTCCAGGTTGGAGAATTTCTGCCCACCCTCCTTCAGTGCTTATATCATTCACTGCAAATTCGTATATGGGAGGTACCCGAGTGGGGTATTGAAAACCAACTTCTTTGAAAGCCAACAGAGGTCCTTTGAGGGATATAATACGGACATTTCTCCAATTGATTCCTCCAGCGGTTACTTCCATCTATCCGTTAACATAGAGAGGACCGGTGAATTGTCCCCCGAAATCTTCTTCACCATTCATCTTCCCAGGTGACAGATATACCATTGGTTAAGTGCACTTTCCAATCTGGACTGATACTCAATAGGGCATTGGCCCTTAAGGATCCACATCCAATCAAAGAGTGAGACCTTCTTTTTAATATTTTATTGTGTGATATTGTCATGTATAAATTGTATGTAATGTTTTTATTTACCTTGTGATATAAATTACTTTTTTTCATAAAGTTGCTCAATCTATTCATTGTGACACCAGCGCTGCTTCTCTAAAAAATTTTTTATCTACAATTCTTTTTGTAAACACCACAGGGAGTGACTACCCCTGTACCCCAGCAGCTGCTAGGAGACACACCTCATATAACAGGCGCCCGATACTGCTTTCTAGTAAAGCAGACCCTTTTTCTTTTCCATTGCCAATAGTCTTTTTGGGCAGCCAACTATGAGTTGTTTCTCCAGTTACAATGAAAGATTGAATAGGAGACAAACATATATTTCCAGATGGGACCAACACCCAGAAGGAAATCTAGACAAAAATGATGATATTTTGAAAATTAACTTTGAAGAATTGGAGGATTTGTTAAGAGAAGAGACCAAACAATGGTTGGATAGCACAAATTTGCAAAAGTACATTGATAAAAAGATGCTACCCCGTGGCCTCAGACTCCACAAACCCTCCATTTTTCAAAACAATACTGAATATCAGGAAAAATGGGATAGTCTATTGGACAAATGTTCATTCTCACTGATGGAGCTCGTCATTGAGTTCAGGGTAAAGAGAACAAAAGAATTAGAAAAGGAAATAGAAGTACTAAAAACTAAATTAGAACCTCACAACCAGCTTAAAGAATATAAAGAAAGAGATAGCAAGGTTATGGAGAGATTAGTGAAATATGAACAGGAAATAATAGATAATAAATGTAAGAAATTTCACAGGGACCTTACGGACTATCAAACGGATAGTGTAAGATCCTATCGCCTCCTAAACAAAAATAGGAACAATAATAGAACCAACGACTATAGAACGAGAACATATGATACAAGAAAACAATCAGACAAAGTGGCAGATCTCAGAGTAAGAGATGATGCTCCACAATACTCAAGAAAAGGAGCATGGTCTAACAAACGCCCTAATACTCCCAATAACCACCCTAAGATCCCTAGTACTAGATTTCAGACAGAACCCCCATATAATAACCCAGGAGCCAGACCAAAAGACCAAACCAAGACTAGGAAAGAGACTCATGCTGAGTCTTTTTTGGGGCCCCGCCCGATGAGGGATCTGGACAGATACCCCACGGGAGGCACCCCAAAAAGAAGAAGACATCTAAGTGTAGAGGAACTAGGGGGGGAAAGAAGGTTCAATATAAGAAATTAAAAATCTCTAGACCCCCATTAAATGTGTTTAATATATCCTCCAAAAAACTTAACAACACAGAATTGAAATTACTTCAAAAGGGACTTAAGTTTTCGCCCTCATCAGAAGCAAATATTTTCGACTTATATGTCGAACTTAATCGTTTTGTGAGAACACTCTGCAGACAGAGACATTTTGCCAATAAGAACTTAGCTCGATCTGCAGAAACAGCTGCCCCTATCCTACTTGATTCAGGAGACCAAACCACTTTGGATCTCCTGGCAGAACTGTGGTCAGAAAACCACATCAGCCCCAAAAAAATCTATGATATTGACAAATCCAAACTCAAACGTAAGTCAGATTTCTATCCGATTAAAGCAAAGGGGACTAACGTAGAATCCTTCTATAAAACCACACTGGAAGATTTTAAGACACTTTGTCTTCCCAATAAGGATAAACGTAAAACAAGCTTAAATAATAAAAAACAACAATCAAAGAAGAACAAAAATAGAAATAGAGGCAACCTGAACAAATGGGAGCAGATAGCCTTGAAAAATCTTATTAAAGACAACACCATAGTGTTTAAAGAGGCAGACAAAGGCGGGGGTCTCGTGATCCAAAATCGAACGGATTATGTGAACGAGGCCACCCGCCAATTGTCTAATGAGAAATTTTACAAAAAATTGCAGAATAATCCCATACAGCATTTTACTTCCGAGCTCAGGTTGCTTCTTGATCAGGCAGTTGTGGATCTTGTCATCACTAAAGATGAGCACCAATTTTTATTTAACCCTTACCCCACCACGCCCATCTATTATCACCTCCCCAAAATCCACAAAAACCTCACTTCCCCACCGGGTCGCCCTATTATTTCAGGTGTTCACTCCCTTACTTCCAATCTCTCACAGTTTGTGGATTTTTATTTACAACCCCGTGTTTCCACTTTGACTTCACACATTAAGGACACTACCCATTTTTTAAATTTATTACAAAACATTGTTTGGAAGGACTCATATTCATTTCTAACCCTGGATGTAGAGAGTCTCTACTCAAACATACCACACGATTTGGGTATTCAATGTATACAGAAGAGACTCCAAAATGATGATGATCTCCCAGTGGAAATGCAACAATTCCTCACTGATTCTATCACATTTATTTTGAAACACAATTATTTTTTATTCCTGGACACTTTTTACTTACAAGTCATGGGGACGGCCATGGGGACCAGGTTTGCGCCCAGTTATGCTAACTTATATATGGGGGACCTGGAAGATCAATTAATATGGGGGTCCGACTTTGGCGCGAACCTGGTCCTCTATGGCCGTTACATCGACGATTTATTTATTATTTGGGATGGGGATATCACTTCTATCCACTCCTTTGTCTCTCACCTTAATTCCAACACTTTTAATTTATCCTTCACTTTCACCCATCACCTTTCCACTATTGATTTTCTGGATATCACAGTAGAAATTATTGATGGCAAGATCCACACCTCTAACTACCAAAAGTCAGTGAATACCAACTCGTATTTAAACTTCAAAAGCTCCCACCACCCCATGTGGATAAAAAACATCCCAAAGGGACAAATGCTCCGCCTTAGACGGAACTGTTCCCGTCTGGAGACATTTGATACCCAGGCCACAAATATGATGGAAGCTTTCCACACCTGCGGATACCCCAAACAATTAACAGAAGGGGCATATAAATCCACCAGAGAAAGGGATAGACTGTCCCTTCTAGAAAATAAGACCAAAACGACAAACACAGAAAACCGGAATATTGCTTTTATATCCACATTTAATAGTCAATACCAAGACATACAGAAAATTATTCGCAAAAACTATAGTATCTTGAAGCAAGATAGAGTGTTGAAGGATATAATACCTTCTGACCCCTGCTTTATTTTTCGTAAAAATAAATCCTTGAAGAACTTACTTGCTCCAAGTTTCCTAAAAATCATTGAAAATGTTGAAAGCACGTACAACCAAAATTCCAGTTGGTTAAAACAACAACATGTAGGATGCTTTAAATGTGGTAAAACAAGATGCATCACCTGTGGATACATAACAAACAAACTGACCACTATTGAATTACCCCAAGAGTCACTTAAAATTAGGGGCTTTATCAATTGCAAGACAGCATACGTTATCTACATGCTGTCCTGCAGCTGCAATTTAAAATATGTGGGTCGAACCACTAGACCCCTCAAGATTCGGTTCCTGGAACATCGCAGAAACATCTTGAGGGGCTACCAAATGCATAGCGTCTCAAGACACTATGCAGAGAGTCACAATAATGACCCAACCTGCCTAAAAATAACGGGTCTGGAAAACATACCCCCGACAAAACGTGGAGGGGATAGGTATCGTGTTCTCTGCAAACAAGAAATATATTGGACATTTAAAATCGATTGTCTGCATCCCAGAGGCCTCAACGAGGCAATGGAATTAAATATAGTATTATAGAATAATTATTACTTCTCCTGTCTGGTTCCGTACCTTTGAATGGATTATACTATGCGACTACATGTAGGTGTCGCAATGGAATTAAATATGGTATTATAGAATAATTATTGCTCCCCCTGTCTGGTTCTGTATCTTTGAATGGAGTATACTATGCGACTATATATAGGTGTCGCATATAATCATACGTTCATGAAGGACAACAATGCCTCTTCTCCAACATAAAGATTGATAAAACTCCTTCTTTTTCATTATCAATTTGGACCCTCCCCTCCACCCCCCCCCTCCCCCCCCCTCCAATTTCCCTCCCCCTTTTCTCCCCCCCTTACTATATATTATATATTTTTGATTATTTTTTCATTATAATATCATCCTGGATAAACCACACCAAAAAAAAGTCATATGGTGATAAATTACAAAAAGAATCTTCCCATATTATATACATATGTATACTGTTATAAATTATGTCCTTATACACCTACCAATTATTCTTTGGAGGATTGCATCCCTTTCTATACAGAATAGATAAATATGTGAAGTCCAGTCAATCCACTCTCTTTACCCTGTCAAACATTACTATCTCCCCTTTTATATACAATGCACTTATTCTAACCTTGCTGTGTATATATACAGAATTATTTAATAATGTCCCACAGAAAAATAATGATCTTCTCTTTCTATTATAGATAAGGGTTAATAGGGTAATGCTATTTGAGAGTGACATTCATGTGTTATAATAAAGTTGTTTTTGTTCAAACAAAGGGGCAGCCCTTACACTGCGCCCATTCATGGTAAACAAATTCCGTCTCCATGACGATTGACTCCGCTCCCCCGGAAGTGATGTATACCGCATCATCTAAGGATGCGATGGCGCGGGTATGCAGCGTCATCGCATCCAGACGAATCAAGGAAGTGACGCACATCGCATCATCTAAGGATGCGATGGCACAGGTAAACAGCGTCATCTCATTCAAACCAATTAAGGCCTCTCAAGCCCGGACTACGTGTGGATACACGTGTCACATGGCTGAATTCCGGCCAATCCCGCTACTCAACTTCCGGCGGAAGCAGGAAGTCACTACCGATAGGTGGAACGCATATGCGTTCCACCTATACATTATATTGAATTTAAGCTCACAAATATCGTTTTAATAAAAAATATTGCTGAGACAGCTACTTGAGGATCCGTTCTTTAACCAGGAATGTTAATCTGAGTATCAAACACCCTCCTTTCTATTCCTAACTGTGTCACTTGCGGGGAACGAAATGACCTTTTGACCCGGAAGTGTTATTTATCAACACAACATATTTTCACAATTTAACAGATATTTACTGGGATTATTGAATGTTTTATGGTATTATACCCATTATATGAACATGTTTGTCTCCTACTTTATGATTAAGTATTGAAACTAAGATTGTAATGTATTATTGACCTGATTGAATGTTTATTGGCTACTCATTAGTATGGGTATATATACCCCCAGCCACCATACCTGAAGTCACCTTTGAAAAAGCCACAAGCTAGTGGCGAAACGCGTCAGGTGCAGCCTCTCACTCTTACAGATTGGACTTTCATTACCATCCAGTCCACCGTCTGTCTACCTTTGGGAACTTCAATCCTTTCCACCCTCCACGACCTCCACAGGACACTGAACTCCAGGTGAGCCCCGCCATCCATAGCCACCTGTATGAGACAGTGGTCCCTCATTAAATACCTCAAGTGGGACTGATAACTCTCCACCACAATAGTGACCAGGGGCAGCCAGCAGCCTTCCCTCCAGGTGTGCCAACACCATCATAGCCACCTGTTAGAGGTTTTGCCATCCCCCCTTCATTTAAACCTAGTCCAGGTTGGAGAATTTCTGCCCACCCTCCTTCAGTGCTTATATCATTCACTGCAAATTCGTATATGGGAGGTACCCGAGTGGGGTATTGAAAACCAACTTCTTTGAAAGCCAACAGAGGTCCTTTGAGGGATATAATACGGACATTTCTCCAATTGATTCCTCCAGCGGTTACTTCCATCTATCCGTTAACATAGAGAGGACCGGTGAATTGTCCCCCGAAATCTTCTTCACCATTCATCTTCCCAGGTGACAGATATACCATTGGTTAAGTGCACTTTCCAATCTGGACTGATACTCAATAGGGCATTGGCCCTTAAGGATCCACATCCAATCAAAGAGTGAGACCTTCTTTTTAATATTTTATTGTGTGATATTGTCATGTATAAATGTATGTAATGTTTTTATTTACCTTGTGATATAAATTACTTTTTTTCATAAAGTTGCTCAATCTATTCATTGTGACACCAGCGCTGCTTCTCTAAAAAATACTCTATGTCCCCCAGCCTGCCCCTATTCACTGTATGTCCCCAAGCCTGACCCTCCTTCACTGTATGACTCCCATTCACTGTATGACCCCCATTCACTATGTACCCCACTGTGCCCCATTCACTCTGTCCCCAGCCTGTCCCCCCTTCTCTTAATGTCCATCAGTGCCTCCATTCATTGTATGTCCCCAAGCCTGACCCTCCTTCACTGTATGACTTCCATTCACTGTATGACCCCCATTCACTATGTAACCAACTCTGCCCCCATTCACTGTATGTCCCCCACTCTGCCCCCTCCCTTCTCTGTATGTTTCCCAGCCCCTTGTGTGAGCCAGCGGAAGGAGAAGCAAAGCAGGCACTGCAAGGAGCTGGGCTCCCACTGCTGCCCTCTTCCGCTCTGCATGTTACGGGAGCAAGCTTCCCCCTTGCTGCCCCCTTCCCCAAACACTGCTGTCACTGTGATTGTGGAGTAGGGTGATATACGATTGCAGCAGCAGGGGTAGGACGCCAAACACATCTGACTGTGGCGGCTGGCACCTCCTCACTGCAGCAGACAGCAAGGTAAAGGCGCGCTCGCCGGGGCCCCACCTTTAGTGTCCTGTGCTGTGCTGTGCTTCCCACATCTGATGCTCTGCCCGCTTGCAGCTGGAGGCTGCGGGCCGCTTGAAATTACAGCACGGGCCGCAATTGGCCCCTGGGACTGACTTTGGACATGCCTGGAATAAGTAATCAACAGAATGATACCAAGGATGCAGTTAGCAAAAACATTTTACTTGCTGAAAAAGGAACGTGAAAATGTAATGAAAAAGTGCAATATGACAATGTGAACATAAATACGGATGCATGTTACATCACAGGAAAATTAACAATATTTATACCCTTATGCATTTTTGCCCTGAGACCGGGAAATACCACCCTTGCCAATGGAGCCACACCCACCCCTAGTATGTACACTACGACCTGGGGGAGTAGTGGGTGACCCACTCATGGGTGTTGAGGACACACTGCTGCTTTGTGTACAAGTGGTTAGCTGTTGACCTAACAAATTGGTTGCGCTTATGCTTAACTGACTTTGTAGGGACATCAACGCAGTTGTTTGCCCATTAATAGCTTGGGTCTGTGCCAGCATATTCTCATTTAGTTTTGCAAAATTGGTGGCTTGGCCCCTAATGGCCTGTCCAATCTCTCCTAAGCGTGTGTCTATTGTGATATGCAATACGAATTTGTGCTCCTACACTTGCACGCAGACTTTGAGACTCTTTTCTAATTTGTTGACCAATGCTTTGCACATACCCCTTAATGTGTTCAATTTGGAGGCTCTGGGACCCCATCAAAAAAATGTGCTTCTCTTTAAATGTGTGAATGGATCTGGCCAAATCATCGGCATTAGTAGGACTATTGGTGGCTTGTTGGAGTGGGCGCTGCTGCCCATGTGACTGAGTATAGGGCGGAACATTGATTGGATGTGTTCTTTGTTGTGCAGGTTCCAATGTGGTGACAGGCTCCAGGATTATTTCACTCATAGCATCCAGCATCTGTATGGGATCTGTTGGCTCTGGCATCGGTTGTGATGTTCCTACAAATAAGATTACAGAGGTAAGTATGCAAAGCTGAATGTTGGTTTGTGGATAATGGGAACTGTTATAATGGTGAGGTCTGGAAGACGCATATTGCTTCTATGTGGTGGGTTACTACTTGCACCATAAATGAACTATTGTTGATGGTATTTTACAATCCTTTGTATGGTTTCTTTAATTAAATAATGGCACAATCCATTGCACTGTATTTGTTCGGTAAACATTTCAAACACTATCAATGACCATTGCAATGTCATGTGGTGTCAAAACACATGTCAATCATAGTTGTCAAGTGCATGTGTTCGGTACAACACATGCTTTATTAAATATTAATGTACATCAGGATGTGCAAAGTATTTCAAAATCCCACTCATGGTTGTGCAGGGTGTCGGTTTCAGCCATGTGCGATGTGTACAAATGCTTAGGTTAACACTCTTACATCTCACCTGCAGGGTCCAAATCCCCAACATTGGGATGAGATGGATGAGCCACAACAGCAGGCTGCGAGTCTGGAGCAGGAGCTGTGACAACAAAATGGCAGATTTAGCAATATGGACATTACCACTTAAAGTGCATTTTCCTATCTGCCTAATGTAAAGATTGTTTAAACTATGTATTGAAGGCTTAGTTACCTTGATGATTGTAAAATTATGTAAATATTATGCTACCATCCTGTTTCATGTAAATTAAACATGAGCACATTGCAGTATATTATGGCTGCCATCTGAAATCATCATATACATATATACATCATCATGTTCAATATGCGATAGTGTAACTAAAATCCTTCAAAAACTACCCAGTGTCTAGGTGTACAATCACAGGAACATCCAGTACAGGGCGACAGTGATAAGGTCAACACACAGTAATTGGTTTTGTGGAACTACATGACCCAGACAAACCCACAATGCATTAATTACCAACCCACACATTAATAAGGGCATCTTTCTGTGATATTTAGTTCCACAAAAACACTTCAATTGGACACACAAAACAATACAGCATAATTGTAGGTGAACATTACAATGAAAAGTTGAATGTGTACATGTGTTGACACTTACCAGTTTGCGTGGTGTGGGGGGCCTGTCTGTGTCTGCAATGTGCATGCCTGGTAGCACCTCGGGTGGTATTTGTCTGCGTAACAGCCTCTCATACAGTATGCCTTGAATGTGACATGCTGTCTAGGTCCGCCTCCCGTGCGACAGGCCTCTTTCTGTTCCAAGGCGAGCTTGGATTTGAGGAGGTGCTTAATGTCGTTGAATCTTTGTTTGAGGTTCTGCACACTCCTCTTGTGTGCGCTCAAAGCATTCACAGAGTTGGCTATGGTCTCCCACATCCCCTTCTTCCGTGCCACAGTTGTGCGGTGGTGGTGGGGACCCAGCAGTTGGTCATAAAGTGGCAACAGAGCACGCACGAGGGCCATATTCTCTTCGTAGGAGAACCGCGCTTTCCTCCAACTAGCAGTATGGGCTGGATCCACCTCCTCCTCATTCTCTGGGTCACCCTCCTCCTCCTCCTCCTCCTCCTGGCCTGTGTCTTCCTCAACCTCCTCCTCCGCATCATCTTCCTCATGCTGAGGCCACTCCACCTATGAATAAACTTCCTCCTGCAGCTCCTCCTCTGTCTGCCTGCCACTCTGTTCCTCCTGTGAGGACACATAGCTTGTTCCTGCATCATCCTCCTCCATCTCCACCTGCTGACCTTCCAACATGTGGCCTCTTCCTGCCACAGCTCTTCCTGTCAGCATGCTGCCTCTCCCTGTCCTGGCTCTCACACTGCTGCCTGTGTGAGAGACAGTGCTGCCTCTCACTCCCCTACCTCTCACAGTGCTTGGGGTAATTGGGCCTCTGGTGGCTGTACCTCTGCCTCCTGGGTCCTAACTCCCTTTCAAAGGGTAAAATGGCTCCTGTGCCCCTTTATATAGGGTGTGTGATGCATAATGAAAGGGACTAAGATGGGCCAATAGGTTAGGAGGTTGTATTCAGGTGGATTTGTGTAATTCGCATTCCGGTTGGCCACAAATACGCACATGACCTAACCTGGAAATCGCACTTTTATGGCGTTATAAATCGACTCCATTCGCACCATATCGCCCATTAACGCACTTTTTCTGTTCTAATTCGCAACCCATTAAATACGCGAATTGGGACTAATAAGGCGAATTAGAAAAAGTGCGATAAATGGGGATTTGCAAACAATTCACACTTTGTAAAAAAATCGCCATTCACTAAATCTCGCCCCATGCCTCTTATTATTACTTATTACTAGATGTGTGCAACAGGCGTTTTTCAAGTTTTGTGTTTTGGATCTGGATTGGTTTGGGGTATCATGCTCACCATGGCTGGTCAGACCTGGACGAGGTCCCCCCCCCCCCAGGCTTCAACCATCCAGGGCTGAAGCCCTGGGCTGTCCCCAGCATCCATGGGTGGTGGCTGATACGCGTTAAAGTGTAAAAAAAAACATTGATTTTTTTCAGGTAAACTACAAGTCCCAGCAGGCCTCCCCTGCATACAGGGACTTGGTGAACCACAAGTCCCAGCATGCAGGGCATTAATGAGCCCCCTTGGACTTGAAGTCAACCTGTAAAAAGAATGTTAAAAAAAACAGAGAAAAGTATTACTTTATTTTACACACACTAATTTTACACCTATACTCACAAAATCCAGGCTCCAGCATTGTCTCTCTCTGACTCCTGCAGCAGCTCACCCCGCACTGACAGCAAGGTGAACCGGCTACCTCCGCTGTGATCACAGTGGAGAATCGCAATGTCAGAGAGGTAGAGAAGCTCTCAGTCCTGATTGGCTGTAGGTGTCTCCATGGAGACGCTTATAGCCAATCAGTGCTGAGAGCTTCTGTACCTCTCTGACAGTGCGATCCTCTGGGCAGCCGGCTGCAATTTTGCTGTGTTGAACAGGCGGAACACATCCACCTCCCTCCCTGCAGCCTGTGTTCCAACCAAGAGGCCAGTAGAAGACAACGCAATGAGCCCCTGATCACCCGGCGATGGAGACTAATTGCTTGAGCGGCAGGTATGATCTAGGAGCTGTTATGCAATGCACATTGGAATGTGCATTCCCGTGTGCATTCCCACTTCTTGTCATGTACATGCAATCTGGGCACTGTACATGCGATTTGTCGCTCAAATCGCATGTAAATTGCCCATATTGCATGTACATTGCCCTAGTGTATGGGGGCCTTTACTGCCTGCAGAAATTATGCATGTGTTTAGGGTTAAATATAAATAAAACTATTTGTAAAATTTGGGATACTATGGGGTAAATTTACTAAGATTAGGGTTGAAGATGGATGTTGCCTATAGCAACCAATCAGATTTGACTTCTTATTTATTTAGCACCTTCTAGAATATAATAGAATATAATAGATAGCGTCTGATTGGTTTCTATGGGCAACATCCAGAATTCCCATTTTAGTAAATTTACCCCTGTGAGTTAGGTATGACTGAAAAAGTATGACTAAGAGTTAATATTGAAGATTTTTCACAAATCTTCCATAGAATAATCTGGCAACTCTTGTGATTGAGATTCAATTAATGTGATGGGGCAAAGTGCCATTATACAACGCGCAGTGTGGTATTTTGAAAAAGTGATGCCAAGTGATCTGTGAACCCTCCCCCATTATAGAAGGTATAGAAATAGGTCTCCAGTCACCATCATTACCAGTACCCCTGGTAAGGAAGTCTCTACTGATTAAACACATTGGGGCACTGCTTCAATACCTCCTTAAACTGTGCATTAATGGACTATACAGATAAACATTTCTTTGACATATATTTGATCTAGATGTTGTTAACATTTAACATTTGTACCTTCCATCATATTACAGTACTGTTTTCATCATTATTTCTTTGGAGTGTTATCTCTTATGTGAGTAATACCACTTTCAGACCGCAAATGCAGGGTCGGACCCGGAATTAGGACCAGGGTCCATCCCAGGAGCTTTGCAGTATATGGGTGCCAGATGCACTAAGCTTCAAAAGTGATAATATGGAGTGTGATAAACAGCCAACCAATCAGCTCCTACCTGCCATGTGTGTGCCATGACTGTGTTGGAAAAATGTTAGGCATGAGCTGATTGGTTGGTTGTTTATCACTCTCCATTTTATCACTTTCGAAATTTAGTGCATCTGGCCCTGTAAGCGCCCCATCCATCCTCGCTTATTGCTGGGTCAGTGACATCACATGGGGGCATGGCGGAGCATTGGTGCGTCATCGGTGGCAGAGGAAGGAGGAGGCAGCTCTTGGAGCAGATATCGATGTCTCCTCCGTACTGTGAATGGGATGCTCGTTGCCAAGGGGGAGTGAAATGATCATTGCTTCAGGGGAGTGAAATTTTCATTGCCAAGGGGGGTGAAATCCTTGTTGCTGCCAGCCGGAAAGATATCGGTGACAGCTGGGCAGTTAGCAGTGGGCAGCCCAATGGTATCCAAAGCAGGTCCACGGCTATTTGAAATCTTACCCAGGCTCACGAGCCAATTGCAGCTTGCGATTTGGCAGCCCATCACGAGACACCACTGCCGAACTCTTGATTGGCTGTTGGTCCGTGAGATCGAACCTGCTCTAAATACCACCATGTCACCCCTCTCTGACCAGCTGATGGCTGTCTCCAACTCCCCACACAGTAAGGCACCATAGTAATCAGAGCACTGACAGTAATAAGTGATAAGACCCTGTCAGGGCCCTGATTACTATGGCGCCTTGCTCAACTGTATAGTCCGTGTAACGGGCAGGCTGGGCTGGCGTTCAGTGTGTATGCACAACATTGTTTGTCCAAGACACTGGAAAGTTCAAGGGAAATTTGCTAAATCTACAATAAAGGTCTGGTATGCATATGAAATATATTACATTTCTTTTATATAAATGCTAAAGTAAATGTAATTTCCATGGCAGGAGAACCCCTGAGAGATTGATCACTTCTCTGAAATAGAGATCCCTACTTGTACAGTACAGGATATGTGGTCAGTATAAAACAATTGTGGCTAAGAACTTGATTGAAGGATAGGAAACAGAGTTTAGTAAATAGAGTACAGTCTTTGGAGGGAAAGGTTTCAGGTAGGATACCCCAGGCAGTAGTGGAACTTGTGAGCGGAGAGCCCAGGTGCAAAATATAATTTTTCCCTCCTTTCCTCTAGCCAAACCCAAGTTCACAATACAGTATGTAACATGGCAGTGGGTGACAGTGAGAGGCGGGGGGGGCAGAGTGTGACAGGGAAAAATAGTGGGCAACAGGAAGAGGGTGACACTATGGTACTTCTGCCTCTGACCCCAGGGATCTGTACTTTCACCGGGGCTCTATAATATCTTTGTTGGTGATATTGCAATGATATCACAAGGAAAGTATGCCAAATGACACAGAGGCAGAGTAGACACACCCGGAGGGATAAACCAAATGATTGAGTATCTAGTTAGGCTATAGGAATGGGAAAGAGGATGGAAATCACAGTTTAATGCCAACAAAAAAAATAGAAAAATCATGCTTGTCTCAAAAACCCAAAGGTTAAAATGACACATAACTGGAAACTACTGATGATGAAAGGGATCTATGAGTCAATATTCCAAATGTCTTGAAGGCAGGAAAACAATGTAACAAAGCAATGAGAAGTGCAGTCAGTAGATTGGTTGCATAGGGAGAGGAAACAGTAGCAAGAAACTAGAAGGTAATAATGGCACTTTAGAGGTCATTGATATGTCCTCATCCAGAGTACTGTGTCCAGAACAATCTAAATGTGATCACATTGCAGAAATCTCCGCAACTGCTACCATGGGGGTAGCCCCCCGGTTTACAGCCTGCAGCCATCCCAAACCAGCTCGAAAACTCTCTGCATGCTTTGTCCGGCTTAATGCTGCATCGCCTCCCCTGCTGCTGAGCTATCTGCAATTGCATTTGTATGGGATGCAAATACAATTTGACACTTTGCACATGACATGTGCAGTAATGCAAAAATTGGCTAATACCAATTTTCACACTTGTGCAGGGCTTGTTTATGTAGCCCCTATATCATTGTAGGGGGGAGGGCATACAGTATATGTGAGTATTCAGAGTACATATGGAGAAAAATCCTGTATTTGTCCCTGACTTCTAAGTATTCCACATGTTTGTAAAAATGTAAAAAAAAAAAAAAAACTGAAATATAGAAAATATAATATAGCCATACGTTTATTACTATGGCAATACAAAATAGTAGCTTAAAAATAATTGCTGAAGAAAAAGAGAAAATGACCTCTATGCTTTGTAATTGCTTTGTGTGATTACATGACTTTGTATGGTTATTAGATTTATGATTCCCACGATGCTACATGTTTTATTACATTATGTATACTGCATAACATTCAGTATATAGTTGATATATATTTTCATATTTTAAACTAATGCAATAAATGTTCAGAATATCATATAATATACATTAGTTAGCCTTGCCAGGAATCTAAAAATTAAATTGCTAAATGTGCATGCAATTTAATGCTCTTTTATAGATGCAGATGATTTGTTGTATTTTAGCAATATTATTGTTTTCGGTAAATACATTACAAATGGGAATGATATCTGTTCCTTACATTGCGCAGGGCTTGATTATGGGTTCCAACCACCCTAGGCTAATACAGAAGTGGCTTGTTGCCAGGAGCTACGTGCACCTTACCAGGGGGTTACATGCTCATTGCCAGAGGCTAAATGCTTGTTGCCAGGGGTTACTTATTTGTTCCCTGGGGGATTCTTGCTCATTGTCATGGGGTTACATGCTCATTGCCAGGAGGTTAACATTCTAATAGGACCTCTAGCATCTGTCTCCTAGAAGGTAGTGTCCATTTTTGGGAGGCCTTTTTTGCAGATTCCATGCCATCCACATGGAAACTGCTGGGATATCCCCCCACCCTTCTGTGCCCAAAGCCCCCCACCCACACCCACCCCAGACCCAGTGCTCCAGGGTACAGCCTGATTAGCCTATTGGTTGATCAGGCCCTGACCATGGGTGGAGAGGGGGGGGCAGCTACTAAGTACCTGGGCCCAGGCTTGTATGCTAAGGATGCAAAATCAGACCTCCAAAATTACATTGCTTCTATAGAGATCCCTAATATATTCACAACAAACTCACACACTTGGCCAATTCCCTCTTTCCATGGTCTGACTGTTGTCTCGGTGGTCCTATTAGGTATTCCTACTGGTGTTTATTTTTGTTTTTTTATAAAAAAAAATGTAATCACGATTCAGCAGTATTAAATGTTAGGCATGATTACTAGTTACATTAACAACATTTAGGCTATTGCTTCAGCATGACCTATGCACTAAGCGTCATCGTCATTGGTGTTAAGGGCCTGATACAACCATGTTATTGAGACTCCTGGATTCACTAGGAACTTTTAGCATGGTCAGAAAATAATCACTCAAAGCCATGTTTCTTCTTAATTTACCAGCATTATACAATTGGTTTAGATACAATTGCGGTGATCAGGTTCATTATGCGGTGGCACGCTACAATATTGGGCATATCAGATAGTAAAGCAGCATGTTCAGCCTGCTGGAGATTTTACTACCTGGAAAACCTCACTTAATTATAAGGTATGCTAATGAAGTTCAGTTATATATAAAAATAATTAGCATTATACCCACTGATAAGATGTTGTGCCATGTATTCATCTTGTAAAGATCTTCCACTCTTATATATTAATCGGTGCTTTTCTTTATATCTTGCTTCCTGTTATTCTTTATGAACTTCCCAACCTTATCCATTAGGTATCTGTATTTTGAATATGCTATGGGACAAGCAAGTCGTATGTTACATAATGCTGATTGAATAGTTAACCAATAGGATTTCATCAACCACCTGCATTCTTTCCTGTCAACTTCATATCCACTCTGCTATTCTTGGTGATTAATAATAACTAGCTGAAGTGTCAGAGTGTGTGTGAGACTTTAGAAAAAAACAAGCACCTCAAGATCTTCCCCATTTATTGGCTACTTTACATACTGTATATATTAGTGTGAAACTGATTTTTAAGCCTTTAAACTCAAATATAACATTTGAATAAGAAAACATTTGAACAGATCAGTCTTCCCCGTAATTTGCAAGTCTATTGTGTTGTTACACAATCAACCTGTGAAGTAGATTTGTCTTTGACAGGGTAAACACAGTTAAGCAAATCGGGCTTTGCCAATCTTTTAGTCTGTTCCACCCATTTGCAAATATTCCCATTCAGTCTCTTGTGTTATCCAGATGTTAACAATGTTACACCAGCACGACATTTCCTTATATGGTCATATAGTGCCAGGGACATGTCTAATAACTGCAATTATGTCTGAGCATGCTGCAGCCACAGCGAGAGCCCAGACACAATTCCCACCAGCTTCTTGGCTAATATCAAAAACTTGGCTGTGTGAAAAACAAAGGTAACAACTGTCTCATTATACAGCTTGTTCAGTAAGAAGGGTATGAGCTAAACATTATTTATAATACTATGCAACAAAATGCATCTAGCATTAGACTAGTAATCAGCCTAATGAGTGACACAAGGAACCGTGCTTGGTTTGTAATTGCTAATAAATATGTTTAAAATATGTAATTATTACCTGAAATGGTTTATCGCCCCAAATGGAAACCTTTCATTGTCCTCAACAGCAGCCAGTATTTATAGAAGGTTTACTTTGTATGTCACAGGTATATTTATCTTGCTGATTATCTATCTCATGCACAAAAGATGGGACAAAGACTGAATTGTGTAAATGATAACAGATTGGCAGACATTATTTACTTAGTAAAGGTAGCTTCTTAATATTATGCACCTAAAGGCCCCATACACTGGGTGATGTACTGTACCGGCAATTTGGGCTCTTTTCCTGTGATTGCAGCAAATCACAGATAACTGACAACAGGTCCAATGCAATGTGCGGTCCCGTGCATTGCATCGGTCCCTCCGAGTCACCCCAGCTGGAGAAGCATCCATGGGATTGCTTCCGGCTCTGGGCAGGCTTGGCTGGGGTTGCCTATAGGTTGACCTATTGACTGTCAAATTATTTGTTTGTTGGGAGGATTGCCACCTAGCAACAGCTGGTGGGCGTGATTTTCCCCTGGGAAGCAGGGAAGTGACATTTTTACATCAGTGAAGTTGCACCTGCCCAGCAGGCTAGGTTGTGCACAGGTCACATGCACAGTGGCAGCGGGGCAGAGCTAATGCTCACTGAATCAGATTTTACTTCAGCGCAGGAAGATGTTGGATGAAGTCTAGTCTCTCTGACTGACACACGCTTCTTTCCTCATATATTATTAAAAGTGGATATACAAAACATTACCATTGTCCAGTACTCCCTCATTACTCCCTCATCTGATAAAAAGTATCTGTCAGAGGGAATGAGAAATCCTTCAGAAATAATATGTGGTAATTAATTTAGCTCACATAGGGGCAGATGTATTACCATATGGCCTATACTATATGTTTGTAAAATAACAGGTCCCGCGTCTCCTGCATAACAAGGAGAAGCGGTCATATGTATCACTAATGAATTAAAAAAGAATTGCTGTTTTTGCGCCAATATTTTTTCTGGGGGAAGGGGAGCAGCTCTGATATGGTAAAAAGTGGCAATTGGATGAAATATAATCAAAGCGCTAGAAGCAACTGGGATAAAATAATTAAAATAAATAAAAGAAGAGTTTTAAAGTGAAAGGAGATAGATAAAGATAAGACAAGTATGCAATACCAATAAAATAATATAAAATATTTTATTGGTATTGCATACTTGTCTTATCTTTATCTATCTCCTTTCACTTTAAAACTCTTCTTTTATTTATTTTAATTATTTTATCCCAGTTGCTTCTAGCGCTTTGATTATATTTCATCCATATGTATCACTAATGTATCAAACCCCCCATTCTGCTAATAAGGAGAGCCGTTATGCTCTGCCTCCTCAATGGTTCCCGCTCTGTACTGTGAATGCGCATTTTTTTAAAAGAAGCTCCCCCCATTGGCCGGATGCAATGGGTATCAGCAGAAGTGTTAGCGTTATTCCTGCTGTGAGAATAGGACAATGCTAGCCTTGGGCTGCCAAGCCGGAGAGAGCAGACTTTTCATCTGGGAAGGCATTAATACATTGCCTGAGACGTAAAAAAGGCAATAAGAATAACAAGAGAACAGCACATGAGCGTTAAACACAGAGCAGCCATAGGAAAACATTAAGCACTGGTTTAATACATCTAAGAAGAAGTTAAACTAGACATTTTACTAGCGTTAGTACAGCAAAAGCCCTAAACACTCTCTCATACATCTGCCCTATCGTGAGGCAGAACTTTGATTTTATGACTGTGTTTTTCTCTATATTGTGGTACAGTAAGTGTGTTATTATCAAATATAACTAAATAAATACAAATAATATGGATTTCTCACAGGAATAAAGAAAAAAGAAATACCAGCGCAGGCTGAGGAAATATAATATGCTTTCTCAATTTAAATGATTTATTAACAACAATAACAATTCAAATTAAATTAAGATAATAAAATCAATATTCAAGGGGCTAACAATAACCACTGGATTAAATTGACCATATATCCTAGAACTAGGGCCTTTTCCAATGACGCTATGCAGCGTATATTTATTACCAGTTCCAGATAATGAACGGCTTGAGGCGAATGGATTGTCCATGCGTACGCTTGCACCTGCGAATCTCAGATGGCAGTCTTGCTGCTTATGCTGTGCAGCAACGCTGTAAATGAAAGAGCTGTATATATGAATTCCATATGAAAACTACTCGTTGCACACATTTCCGCAGTAAATGTACACAGTTTCAACTTAAGTAACACAATTAGGTCTTGTTAGTTTCCAATAGTCAAAATAGGTAAATGTAGGTACTAACACCCAGATTAGGTTATTTTAGGTCCTGTATAAATTAGGTATGTTATTCCCTGGTTCATAAAACATAAAAGGAAATTCAAATTTTAAGTGTAAGGGGAAATTATATGAATAGGTTAGTAATAAAGAATCCTGGGCTTAGGTGAGTAAGTTCCTGGGCTTAGGTGAGTAAGTTCTTGTTATAGGGTTCACCGAACCTTTGCAGTACTACAGCCTAGAGCTCAAAGTAAATGTACTGTATGAAGCCCTTTCTGCAAGGGTATTGTGCTGCCATAGATATACTTTAATATACAACACTTACCATAGACAAATGGTTAAAAAACAATACAAGTTGGTGTCAACGTGCCATTAATTTGATTTCTCATCAAGGCATATAAACTGCTTAATATGCAGTTAGTCATTAATGATCAGTCATAACCTCCTATTAAAAAATAATAATAATTCACATGTTTTCAGAAAAGTAAGAGTGCTAAACAGCTTTTCAATACCCATAAGATTCCATGTGGAATGGAATTCCCTTTTTACTAAACAAGAATAATTTATGTATTAAAAAAGAGCTCCAGAATACTTTCCTTCCCTTTCCCGTACCTCTAAACAACACTCATTTTCCATTTTATTGGAAACTGCTATTATTCCAATGTTCTATCATATTATTTAGCTCCTCAATCACACAGTATATTTTGCCTATTAGAACAATAATAGTCTCCTCATCTCTTAACCTTCATGGAGTCCAGAGAGTTGTATACATAAACAATTTGCTAATAGCAAGAAATAATACACTACATGGACTTAACAAAAGTTTCAACTGATCTTTACCCTAAGTTGCCATAATAACGCAGTCAACAGATCAACAGCTCAACAGCTTCTACAGGCCTGTTAAAGTTCCCCTCCTTTCAGTACATGCTTTGAATAATTGAAGCTGACTCCTCCCAAAATTTGGGGAGTAATACAGAGTTTAGGTCTGACTTTCTTGCAAAAAAACTCCAATTTAGTGGCACTAACTGGGACAATGATAGATGTGTCATACACGTTTCTCACCTATACCCCCAGGGTCTCCTCCGATTTTCTTAAAAACCTATCACTGCTAGACAGGTATACCTATCTCCTCCCATGTCATATTGGAGATATCAAGTTGGAATTCTCTATCAATCCCAAATTACAGGCCCGTGTTAGACCATCCTCTGATTTTAACGATAACATCAGATGGGTCTAAATGGGATAGGATAATTTCTCCCAACAAATATCGATACATGAAGACTGGAAACTAAATAGCCTTTATATAAGTATTTTACAGGTAAGAACTGAAAAAGTATCTTTTGAATTTTTTACCCTTTTCTCTTTGACTACCTTGACTTTCTTATTATATATTGTGTATATTTCTAATGCACTAGCTTCAATCTTAGCTTCAGCATTTTCAATAAGTGGACTAGAACTTATTTTATTCATTTTGAAATGACCATGATTTCTCAACTCCAAAAGTGTACCAAATTATTTTCAAGTGTCACACCAAAACATCTCTGATGTAGCATTCTTATGCCCCTTTCCCACTGCAGGCTTTACACGGTAAAATGCCGTTTTTTTTAGCCTTTTTAAACGGCTAGAGCTGCAGTGGGAAAGCTCCAGGTTGCTTTACCCGGGTAACAAATACCGGTATTTGTTAACCGGGTAAAAAGCAGTTTTTTACCCGTGTAACAGCCGTTTTTTTTTTGGCAATGGGAAAGGGTTTTAAACGGTATTTAGAAATAATAATAAAGGTAAGTGTGAATGGGACATTTACTGCTTTTAAACTGTAATTTACCGTTTAAAAGCTGCAGTGGGAAAGGGTCTTTATGGCTCTTACCCGGGTAAAGACCCATTTAAAAAAAACGGGTCTTTACCCGGGTAGGCAGTGGGAAAGCAGCATTAGTAGAATAAAACATAGTAAATACACGAGACAATGTAATGTTTTTTTTTTTTTCATCTACCTTGCTCTTACCCAACTTATTCAGAAATGATTTATTACCTGTAGAAAACCTTTCTGTACAGCTAAATCCTCTACCCTTACAGGATACATTGTTATGTGATATAGGTTGGTGATGATATTTCTAAATTTAAAGAAACCTCTCTTTGGCCCTTATTCTGATTGACGCGTACTTTTCCGCATACTTTCGGATCGCGTCTTTACGGCGTCTGCGCATGCGTGGAGAACGCAACGCGCATGTGCCACGCCTTGACTCCGTACCTGTTCGGGCAAATCCCGTACAAAACTGTTCACCGCAATCAGTCGGGAAATATGGGCGTATTATGGGCGTCATGCGGAATGACACATGGGCGTAGTTTCAAAGTGGGCAAAACGGGGCGGAAACATGGGCGGACACGGGGGAGTACACTTATGTTGGGGGGCGTGCATTCGGATACCACTCCGAATGCACGCGAACAAAAAGGGAAGAAATGTGCGGTGTCCAAAAGGCTACTATTGCTTTGCGGACACCACTCGTTCCTGCGGTAGGCGAACGGACCGCCTAATGACTACAAGCATTAACACCTGAACCCAATAGAATCGACTCCTTTACTCATTACTCACTAATAGGACGCTTGTCAGTGCTTTAATTGAAAACATTGCTGCTTCAAGGAAACCTTACTAATCACCCACATATGCTGTACTTGTCACACACTTTAAACCTGCTAACAATGGACATGACTGAATATTAATACTAGCAATACACATGTGTATTCGACATGTACTAATGAAACCACACAATTTTTGTAAAGTAAATAAATTTATTTATATACATTTCACAGTCAATGCCACTGTGATGCAATGACAAAAAAATAAAATAACCCAAAAAAAAAACCATGGCAGGAATGTACCAAAATAAATTATAATACAAAACAAATATAATTGCACACAGATGGACTCCAGCACCTCCTATGTGCCACTGCACATGCAGCCAGTGGGAAATGAGGAGGCTGCTGGCCCTTCTACAGCAGGGCAACCTGCACCTGACCATTCTACAGCAGGGCAACCTGCACCTGACCATTCTACAGCAGGCCAACCTGCACCTGGCCCTTCTGCAGCAGGGCAACCTGCAGCTGCCTCATATGCACCATCAGCAGAATCATTTGGAACACAACCGGGGACTTAGCAACATCACTTCAAGTACAGCTGACAGTAATGGCAGGCAAAAGAGGGCAACAGGGGAACCAAAAAGGACATTTGAAGCAAGGGCTCATCTGGTTACCCTCAGCACGTGATTGGACACAAGAAGCTGACACACACAGCACAATGGAAGAGTTGGGATGACATAACGGTGGAGATTAATGCAGCCACAAGTTCATTTGCGACCACGTTTGGCCTTGGTAGGCTCCTTGGCCTGTGCAGCAGCTCTTCGGCCACGGACAGATGCTGGGGCAGGTGGAGCAGATGCTGGTGAGGGGTTGGCTGGTCTACCCCTCCTGCCAGCAGGGAGTGTTGCTGGTGGTAATGCACCAGAAACGGATGACATTAGGACCCTGTTGCTGTTAACTAGCTCCACCATAAGCTCATTATGGTGGAGGAGGAGATCATTTTGGCGGGTGGCTTGCTCGGCCAGCACCTGAGCACTTGCAGCCATGGCCTGATGCGCCTCAGCCATGGCCTGCATGCTCCCAGCGATGGCCTGCTGGGTGCTGACCAAGCTCGCTATGATCTCCTCGGTCCTACGCATCCGTTCTGATGCCAACTCTCCCTGCTGGTTTATGTCCCCAAGCATCTGGGCCAAGGTGGCAAAATCGGCTTGGGCCGATGGCTGCTGCTGCACAGGCCTACCACTGGGGCCAGGTGGCACGGACTCCTCCACCTCCTGAGCAGAGTCGTCACCAAGCAGTGGGGTGTCTGTGGAAAATGATAAACACAATTAGGACACATTCTACGATAATTACTTGCACAAGCTTATGGCATGACAAATATTTACCTTCAATAAAAGACGCAAACACTTCAGCTGGGGCCTCGCTATCCATCGTGCTCACCCCCCTGACCTCCTCAACTGATACACAGCTCTCGGCCATCAACTCCAGGGGGGTGAACTCTAGCCCTGATGGCATGGGCCCGGCCCCAGATCTCTGGCTGTGTTCCCACCGCTTGGTCATCTTCCTCTTCAGGTTGGTTTTGAAGTCCTGCCACCTGCAATGTAAGTTCACATATTAATACATGTCACTCCAGATGTTTGCTGTTGCAGCCATTGCTCTGTGCTCCATATTACGACATGTGCTTAATGTCAAAAAGATAACATTACATGCAACTATGATATCAACCGTTACAATACACATTCACAATCACCCTACTCTAACTCACAACTAAATAACATGTCAATAATGTCTGTGTATCGTAACAACCTCACCGGCCATTTGCAAAATCCATCTAAGCATGAATTCAATCATTACTTGTCTATTACTGGGCACATGTATCACAAAACAACTTGCCTCTTCTTGACATGGTCCGCCTCACGAACTTGTGGCGCAACTTCATTAATCTCTGCCGTTATGTCTTCCCAAATCTTCCATCTGCGTGTGTGTGTCAGCCTCTCCGATGGACACTCAATCCAATCACGTGCTCGGGGAACCAGGATGGCAAGCTCCTGTGCTTCATATGCCTTATTTCTTGTACTTGGTTCCTCTGTTGCCCTCGTTCTCCCCTTGCCACGCCCACGCCTACTGGCACGTGTCGCTGTACTTGAAGTGCTGGCCATGGTACTATCTTGTGAAGTCCCCGGTTGTGTTCCAAATGATTCTGCTGATGGTGCATATGAGCCAGCTGCAGGTTGCCCTGCTGCAGAAGGGCCAGGTGCAGGTTGCCCTGCTGTAGAATGGTCAGGTGCAGGTTGCCCTGCTGTAGAATGGTCAGGTGCAGGTTGCCCTGCTGTAGAAGGGCCAGCAGCCTCCTCATTTCCCACTGGCCGCATGTGCAGTGGCACATAGGAGGTGCTGGAGTCCATGTGGTCAAATAGTTGCTGCAGCTCCTGGTCCACCTCTGATTGTGATCCAGACATGTTAGCAACAACATTGTCACATTCTAATACACCTTTATATACTGTTTGTGTATCCTGTTTGGCGGACATCAGCGGCAGCTGCGTTCCGTGCGCGAGCGTACGTCGCTGTTTTTTCGCGCCGCATACGTGGCGGAAATTCCATTGTGTAAAACCTGGCGAAACTTCGACATGAAATACTGGTCACCAATTCTAACATTGCATAGAATCTTCTGATACACCTGTGACTATCGCACAATACACATGCTATTTGCTAGCATGACATGACATTTGGTTCATGACTACTGTGGTATTGTGGAGTTTGATTGCAAGCTAAAAGTAGCCCAATCCCTTAGAAAATCCAGGCCACAAGTCATGCAATACTCATCACTACTGTTATAGACCACACATGTGAGAGGCCTATAAATAGTGAGTTGCTGCTAGAATCATTTGTCTCCAGATCTGGACTTGTCAGGGTCTAAGGTAAGCTCTTCCATGGTCCTTGTAGATATGATATCCATTAACAATGTAAGTGTATGAATGTATGCACCATTGCCTCACTGACTACAGATTGTTGGGCCAGCAAAGTCTTTGTAGCATTATTGCAACATGTCACATGTTCACTATTTCACTCACAGGTCTTAAACCTGTGTGTGTTCATCTATTGCAGGACAACATGTCCCAGCAATAGCTGAAATGTCTCATAGTACATGATGTCGGCAACAAATGCAGACACCTTTGATACTCAAGTAGTGTTTAGTAGTTCGATGTTGTAAGCATCTGTGTGTTTAGGACGGTGTGTATTGAGTTCATATTATTGTTACATCATTATAGAGTCAAATGGATCTTCGCGATTTGACGGGGCGCCCATCTATTGTACGTATTGAAGGCTACAAATCTATTTGTAGTCGGATATGGCCATTATGTGCATAGGTGCATCAGTATTTATGTTCATTTCTTTATAGGTTGCTGAAGCAATGATGGCGTACATGGAAAGGAGGCTAAGGGCACTTGCGGCTCTCCCCACTCGTCGCCCAAGGAGGCCAGGACGTGCTAGAATCTATCGCACACGGGTGACTCTGTTTGCTATGCCCGATGATGAGGTACTTACTAGGTACCGGTTACCGCCACATGTAATTCTGGATCTGCTCTCGTTAATTGAGAGTGATCTGGAACCTCTACACGGGATCACGACAGCAATTCCGCCTCACACACAGCTGCTGGCGGTGTTGCATTTCTGCGCCTCAGGATCATTCCAACAAGTAGTGGCAGTACTTGCTGGAATATCTCAGCCGGCCTTCTGCCGAATCCTGAGGCGTGTGACGTCGGCCATGTTCAGGCGCAAGGGGCACTTCATGGCCATGACATTTGCCACCGAGACCCTGCGCAGAAGCCAGCAGGCCTTCCATCAAATTGCTGGCTTCCCTAATGTGATAGGGGCTGTGGATGGCACCCATGTACCATTTGTGCCTCCATCTCGAAGTGAGAAGATATATAGGAACCACAAATTGTTCCACTCACTGAACGTGATGGTGGTATGTGGCCCATCCATGGAAATTCTCGCCTTCAACTCGAAGTTTCCCGGAAGTGCCCATGACTCTCATGTCATCCGACAAACCGGGATATGGCAAAGACTACAAGAGCTGGAAGGCCATGATGCGTGGGTTCTGGGTGACTCCGGTTACCCATGTACGCCCTGGCTACTTACGCCGTACAGCTACCCAGAACCGGGCCCACAGGAGGCATTCAATCGGGCGCATGTTGCCACCAGGCAAGTGGTGGAGCGCTCAATTGGCCTTTTAAAGGGTCGATTTAGAGTGCTCCACCGCACTGGTGGTGACTTACAGTATGCGCCTCAAATGGTGTCGAGGATCGTGGGCCTGTGTATATTTTTCCATAACATTGCTGTGCGGCGTGAGATACCCTTTGATGAGTGGGAGGTTCCATCTGAGCCGCAAGATCCGCCCATGCGCCCATCCCGCGCCCCTGAATGCCGGAGGGGATACCAGCTGCGGGACTCTGTGGCGCTAAGATTCTTCAGGTACATTTTATCTAGTTGACCAGAACACACCAATTGTGGTAAAAATCACCCCTTCAAATAAGTACAGTGTGGTAGTTGTCAGTGTTACAAAACGACAATTAGCCAGCCTGCCCTCCTAATGGCAAAGAAATAGTAGATATTTATCATATGTGCTTAGTTTTGGGGGAAGTACAATATAGGTGCTCATTATTATACTTTGTACAAGGGATCTTATTTGTTTGTTATATCTTCATTATTGTAGTTGATACTATCCCTGATGTCTGGTGAGTACATTGATTTATTCTCTAATGTGGTGGGGACTTTTTTCTGTGTTGATGTATGATTTGTTTGCAGATATATAGATATATATATATATATATATATATATATATATATATGATATTGGGATTTATTAACATGTTTAAACATTTCAAGGAGCAGGCAGGCAGGCAGGCAGGCAGGCAGCGCTGGTGTATAATGCTGGACTCAGGATACCTGCAAGTATGTGTATGTGTCTTTTAAACATAAATGTACGCATACACATAGATGCATAGAGTAAGTAATGCTAAGTACAGCTATGCGTTGCTAAGCTATAGCACGCGTTGCTTGGCGGAGCGAGGCGTTATTGGATTTGCTAAGTGCATACACACTGTGTTTTATATATATCAGATTTGTTCATTGCCATACATCAGCACTACTGTTTTGAAGGCATGCGAATTTGTCACCATTTGTGTTGGCGCAGAGACGCTGTTCATGTAAAGATGAACAATAAAGTTATTAACACAAATAACTGTGATAAACCAATGCCACCACATGATTGGTTGATTGATGCCATTGTTAACATGGCGGAGACACGCAGGGCAGAGCCGTTTTCGCCTGCGGAACTGAGGGCTCTGGTCTCCGTCATGGAGACAAGGCTGGGCCGTGCGGGGCCCTTTATCACTAATGGCCAGAAGCGCCGGGCCTATGCTGCGGCAGGGCGCCGGATTTTCGCCCGCACTCGGGTGCGGAGGACCATCGGCCAGCTAGAGAGGCGGTGGTCGGACCTCCGCAGGCGCCAGCCCCAGCTTCTACAGCAGATTAGGAGCGAGATAGCTGATTGTGAGTATTTTAGCTATGAAATTTCGCACTTACATCATAGCATATATAAACAATAAAATGTGTCTCATGATAAGTGGGTGTCCATGGGTTTAAAAGTCCATAGACTGTTATGTGTGCTTCTTCCTGGTTAACATGCAGTCATGTGGCTTTTATATGTAATTACATAGCATTCATGATTCTGATGCATACAATGTGCCAGATCTAATATGTGTTAAACATTGATAAATGCCAGGGTTGTAATGATTGAACAAATTACTAACAATCACATCATAACTTAAATGTCACATTTTGGAGTCCATTAACAGTAAGGAGCTACTTTCAAGCATTGTTTGCCAACATTATCACCCTTCCATGTATGTCTTGTTATGGATTAATACATGTGCCCCAATGACCCTACATTGACCATGATTTTGTTTTCTACCACACAGCACGAGCCCGAGCACAACAGGCACGGGAACAGGCCGAAGCAGCCCAGGCCGAGGAGGAGGTCCAAGAGCCTGATGAGGAGGTGCCGGCGAGGGTGGAGGAGGAGCAAGTGGAGGAGGAGGAGGAAATGGTGGAGGAGATGGTGGAGGAGGTGGAGGAGATGGTGGAGGAGGAGTATGTGGTGGAGGAGGTGGTGGAGGAGGAGGAGGTGCCTGAGGAGGTGGTGGTGGAGGAGGTGGAAGAGGAGTTGGTGGCGGAGGAGGAGGTGTTGGTGGCGGAGGAGGAGGAGGTGGAGGAGGTGGTGGAGGAGGTGGTGGTGGTGGAGGAGGTGGTGGTGGCGGATGAGGAGGTGGAGGAGGTAATGGTGGCGGAGGAGGTGGCGGAGGAGCTGGCAGAGGAGGTGGCTGAGGAGGCCACGGTTGCCCCGGAGTTGTCTGAATCCGAGGGGGAGGAGGCGTGTCAGGCGCCGGAGGCCCAACAGATCGGTATGTATACATAATGCATCATTCATGAAGTAGTTGTACTGGTATTTGTTATGTAGCACTGGTGATGATAAATTTTGTTACAATACTATTAATACAGAACCCAAAGTGGGTAGCTACAGATACAGGTACGGGTTAGATGGGGTGTCCAAGGCATCCCTTTCATCCAGGACACCTCTGAATTACACAGGTTTGTGGGATGGCTTGGAGCACCAGTTTGACTGCCACATAACCGTTGTAGTTAAACAGGATCCTGGAGTAAAGGGATGAGTGGATCATTTGTGGATTAAATTCACCTGCTGCAAGCCTCGATTCTGACCCATCATATAGTGGAATCTATCTTTTTGTTGAATGTTATTTATAAACTATGATGTATGCTATAAATGGAGTATGGGCCGGCCTACCTTGGAATGGAGTCACAAGTTGCCAGTGTCCCTGGAGCCTCCTCTACCTAAACACCCCCTGTAGTTCAGATTGTTTTTTGGCCCTCACAGAATTGTAGGTTGGTTTAGACTGAATTATGATTTTGAGGATGTGTACTGTGCATTCCTGACATTTGCATAACTCCCATGCCACGAACCATCACTGAACTTAGACTGAGGAGATTGTGACAAGTTCTTATTGACGGAGGCCATGACATGCTTGTCATTGGTTAGTCATGGGTGGGTTGTGAATGAGAAGAAACACTATGACTGTTATGTCTTCTGCAGAGTAAAGGGTAGAGGGAAAAAAACACAGTATGTAGTAAATAAGTTTGCATGTATGTATATATGTATGTGTCATATCTATTTATCTATGTGTGTCTCTATCTCTCTCCATATATATATATATATATATATATATATATATATACACATGTCACCTAGCATTTCTTCGATTTATGTAGCAGTATGTGAAATGTATGCATGAATATCATGACTAATTTTTGCCCCTTTGACATGCCCACAGATGCCACAACACCGGCAGATGAGGGGGTTCGTGGGGCCCTCCTGCGGATGGGCCACCATTTGCGCCTATTAATAGCCGATCTCCAGGACCTGCGAGATTTACTACTGTAATTTATTATTTTATAGTTTTATATTTAAATGTTAATTTTTCCAGCAAATAAATGGTTTATGCAAGTTCACAGTTGTTGGTTTTATTTGCACATTAAACAGTATATGTGTCGATTGTTTATAATATTTTACACAGGGTCTAATACAAACCATTGCACTTCAATTGCTGTAAGGGTTAATGTGTGCAATGCATGTGTTAGGCATGCTTGTAAGGATATATTGGCATCTAATTGATTCCAATTCCAAATAAGCATTTTTGTATGAGGTGAGGTAATTGAATAAGTGGGTCATGTGATGTATTGCAGAATAGACATAATAGTGGGTTGTTTGGCGAAAATACTCCGCTTACGTGCGGAAGCACCGCTTGACTCCCGTTCGGATGCGGTATTCCCGTGCATACTCTGTAATACTCTGTAATACCGTGCAGAATCGGAGTGTTTCTCCCGCACACGCATGGTTTGTATGTCGTCCGTAAACACGCCCTGTTCTTAAAGAGTGACTCCGTCCGAATGCGGAGGACACGTGGGCGTTTCTACGGACGATGGCCGCACGCGGCAGCACACCGTGGCGTGCGGACCGCACCGTAAGAATTCGGGAATATCCGCACCGATCAGAATAAGGGCCTTTATTGGGTGACACTGCATGTAAATCTGCCTCAAAGACTTGCCTCGTCAAACTATCACGCATGCTGCGAGCTGATCGTATTCATGCACATTGGCAAAATACTACAGAGACTGGTGATCGGGATGTTTACTTCCTATACCATTAAATAAACTTTAAATGAAATTTGCCTTGGGCACTGATATACCAATAACTTCAATGGACTGTCTCTGAGTACAAGTTTAACAGTACTTGTGTGCTTCTTATTAGTGCAGCAATTCCATTGCGCTTTACAGTGGGAAACGGTGATAAAACAAACTGGGTAGAAACAAACCTACATAGAGCTAGGAGGGCCCTGCTCTATTATCTTTCTTACATAGCATGCACCTCAATTGCATCGAGGCGCGCTTAGCCATTTCTCAGGAGCCTTTCAGATGAGAAAGATTCCTGGCATCCATCTGTAGACCCTCTAAGGGACTAAAAAATTCCAGTCTGGCTACACAGGACCCTAAAAATTAAAAAGTCACATTTTTTTCTGTTCCTGAAAAAGTAAGTTCAGATATAAACTTTATTCTCCAATTGTGTACACTTGTTATTTCAACTTAAATTGTCTAAAATTATAAGAAAATTGTTCTAAATTCCATTTCTTGTTATGCTTTAATAACATATAAATATATAGGGGGTCTTCAATGTAGGGTCATGATTGTCGGGCTGGCACCAAAAGGCTGTAACCCTGTCCCGTTCTCAGTCGGCTCGACTGTGATTTTTCAGGCGGGATTCAATGTCCCGCCTGCGGAGCACCGAGTAGGGGGCGTGGCCACTACAAGCGACCGGAAATCGGCGAGCTGCAGCCGGGAGCTCGATAACTCCCGGCCATTCTTGGGAGAACGTGCCCGTCTGCTTCTGAGGTCGGGCACATTCTACCGAGATCCCTGTTCAATGCTGTCAGGAACACAGCATTGAATAGGGCCCCGACGCCATTTCCCCCGTCAGGAATGGCGGCGGGAGATTGCATACCCCCATAGTATATAAAGTACAAATATAACCATTCAAAAAAAGGTATATGTTATTTCTTCACAGGATTTGCTTTTCACAAGGTTTACCAGTACAGTTTGCCTAAATAAACTGTTTAGTTGGTTTAGACATAAAAGTGTGGATATTATTCATCTTGTGTTCCAGTACACAATATTAACCCTGAGCTGTTCTAGAATTGCTACCAGTAAGCTTCCAAATATCTAATTCAGTGATCATTAGCCCTACCCAGCTGCTACTGTACATGTGACCTGCGCACAACCTAACTTGCAGGGCAGGTGCAACTTCGCTGTTAGTGTCTGCAGGTAAGTGATGTAAAAAAATTTAACTTCCCTGCTTCCAGTGGAAAATAAGGATGCTTACTCCAAAGCCCACCAACTGTTGCTAGGTGGCAAACCTATACTGAGTCTAGAACAAAGAAAGTTTGCAGGTCAAAGATTCCTGGAAAATACTGTCGACCTGCCGAACGCATCCCCTCTACTATAGGTGTGTGTGTGTACACCTTTAGAGTAGGACTCATCAAAGCTTGGAGAGTGATAAAGTGGAATGTGATCAGGTTCTGGCTGGCAACTTTAGTTTGGGAAGGAAGTCCAGATAACTGGCCCATAAGTAACAGTGCATCGTTAAATTAAGTTTTTTTGTTTAAAAAATATGTATTTATTAAAAAAAAAAATTAGGCCAAAAATACTTTTTTATTATAACTTTTGTTATTTTAAAAGTTATTTTTTTTTTATTATTATTATTATTATTATTATTATTATTATTATTATTATTATTATTATTATTATTATTACAGGCTGCTCCCCCTGCATTATAATGACAGGACACCACAGGCTGGTCCCCCTTCAAAATAATACCAGAACACCACAGGCTGCTCCCCCTTCAAAATAATACCAGAACACCACAGGCTGCTCCCCCTGCATAATAATACCAGGACAACACAGGCTGCTCCCCCTGTATAAAAATACCGACACCAAAGGCTGCTCCCCCTGCATAATAACAGGACCAAGGGCTGCTCCTCCTGTATGAAAAGAACAGGACACCCCAGGCTGCTCCCCCTGTCTGCAACCACAGGCTGCTACCACATGCTGCATAATAACAGGAGGACACCACAGGCTGCATACGGCAGAATTAACATATATTTGTGTTTGTCAACTCATTTAGATAATGATTGTCACCTGAGGTGGCAACTAAAGTTTAATGCCAAAATTTTTTAAATCATGCACTTGGGTCTCAAAAATCCAAAGACTAAATATAGTATAAATAGCATTATAATGGAAACTACTGAGGAAGAGAGGGATCTAGGTGTCACTATTTCATGGGACTAACGGTGCGTACCCACGGTAAGATATAGTGCAAAATCTAGCACACTATCTAGCTAGTTTCGAATAGCATGCTAGATAGTGCACTATATCTTACCGTGTGTACGCACTATCCGACGTACGATGCGCACTCCCGCCGGTCGTCTGGGAGGGAGCTGCTCGGGTGAGCATGCAACTCAATCTGGCTAGAAAGCATAAGATAGTATAGTGTAGTACAGCTGTGATGTCATATCGTATATGATATCTTATGCACATTGTACGTTATTTTAAGCACAAATCTTATGCTTTTGACCACTGGGACTTTCCTGGGAAATCGTATACAATATCATACGGAACATAAATTGTACCGTGGGTAGGCACCTTTAAAGGCAAGTAGGCAATGTAACAAAGCAATGAAGAAGGCAAGTCAGATGCTTGGTTGCATAGGGAGAGTAATCAGCAGTAGAAAGAAAGAAGTAAGAATACCACTGTGTAGGTCATTGGTATGATCTCATCCAGGGCAGCCGAGAGGTATGTCGGGCCCCGGTAAAATTTTGGGGGTGTGGCCTAATTGTGGGAGGCATGGCCACCTCCCACGATTGTCACGCTCTCAAAATGTTTAAGGTGGGTGAAAAAAACACTCTAAAGTCGTCCCTCACCCCCCCCCCCCCCTGCCCAACTCAGTAGCAGCAGCACACACCTACAGCATGTGCTGTGCTGACGTATGGGGGAGTCGGACCAGGGCCCCGCCGGACCCCTCCAGCAAGCCTGGGCCCGGGTAATTAGTACACGCCCCACCCCCTCTCGGCAGCCCTGACCTCATCTAGAGTACTATGTTCAGTTCTGAAGGCCATATCTCCAGAAGGATATACATACATTAAAGACTTTACAAAGAAGGGCAACTAAAATGGTGCATGGCCTACATCACAAAACGTACCAGGAAAGACTAAAAGATCTTAATATGTATAGTTTAGAGCAGAGTAGGGAAAGGGGAGACATGATAGAAACCTTCAAATATATCAAGGGTTTTAACAAGGTACAGCGTTGGCATCATGATGTCACCTGATTGATGACATGTCCTCAGTGCAGGAGGCAGATGGCCATGTTCTGAAAGCTGTGGCCAGCGCCACTGAAAGGAGGAGGTGGACAATGTACTGGACCATCATGCGGCCCACAGCAGTAACTGGTAAAGCAGCCCGGAGGGCACATGGCACCCTGCCACCAGCCCACCACTGAATGTGAAAAAGTACCAGCCAATCAGTTTCTAATTGCCATTTTACAGGCTGTGTTTGAAAAAGGGCAGCTAGGAGCTGGTAGGTTGTTTGATAAATTTCCCCCTGAAGCCTATACATACTTGTGGTCAATATTGCCTAGTGTGTACACTCCCTTTCGTTAACAATGCACACTCATGCAGCGTTTCCGACACTCTCCCTCGTCTAACATGTCCAGACAAGGGAGGTCGTCATTAACGACGGCCTTGCTGCAGCAGCAGCACGGCCGACCCTCCCCCCACCGCCACCCTGCCCTTGCTCACCCTGGAGCCAGCATTAGTAACTGTGTGTATGCACTTGCCGATGTCTGCCCCCCCATGGGTTCCCGCCGCCACCAATATCAGTGTCAGGGGGTATGGGCAAGTGTATATAATGGTTTAATGTGTTATCATCTTATCTTAATATGCTATCAAGCACAGTATTACTTGCAGTCTTTTAGTGGTTGTGATGCATCACTGCATTCTCTTCAGTCATTTTATAGGGCTTTTTAAAAAAAACGTATAATTTACATTGACATTAAAAAAATAGATCAATACAAATCATCAGAGTTGAAGTGTATAAAAAATATATATATATATATATCTTAAATCCACATAGGTTGTTTGCCCGTTCAAGGTCTTTAACAGTATCCTGAAACCTGCTTTCTTTCCTAAGCACAGAGGATAGAGTTTGATTTTCTAAAGCTCAGTCAATAGACAACTCCAATACATTATTTTCAGTGCTGCAAATCATTCATGAAAGTCTTTCAGCATAATCCACAGCATACATGTGGAGAAAGGATATTATTAATTAATCATTGTGGTGTGACATTGCCAGTGTTCTGATGAAGTGTGAGCTATAGACCCTTTCACCGGAGCTAAGAATGATATTACATAAAGGTCTATAGATTACATGTGCTGTTACCTGATCAGTACTGTTTATGAGGTATATACTAGCACTCAGGAGCTCTGTATGGTGAGGTTTAAAGGCTCAGTGAGTTTTACTGCTCTAGAAGCCATACACAGATATAAATTGCTGTCAACAGTAAAGGCCAGCTCTTATAAAGCAAAATATTTATTCAATAATCTATTTTTGGTTATGAGACTTGGCAACAAACACGTCTGACATGAAATGGTTGATACATGTGCACCCCCCAGTGGATTATATAACAAAGCTCTTGACATTTTTTTTTTCTTGCTACATTTCACACAGTAACATATGTGCAATTATATAAATGTAATTTATCTAATGTCATCCAAGCGGGTAGAACAAACGAAATATTAAAACATTGCAGTTATGACATTACAAGAGCATAAAAGATAATATAATATAATATTACTGATTTATCCCCCCTATAAAGGATTACAGTCTGAGAAAATCTATTTCAGGTTGACTGAGCAAATGCAATGAGAATGTTCTCGGTGACACTGCATGCCTTGTAGGCAGCTAATGTTTGCATGAGAGTGGTTACAGCATGGAAACCCTGTCTGATATTTGTAATGGGGGCTTAGATTTTGAGATCAAACAAACAAATATAAAAATATATGTTGTACTGTGTGTATATTTAGATTACTTTGCAGTGTTCACCAGTGTTGCCTAGGTGCATAATGTATGTATTTAAATATATGTAAAAAAATCCCAATCATTAATTCTACACCTATATCACCTATAACAAAATATAATGAGAAGTGGGAAAAATGTATCCTTCAAACCAGGCAAGTCAAACCTGCGGCCCTCCAGCTGTTGTGATACTAAGGGCCTTATTCTGGTTGCTTCGCAACCACCCTGCATTTGCACAGGGACCGATGGTGGCACTGTGCGCATGCAACCATTGGCAAGGTGGGGTTTGGTGGACTCGCAAATTCACAGCTTTGCAAATCAACCAGAATAACCCCCTAAGTCACATCATGCCTTGCACAGTTTTGCTAATTGGGAATGCTAAAACTATAGCCAGACATGCTGGGATGTGTAGTTTCACAACAGCTGAAGGGCAGCAGGTTGGACATGCCTGTTCTAAACATACAAATATTGTGGACAAGGTATTCCTTTGATGAGCTGAAATTAATAAATTTATTTAAACATATGAAGCTTTTATTACCTACAATTGAAATGGGTGCACACTAAATGATATGCGCTATAATAAATATGTTATAGTGTGTACCTCAGGGTTGCCTACTTTGAAAGTCTCCTCTCCAGGGGAAGCCGGAGAGGAGACTGTCAGCAGCACTTCGGGGGCGGGGCCTGATGTACACGCCGACAAGCCTTGCCCCAGTACTGCAAATCCTGCAATTTGTGCATACCTCCCAAGTGTCACAATTTCAGCGGGACAGTCCAGATTTTCGGGTCCTGTCCCGCTGTCCCACCCGCGGCCGGCATTGTCCCGCTGTAGGGGGTGGCAGTTGGGAGCCCCCCCAAGCTGATTGAATAGACGCTGTGCGCATGCGCACAGCATCTATTCGCGGCCGAAAATGGGGTCACGGCTAATTTGCGGAAGCCACACCCTCATTTGCATAGGCCCCGTCCCCTTTCCGGGCTTCGCCGCGCGAGTGTCCCTATTCCAGCAGCCAAGAAGTTGGGAGGTATGATTTGTGGGATCGCTTTGCAATATGCGATAGTTTCGGACGAATGTATCATCCTGCAGACAGAGGGACAGGGGCTCCGATAGGAGCCTGTCCCTGCTCTCTGCTTCATCAGGTGCCGGGGTCTGTGCATGTATGGTTAGCGCTGACCCCCGGGCCGACCCCGCTGACCACCCTGCCCCGCAGACAGTGCAGTCTGTAGACCATAGGCTATAATGGGCTACCGTCATGTCAGAATCAATTGTGTGACATGATTTTTATTAAGGAAAAAGGGTGGTTGTAAGCAAGTCGGGCTGAGTTCTGGGACTTGATTTAATTGAGGAAAGACAGAGGAATTTTGGGTCTGGGTGGGGAAATTTTGGAACAAGATTTTAATGAAGTGAGAATGAGGTTGTTTGGTTTAGGGAAGGCAGTCCTGGACTCACTGATGGAGAAGAGAGGTTTGTCAGGTCTGGTGTGTGACCAGTGCCAGCGCTCAGGTTTAGATTGTAAGAGATGGACAGTTTCTCCCTCTGGCATGATGGCGGTTAGACGGACTGGACATATACTGTATGCTCCTGGTAATTAGACAGCCTCCACAGGAATCCTGAGTGGTAAGTATAACTTTATGTGTGCAGGGTGTGTGTTGGGCGCACTGGATGCAGGGGCACATATGCACTGCACTCTCTGCACCCATAATAGATATTCCAATGACTTAAAGGAGAACGCATCTAATGAGTTTATTTGACTTTTGACCTCTACAGCTGGTGCAGCCTTATTTTTTGTGGAGAAGAAAATGGGACATTGCTTTAAGTCATAAATTAAGTTGAAAGTAATACTGTCATTATTCAGTACATAATATGTGAACACTCACACCCACCAACAACACTACAATAACAGTCACGCAACATAACTCTTCTCTGTGTTCCCGCACAACTGACACTTATGTCATGTACTGAGGGAAGAAGCCAAGGTGCAGCCAACTCAGAATTCCCCAGAGATACAGCGAGTAGCATACAACACATGAGCAGTCTGCTAACATTCGCTAGATGCTGCCGCATGCAGAACTGGCACAGAATGTCTCACGTCCCCATCACTGGCTGTAACTGGCAGCAGAGTAGGGCATTGAAACTAAGTTGCCATCTTACTGTGAAATTTGGAAAGCACCTGCTACAGGGTGTCAGTGTGATTTTAAAATACCAAACTGCATGAAGATGTTAAATTGTGTGATAATTCTTTTTTACTTGCATTTGTAAAAGAAGATCATTGCAAATATACTGTAAGCATGAGATTAACATTGAGCCCCTGGATTAATTCTGGTTCACATTCAAGCACATTCAATTTGACATATTCATACTGCTGGGAGAACAATTGTAGCCAAATTCGCTGAGCTAATTGTAGCTGATTTGTTCATCTCTGTACACGATTATAATAGCAGTGTAAGTGAGAGGAACAAGTAGACATTGAGTTCCTGCAAGAATTCCGTTTAAATAACAAATTTCTTAAAGTGCACCTGTCACTGTAAATTACCATGTGCTTTCTTCGTAAAAAATGGTACAATGCATGAAAAACAGCTAACAGCAGGACAGAATGTAATTGACCTACAGGTATACGGTATGTATTGATATGAATGTATATACCACTCCAGGTTATAAGAAAGATCATGCATGACATAAACAAGTGATGTGACAGCATATGGGGGACAGACTGGTGATATAGAATTATGGGACTCCCAGCAGCCCCCTCCCGAGCAGCCGGATGAAGAGGAGACTACTCACACACTCACACTTGCATACGCACCACGGCTGCAAGTAACAGTATTTTTTCCTTAAAAATACAGATTTTTTTTTAAATCAGACTTGCTCTAGAGGTGCAAGAGGGATGAGGGCTGAGGGATAAACCCTACAAAACATGCTTTTTTTTACATTTCCTGACAGAAATTGATTCTGCCATTTTATGCCAGTATGTCTGGTATGTGCCACATTGAGTTTACTTGTGTATTTAATGTGGCTGCAGTTAAGTCTACACTAATACATTAATTGTGATGTTTGATACAGTCCAGTGGGGTGCCACAAATATTTCAGTCCTGGGGAGCCATTAATTTGGGGCATGCGCCCCCTGCTTAGTGTCTATCTATTACATTTTTTCTCCATTTAGACCCCCCCCCCCACTCCCACCCCTCTTTAAACAGTTATCAGCAGGACCGAATTAACAATTGGGTGGATGGAGCTACAGCTCCAGGCCAACCATGAGAATAGGCCCATGGGAAGATCTACTGTGTTTTACTGTAGACAGGAAATTCTTTTTCCTGTTCCATTAGCCTACCAGCTCCCCTCCCGCTCCAACTGGGTAAACATTGGATGTAATGTGAAATACACAGGAGCACGAAGCGATATCCAGGTGGAAGCCAGGCTGGGGACAGCAGGTATAAAAACTGGTACACTGTACTATAGGTATCACCTGGAAAAGGTAAAAAGCAAAACGCGTTGGTGCCTCCCAACACGGACATCTACAATTTGGACTATTCACCTGCCTCCAATATTTGTGACTGGACCAGCTTTCCCTATTCGCTGTCAGCCGTTTACACAAGAGGACCAAACAAGCCAGCATTTACCAAGTGGGACTCATCAATTACCAGGCAATCTCTTGGCAGGAGAGCGCTGTCTCTCCTTAAAGTCCATCAGTTTAATAAAATTGGCTTCCAAATATCTGGGATTATGGTACCAGCCTTATACACATCGTTTTTAATTTTAGACATTTGTGTTTATTTTTAATAAATTGTTATATTATAATACACCTGTTGCATGGTTTTAGATGTAGTGCAGTTTAACCACTTCTCTTCTTTCACACTTTCAGTGCTTAGCTCAGTGATGTCCCAACCTTAGCAGATGGTATAAAATATTTAACAATTTAACATTGCAGGAGGGTATTAACAGTGTATACATTTCACAGTCACAATGTAGACATGGTTCTGAAGCAATCTGGTAACTGTCCGAAATGTTATAGTTCATGTATGCATAATTTTTGGGCCTGTGGAATAATGAAATCATTCTGGAATACGGTAATAATTTTCTTAAATACAAAATGCTCTTTACAGCTTATTCACTAGGCACTACATGTTTAGTGTGCTACGTTTTTGATTTGTAACTAATATTAGTAGACCCCAGTAAAAAAAAAAAAAGAGGTCTTGGGCAGTGCCCTGAACAAGCTAGTTCAAGCACAGTATTGGCCAGCTAAATAGATGGACATATCAGACACTGGTCCAGTGGTCATGACATTTGGATAACAATACAGGCACATCATAACTCACAACATTTCAGAATACTATGATAATCACACTGAACTGTAAGGGTTATAGAACATTTAATAAATTAGAAGATGAGTGCTTACAGTCCATTACTACTGTATATACGTATAGTCTAGAGTTGTGATATTCACATAAGCCTACTCTACTAATTAGGAAAATATTCATACGTTAATATTTTTTAAAATAAATAAGACTTAATACAATATTAATTATAATAAGTAAAAACAAGGCATTTAGAAGTGTATGTTAATTTCTTCAGAATTTATCGCTATTATTATTATCATTATTATTATACAGCAATTAATGAGTGACCATTAACTTTTGGAATGGACCATGCAATACACTCAAAACTAAATGCAAAAAAAAAGGGATTAAAGAAATTTACAAAAAAAAAATAGGAGCAGTTCCCTGAAAATAAGAAAATGGGGGTTGTCCTATAGCCAGATTACTCTGGTATATGCCTAGTTATTTATATATTGCTGTGTGTTGTAGTTACCGTGTATTACCTCCATTATCTCAATTGTGATCACTGCATGTTTTAGGCCAGTGATTCCCATTTCTTGTCTCTGAAATCACCATTAGTCTGTCACAATACCAGACAGAGTGTACCACACAATTTAGTGTTGACATATTAAAGGTCTTGTTATAGGGGGAAGAGGTCTTGTAAAGGTCATCAGGAAGTACAGGCAAATAACAGAATGGAGCTGACATACACAAGGAGAGAGAAAAAGGATTTCAGAATAATTGGTACTTGTTTCTCTGTTACCTTTTATGTTACGTTGTGTGTATTGAGGCAAATTGCTGATAAGTAAAAAGGTAATACATTACGTTTAGATGTTGATACAAATCATGGGGCTGAGCTAAAATTATTATTATTATTATTGTCATTTATTTATAGAATTTATAATACAGGTTGAACACCGATTATCCAGCATCGTCGGTTCCAGCACTGAGCCGGATTACCAAATTTGCCGGATTATCAGTGACACAGTTTTAAAGCACAGTGACTCCGCAGCACAATCCCCGCAGTCCGGCTCTCACCTCCATCGCACCACATGCAGCTTGTCTCCGGCCCACAGGGCATTCCACATACTGCAGTGTGTATCGGTCCCTGCAGTACGACCCCCCCACCCGCAACTTGATCCCTCCCCTGCATCCCAATAGCCTCCCACTTCCTCTCTAAACCCTCCCACTGCCCTCACAACTACTTCTAAGCCCTCCCACAGTCCCCACTATGGCTAAAAACCAATAAATATTTTACTTCCGCCCTGCACCCGATGTGTCCGGATTAAAGAAGGTTCCGGTCCAACGGTTGCCGGCAAATCGGGGTTGCACCTGAATTATATTATTAATTTATATTATTATTTATATATTACACTACACGCACCTGTCACATTCTATATTTCTTAAACAAACAGTACGGCCAATAATCCTACCAGTATATTTTTGGGGTTAAGGTGAAAACCAGTACACAAAAAGGAAATCCACACAATCACATGAAGAACTGGTTCCCAAACTGTGTGCCGTGGCTCCCTGGGGTGCCTCAGGACTCTTGCAGGGGTGCCACGGGTTGGTGTTCCAGGACCAATTCAAATTATTAATGATCATTTATTTATGGACAAAACCAGTGCTGGTGGCTGCCAGTCATAAAATATGTACAATCAGAAGCAAATGCTGCCCTGAACACATAACTGAACCTAAGAAGCACATATACACATAATCTACTTTATTTCATATATTTTTGGGGGAGCCTAGGGTGCCATGATTTGAAAAAGATTGGGAACCCCTGTACTAACTACATAGTTTGTACAATTCAAACCACATTTATTAATGATAATGTTGACCATCAGTTTCTTGCCAGTCACAGTGAGCCAGTGCAGTCTCCATGTGTTTATGTAGATGCTATATGCATTGCTGCTGCGTCTTTGGGTGCAGGGGTGCCGCAGCTCTGCCAGGCTCCGTTAAAGGTATGGGCTGTGGCCAATAGGTAGCCACATCCCCTCCTTAGAAAATATTGAACACTATAGCTGATGTGCAGCTGTGCGTGTCACACAGAGAGGCGCCGTGTCAGATCCAGTGCATCGGATGGGCAGACGAGCATGGTATGGGTCATGTGCTGCACAGCATGACCTCTGATATTATGTCATGCTATGCACAGGTGCACAATCTCACAACCCGCTGCCCTGCAAACTGGAGTGCAATCCTGGATTTCCATGTATTCTCTATTCTTGCTTCCGCTTCATGAGCAAGTCTGGAATTACTGTGGCAAGGAGCACAGCACGTTGCCCTGCCCCCCGTAACTCATCACTCACTCTACTCTTCAGACCCTGCGCTGGCTTCTAGCTACCCCTGAACCCACCTCGCTCCACACACAGGTTACCTTCTCCTGCTCACATCTTTTCTCTACCATTTGCAGCCACCCAAACCCCTTCCACACACAGGGTCCATTCTGGCTCCTTGCAGAATTGTGGTGATGCTTGAGACAGAAGACCGCAAGCTGGAAAGAGTGATGGCCTGGGGTCACCTTTTTAGTATTTCAAGTAGCTACTGGGCCAGGGGGAATGGGTCAGGAGAAGCATAAAATGTGGACTAGATGTGGAATGGCAAACAAGAGAGCATCATCAGGCATTTTATTAACCCTGAGGTTATGCAGACCAGCCACCCCAGCTCCATCGCTGAAACCAGGAAATCTCCACTTGAAGATGGAGACCCTGGTCTTGGCACTAGCACACATCAGGGTAACACCTGATGTCTGCAGCCATACTGCATTCAAGGAAGGGGGACCTATACTGAAAATGCGCAGTATGCCAATCCCGGGGCATTTTTGAAATCCTGGGATTCGGAATTGAAAAATGAATTCTCTGGATACCCGGGAGTGAGTTTGTCAATGTAAAAATGAACTCAACCCCTAACCCCCTGCCCTCAGGGCCGGCGCCACCACTAGGCAAATCTAGGCATTTGCCTAAGGCGCCGGCCACTGGAGGGCGGTATTTCGCCCCCCTTGCCACCCGGGTACCTGTCCTGCGGCGCTGTGCGTATATAAAGCTGGCGGCGGCGGCAGCGGGGGGTCCCTGCAGTCAATAAGAAATAACGAGCGCTATCCGCCGGGCTATGCGGAAGCGCTTCTGTTTTGGAAACACTGGCCGCACGCTGATTGGCTGAGATTCAGCCAATCAGCGTGCGCCGTGCGGCCAGTGTTTCCAAAACAGAAGCGCTTCCGCATAGCCCGGTGGATAGCTCTCGTTATTTCTTATTGACTGCAGGGACCCCCCGCTGCCGCCGCCAGCTTTATATACGCACAGCGCCGCAGGACAGGTACCCGGGCGGCAGACACCGGGGCGCCCCCACCCCGACTTGCCTGGGGCGCTCCGGTGCCTTGCACCGGCCCTGCTTGCCCTGCACTGTCACTTACACAGGCCAGGGCGGTGGTAGCAGACAGCAGCAGGACCTGGCTTTTTGGATGGTACAGAGGCCAGAAATGGTACAGTGGTAAGGCAGGCAGGCGGACGGGCAGGGTACCGCAGACAGATGCACGGGTGAGAAAAAAAGATTAGTACATATCTTGCACAGACACTTCTAGTTCAATAATGGATTATTTTTCTCCTCCAGATGGATATGAATAATCATATGTGGGTAAAGCAGAAGATGTACATAGTGAAGTATAGTTTTTTAATGATTAAAATTAAGCATAGATAAAATTCTACAAGTCGTATTACACAATATAATTCATACATAAATATATTGATGTGACAATGATGTGGTGGCGGAATTATTCCAAACGATCGAACTCCTAATACTACCGGAGAGGTTGGAACTGACAGAGCAGTTAAAATCCGCATGTGCATTTGGTCCCGGGTCAAATGTCACCTGCCAGTTTTCCACACTCAGGCAATACTCCGGGCCCTTGTCTAGGGGTCCGCCTCTCTGACCAACTCGTTTCGACCTGAAATCGGGTCTTTTTCAAGGTCACCAGTAAGGGTAGTTATCCCTCTCACAATCCTATTCCTTTTTAAACCCATTACATTAGTGTAACCATTCACAGTTGTGAACATCGTCGTTACAAACTACATTCCCCATGATTCCCTTCCCCTAGGGTCAGGTGGTTGCACGGGTGCAGTACGGCTGGTGTACTGCAAAGATTGAACTCTGAAATTACATCACACCACGCACAGGCACACAGACACACTGCCAGTGGGGGAAGGGGGTCCAAGAGAAGCCGGGCAGTTTCTGAGCATACTAAAGGTGCTCGGCGCAGCCCGTCATTAAAATAAACAAACCATTAAATTGCACATGCATTACTAATCCCAGAATCAGAATCTAATCACAGCTATATCCCGCCGATCCTGGAATTGGTAACTCTATTGAATGCATTTGTTTAGGGTTAATGTGGTAGGAAAAAGCTGAGTTTTTAGCTACTAATCATAAAATATATGGGCAAACAGAAGTGCAACTATGTCCATAACCAACTAAAACTGAGATGACAGATGACAGATTTACTTCATTTAATCATTTTTGCTGAATTTCTCAATAAGAAACCTTTGGCCTAGTGATGTTGTGAAAAATAATTCCGATATTCTAAGGTGCGGTGATTAAAGAAAGTTTCAGAAACACTGTCTTAAGCAACTGTAAGATATTAAGAAGGCAAGCAGAGGTCATATAAAAGTCAACCAAATTTTCTTTGCATATGGTTTATATTTACTAAATCCAACACGTGCTCTGTTTTCAGACCAAATGTAACAATGACAAGGATCAGCTGGGATAGATCCCTTTTCCAATATGTGGAGTTACCAAGATCAACCAATGCACTGTTACGTTTTTGGAGTTTTCTCAAATGGGAAAACTGACAGTATCCTATTGACAGCTGCACTAGTTTTCCAGAATTCTCCATTATGCTGTGTATCTAACTATGAAGTACCTAATAAATCATTGCTGCCAGCAAATTCAACCACTGATACTTTGTCATGTGTTCTCACAGAATCACATATTATATATGGTACTTGTGTATTTTGGCGGCGCCCGTCGTGGGCATCGTGTGCCTTAACTTTAAGGCACAGGACGCGACGCGATGGACCCGATTTCTCCATAGGCTTCAATGTTAAAATATTTTTAACATTGAACCCGATGGAGAAATCGGGTCCATCGCGTCGCGTCCTGTGCCTTAAAGTTAAGGCACACGACGCGACCGACGCGACCGACACGATTTCTCCATAGGCTTCAATGTTAAAATATTTTTAACATTGAAATACTGTCGGTCGCGTCGGACTTGTGCCATTATAATGGCACAAGATCAAATGTAGTTGTTAAAATCCATCTAACATAGAAAACAATGGGAAATGGGCCAATATGGCCCATTTCTCATTGTATATGGCCCCGTCATGTCCAAATATAAATGCCCCCCATTGTCAGCGGCACCCCAGTATTGACGCCAACCCGAAGCGTGGCGAGCGTAGCGAGCCCGCGAGGGGCGGCGGTACGCGTCCTACGACCTTTTCATACCCCTACTATCCACGTCGGCGTGGAGTTGAGAATAGAATAGTGTGGCGAGCGCAGCGAGCCACCGAGCCCGAAGCGTGGCGAGCGCAGCGAGCCCCGCGAGGGGACGCGGATACCTTCACAGGTATCCGCGTCCCCACGCGGGCTTCACAGGTGTCCGTGGCCACGCGGACACCTGTGAAGTCCGCGAAGGGACGCGTTTACCTGTGAAGGTATCCGCGTCCCCTCGCGGGGCTCGCTGCGCTCGCCACGCTTCGGGCTCGGTGGCTCGCTGCGCTCGCCACACTATTCTATTCTCAACTCCACGCCGACGTGGATAGTAGGGGTATGAAAAGGTCGGAGGACGCGCACCGCCGCCCCTCGCCACGCTTCGGGTTGACGTCAATACTGGGGTGCCGCTCACAATGGGGGGGCAGTTATATTTGGACATGACGGGGACATATACAATGATAAATGGGCCATATTGGCCCATTTCCCATTTTATTCCATGTAAAATGGACTTTATCAAGTCCATCTTATCTTGTGCCATTATAATGGCACAAGACCGACGCGACCGACACGATTTCAATGTTAAAATATTTTAACATTGAAGCCTATGGAGAAATCGGGTCCATCGCGTCGGTCGCGTCGTGTGCCATGTTAATGCACACGACGCGACGCGATGGACGCGATGGACCCGATTTTTCACACACGATGGACGCAAACCTCATCGTGGGCGCCGCCAAAATACACAAGTACCTTATATATAATAAAAGAAACCACATAATGTATGTATAAATGGAATGTTGGGCCTGATTCTGGGTTGGTTGGATCTGTGACACATACAGCTAAATAATTATGTTCTGTACACGCATGTCCAGTACAGGTTGGCCATGCAGTGGAGGACGCAGGATGGCATTGGACCAGTGGTGGCTCCACAGTTCAAATAGGGGAGCAACACCAACTGCCAATGAGCCAGCTTGGAATGGCACTTGGTGGTAGTTGCTATGGCTCCCCTATTTGAATTTTGAACTACAGATACCCCCCCCCCCCCCCCCCCAAGCCTCCCCTGCACCAGAAGGTCAGTTATAGTGAAAGTGCTGATGATGATATGATGATCCAGTTCTGCGTCCTAGATGCATCTCAGGTCAGTAAGGCATGCACGAGGACCGATACCTCCTGCTGCATCACCATATTTCAAAAATACACGCACGAGGTGGGTGTGCATCTTTGTGTGTATGTGCAGGGGCGCCGACAGGTCAAGTCCCGGTAAATGGAGGGGACATGGCCTCCAGGTGGGGGTGTGGCCTCCGGGTGAGGGCATGGCCACAAAAAACAAAGTGTAATTTGTGCAGGGTGGTGGACATCATTGCACACACAGAGGGATAGAGAGGACAGACTGCGCAGCATGTGCTGAGCTGGGCTGCCATCTCTCTCCCCTCTGCCCGGCTTTGCAACAGGTTAGTGGGGAGCTAGACTCGGGCTGAGAGAGAGTAGGAGTATTTGGCAATATTTTCTATATTATTCAGTTATCGGTTTATTGGGCAGCTTTCACACTATTTTTATTGTTTTATTGAATGATCCTTTGGTGCTCCTTACTGAACATGAAAGTAACCAAATGTTAACCCTTGATGTACTCACTTGTGTCATGACCTGAAACAAGGTTGAACTGAAAATATTATTATATAAATAAAAAATATCTAACTTTATAAAAGCTTAAAAATGTGACTTACAATTGTCTAATGATTGTTCATTTTAGGTTCAGTAAATTCTGTCATACCAATGTCAATTAGCTTGCAACGCTTCATATGATTCTTGATGGTAATGATAGGTAATGATTTCTGCTGATGGGTAGAAACGACTTTGTACTTTTCTCTCCTGTAACAGAAAAAAAATAAGGACGCTGCTCTTTACATACATCTATGGATTTTTCTAAGCTGTTAAATAGCCTTGATTTTAACCAGTGTGCAGAAAAATATAATTGTTCTGTAGGCAAAGTTCTAGTGTATTTGTGTTTGTATCCCATATCAAAAATACTCAAATCAATCATATTTTTTTTCCAATACTTTCAATATATTGTATATAATAGATACATTTATACCTGAATATCTATCTACATTATTTGCATACTTTTAATCTAGGAGGAAAGCCAATCTTGGCTCATCACACTGTTTATACATTGACATTGTTGTAACCAGAAAACATGTTGTTTCTCATTTAGATTCATTTCCGACCTTTTCATACCCCCACTATCCACGTCGGCGTGGAGTTGAGAATAGAATAGTGTGGCGAGCGCAGCGAGCCCCCGAGCCCGAAGCGTGGCGAGCGCAGCGAGCCCCGCGAGGGGCCGCGGATACCTTCACAGCTATACGCGTCCCCTCGCGGGCTTCACAGGTGTCCATGGCGACGCGGACACCTGTGAAGCCCGCGAAGGGACGCGTTTACCTGTGAAGGTATCCGCGTCCCCTCGCGGGGCTCGCTGCGCTCGCCACGCTTCGGGCTCGGTGGCTGGCTGCGCTCGCCACACTATTCTATTCTCAACTCCACGCCGACGTGGATAGTGGGGGTATGAAAAGGTCGGAGGACGCGTACCGCCGCCCCTCGCGGGCTCGCTATGCTCGCCACGCTTCGGGTTGACGTTGATCGTGGGGTGGCGTAAACAATTGGGGGGGCCATTTCAGAGTTCAGGGTAACTATTTGGGCTCTAAGGCCCATTTAACATTGTTTCCTATGGTAAAATCGGGTCCATTCAGCCATTTAACATGAAAATCGTGTCCATCGGGCCTTTTAACATTGATTCCTATGGCAAATCGTGGGCACCGACGCGATGTCCATGTTTAACATGGTTTTCAATGGGGAAATCGTGGACATCGCGTCGGTCCCGTCGCGTCCGGGCATCTTTAGCCCGCATACGACGCGACCGACGCGATTTTTTACCTCACGATGCCCACGATCAAGATCGTGGGCGCCGTGCTAGGTAAAGAGTACCGTAACATTTACCTTATATAGGAAATAGAATCTTTTTTTACACAATATTTTTTATTTGAATTTATATAAGAAATGTGAGCGACGCTGGAATTTTCAGTGGATATTTTGAACATCTCTCACAGAGATGTTGGCACTCAAACGGTTAATGCTCACAATGATATCTAACTTCTATCAATAGTTCATACATATTTTATTTTATTGTATTAACTGCTGCCAAGAGGATTACCCTACCTGGATGCAGCATTTTTTAATGGGTCTTAAAAATATGCATACACACCAAATAAAACTTAATTACACTGACTGAATTTGCAGCAAAACACACACATGACTAATATAAACAGTGTTGGACTGTGGAAATTCTGCTTGTTCCCATATGATTATGTACCAGATTAATAACTGCGATGCACTATAAAAAATACACCATAGTCCTGTGCAATATAAGGTCACATGTATAATTCAAGTGCACAGTTTGGAACATGATCCCTAGAGGTAGGGGCACTGGAGCACACCGGTGGGGTCCCCTGTACTTCTGTAGTCCAGTCAGAACCCATTTATAAATATAACAGTAAATGGGTGTACCAGGGCCGGATTAAGCCTTCGGGGTGCCCGGGTCACTTTAGACAAGGGGCCCTTCCCTCTTGTCATTTCTGGCCACAAACTGCACGGGAGAATATTACACTGTCAAACACAGAGTAATGGCAGTATAAACTTAAAGACAAATAGCAGATACAAACAAGTGACAATATTAGCAGCACAGCCTTGCATGTAGATCATACATACAGTATAATGTCGCTAACTAGTTCAAATAAACTAGGAGGCAAGATCAAATGTAAAGACATGTTATAAAGCAAAGGTAGGAACATTGCGCTGAGTACATGTAAACTCCAAAGTTGTTGGGAGAGTACATGTAAACCCCACAGATAAGTGTGCTAGTCAGGGATATCTGAATTATCAGAGAGTTGTACCCATAATATATGTGGTCTACAACTGAAGCTGGTCAGAAAGAATAGGGGAAAATCATGTCTTGTCTAATCTACAATGTACAACAGGTTGATAATCTGAAAGCCAATGCCAATGCCAGCCACAGGGGGCCCTACATAGAGGAAGGCCAAGGGGTACTGACTCCCCTGAGCTCCCCCATAATCCAGCCCTGGTGTACACACAGGCTGGGGCTGAGCAATTTTGACTAAGCGATTTGGCTTAGTCAAAATTAAGATGTAGTTAAGCCGTCAGAGATTGACAGCTGCCATCCCCAGCCACTTAGCCCATGTGTACAGCCAAATACACTGTGTGAGGTGGCTAGTCAAGATTGGCTTGCCTGCACAGGCTATTTGGCAGGGCGATAGTGACACCATGGGGTCGCGCATGACTATCAGCAACAGTGTACACATGGGGCAATTCTGGCTAACCTTCTAGGCGCGGCAGGCCAAATCACACTGTGTATACACGGCTTAACCCTAGAACACATTATTTTTGCAGACAGTAATTTCAAGTTTTTTGGGGGGTATTTTATTAACCCTCTATGTGTTCTAGGCAGGCGCGGATTAGAGGGGGGGGGGGCGAATGGGGCGGTCGCCCCCCCCCCCCTAGGGTCCTTGTGCCTCATGCTGGACGCTGTCCCAGACAGCAGCGGGGTGTACAGCAGTCCCACTACATGCTGTACTAGGAACCTGGAAGTGGCTGTGTGTGCAGTGGGCACTGGCAGCAGCAGCCGCAGAGTGAGAGAGCGGAGATATTATTATAGCTAGGTGGCGGCGTGAGACCGGAGCTGCAGCTGTGAGACGGTTACTATAGGAGTGTGCGGAAGTGTGAGCTCGAGGTGAGGCCGCGCGGCAGCGGGGGTGTGCATGTTGCCGGGTGTGGGTGTCGGTGCCCGGCCTATATGTTGTGTGCACAGCAGGCGGGGGTGTGGGGCACTGTGCATCGCATATACATAGTACAGTGTCAGTATGTCACCTTAATAAGGGAACCGCTCACCTGGTGCTTCTGAAGGAGTAAGGATTGGGTAAGGGGAGTGGTCAGCATTAGAAAGGGGAGGAGCCTGGCCTGGAGAGGGGAGGGTCAATAAATCCCCGGTACTTCTGTAGTTTCACCGCGCCACCGCGCGCACAGTCTGTAACAGAAACTTGGCAGCCTGCCAGAGGCTCTGTTTCACTGTGCGCATGCCGCTCTAGCTCTGTCTGACTGAGCTTGTGTACGTAAACAGCGTAGCGGCCGGCCAGCAGCAGCAGCAGCAGCAGTGCTGCCCAGGCGCTGACAGGTCAATGTCACTGTGGCACTTGTAGTTCAACAGTGAAATAGGCAGCGCCTGGGCACCGCTGACAACGGGGGTATGTTAAAGTGGACACCCCGGCACAGCGATGCCGGGGCTTCTAAACTGTACACGAGATTCAGACGCAACTGCGTCTGAATCTCGAGTCACATAGATAGCCGCTAAGAAGTTTAGGTGGCCCTAGGGGAACACTATTGAAACCCACCCTCAGTGCCACTAGTGGGCGCCACAGCTGTGGACCGTGTAAATCCCACTATCCACGCCCACCCGAAGCGTGGCGAGCGGTGGCGGTAGGCGTCCTACGACCTTTTCATACCCCCACTATCCACGTCGGCGTGGAGTTGAGAATAGATTAGTGTGGCGAGCGCAGCGAGCCACCGAGCCCGAAGCGTGGCGAGCGGACGCGGATACCTTCTAGTGGCACTGAGGGTGGGTTTCAATAGTGTTCCCCTAGGGCCACCTAAACTTCTTAGCGGCTATCTATGTGACTTGAGATTCAGACGCAGTTGCGTCTGAATCTCGCGTACAGTTTAGAAGCCCTGGCATCGCTGTGCCGGGGTGTCCATTTTAACATACCCCCGTTGTCAGCGGTGCCCAGGCGCTGCCTATTTCACTGTGGAACTACAAGTGCCACAGTGACATTGACCCGTCAGCGCCTGGGCAGCGCCGCTGCTGCTGGCCGGCCGCTACGCTGTTTACGTACAGCTAGAGCGGCACAAGCTCAGTCAGACAGAGCTAGAGCGGCACGCGCACAGTGAAACAGCCTCTGGCAGGCTACATAGTTTCTGTTACAGACTGTGCGCGCGGTGGCGGTGGGAAACTACAGAAGTACCAAATCCCCTCCCCCTCCCCCCTAGAATAAAAGTCTAAATCCGCCCCCTGGTTCTAGGGTGAACAATGATTATCTATAATCTTTCTGTATTTTATCATTATTAGCTGCAGGATTTACTGACAAATGCATGGAGATAGGGACAGCTGCATTTTTTAATTAAAAATGTGTTGGTGGTATTTTAGAACACAGCCTGTGTTCTACTTTTTTAATGCATGTAAGGAAAAATAAAAATTTACTGTAGGTATAAGCACGATTAGAAAAAAACACATACAGTATGACCACTAGATGGCAATAAACAACCAAACTTTTACAACAGTTCTGTTAACAACATATAATAATTAAACAATTAGTTATTAGGGTATTATGAGTAATTTACTGATACAAGTTGACAGCATCTGATATATTTAACCAGAAACCACTTCATTCTAATGTGGATGTTTGTGAATGCTAGCAAGAATGTAGTGTAAGCACTGTAGTGTAAGTTGGCAAGTGTTTTACAAATAGAAAGTAATTATATTAATAAGATGAAGAATAATTGCTGCAAAATAAAAGAATATGCACAATAACATAAATTAAGTTTTCTAAAAGAGTTGACAAATAGAAATCATTAGAATATAAAGATTCCCTGGGTGACATTTAATAGGAATTGATTTATTTATTTTTTTTTGTGATTTTTTTTTTTTGCAGAAAACTGGTGTTTTCGCACTTTTTCTGAATATAGCATATTATATAGGATGCGATTTGTGGGAAATATCGCACTTTTTGCCGCAAATTCGCACATTTCTGACCTGGCGATTTTTAGTAACACTTCAATTCGCATCCAGATGTTTTCCCATTATAAATTATACAACTTGCAAATTTAATGGGATGCGATTTTTGGTAAACGTTACAAAACATCACCAAACAAATTGACCAGGTTGTGACAGGTGAATTTGACAGAACCATGCACAGATCATTGAGATCTGTGCATGGGTCTGTATTAAAAATTGTATTTAAGGTAAAAAAAATTCAAAAAACAGGGTGTGGTCCCCCCCTCCTGAGCATAACCAGCCCCGGGCTCAAAGAGTCAGTCCTGGTTTCATAACATCACAGGTCAACACAAATAGGGGTCCCCTTGGTTTTATAAAACCAGCACCATGCTCAAGGGCCTGCCTGGTTCCCAAAATATTGGTGACAAAATGAGTAGGAGTCCCCCGTATTTCAAGCGGATGGAGTCAAAATCCCGGCGGTCGGAATCCCGGCGGTTGAAATACCGAACATACAAACTCTGTTACAAAGGTGAGATTATGGAAGACCACTGCATGTCACAGGTCATACACAAAGGCAAGACTGTACACAGCAACAAGACACAGCTTAGTTACACTACATTAGCAAGGTCTTTCCCAGGCAAAGATTTCAGAGCAGGCTGGGGTTTCAAGATGTGCTGTTCCAGCTCTTTTGAATTAGCACAAAGAAATACGGTTATGTGGAGCACCATAGGTGCAGTGGTCAACCAAGGAAACTTAGGGCATCAGACGAAAGCTTCATTATGTTTACTTTCCTTCGAAGTTGGAAGATAGCATCAGGCAGAAACCAGTGGGGCCCAGGTACAATCATCTACTGTTTGGCAAAGTCTGTCCAGAAGTGGTTTTTATGAAAGAATTGCAGCCAAAAAGCCATACCTTTGATGTTGGAAACAAGGTCAAGTGACTCAGCTATGCACGAAAACAGCCCTTTGTTCACCAAAGGACTGGAAAGCAGTACAATAATAAGTATCCTACAGGCAACAGTGAAGCATGGTGGAGTTTGCTTGCAAGGTCTGGGCTGCATATCAGGATTAATGGTGTCTTCAATGTTAAGAAGTACAGTCAGTACCATCAGGGAGGCATCTGATTGGCTCCAAATTTATTCTGCAACAGGTCAACAACCCCAGACATACAGCTAATGTCATTAAGAACTATATTCAGTGTAAAGAAGAAAAAGGAGTCCTGGAAGTGATGATTTAGCCCCCACAAATCCCTGATCTCCCTGAGTCTGTCTGGGATTACATGAAAAGACAGGGATGCAGGTCTTTCCATAAACTGAATTCATAAAAGCCTGTTTTTCCTTGTCTGATTCTTCCTTTTATGGAAATACTGTACCATTTTTGCTGTACCATTTCATACCTTTACTGATGAAGGATTCATCAAATACCAGCTATATTTACTTCCTTTTTTTTTTTTTTAAGTTTATTTTAGACTTTTATTGTAATGAACTTTTATCTTATACAAAAATGATATAGCAAACATTACAAATCTAAGTACAGGTTGAGTATCCCTTATCCAAATATCCGTTATCCAACTTATTCCGAAAACCATACATTCCAGAAAGTGAAAAACATTTTTTTCTTTTGCTAAAAGCACTACTGGGGACATCTGTACCAGCACTACTAAGGACATCTGTACCAGCACTACTAAGGACATGATATGTAACTGGCACTAAATATGTGCAAGAAAATGATTGCTTGGCACTTAAATTCAGTATCTGAGATAGTACACAAACTTTGTTTCATATTTTGAATTTTTGTGTGTATTTTGTGTTTGATGTGTTTGTACAACATAAATGCAAGATACTGCAAGATACATCATTGAAATATAAAAATATTCTGGAATACAGAATAATCCGTTATCCAAAATTCTTCTGGTCCCGAGCATTTTGGATAAGGGATACTCAACCTGTAATATCTTATGCTGCTTTCACGTTGCCTAAACGTTAGTATTTCGAAACGGTATTTAAAACGAGTCTGAGCCACTAAACCCCTTTCACATTACAGGTGAAAAACGTTTTAAATAGCATGTAATGCCATTCACACATTCAACCCATTTAACCACCAAGGAACACATTTCAAGCCATAGAAATAGAGCCGTTCACACTGCCAAAAACAATGGCTCTGAAATGGGTAGGACACTGCTTTTTAACTGTTTAACAAATACCAGAATTTGTTAAACGGTTAAAGCACCCTGGAGCTTTCCCACTGCAGCTCTACCCATTTTAAAAGGCTAAAAACGCATCTATAGGCCCCACCCCCTCCACCACTGTCCGTGGAGGAGGTAGGGTGACAGCTGTGTGGGATGCACACCCACTTGGAGATGCAACTGCTTAGGGGTGTCACTTGTTGGGAGCAGCCTTAGATGCTTATTTTAATAGTCACCTGAAATTTAACACTATCTACAAAATAATTCAGCTCCCCTGTGCCATATGCTATTTTAAAACATAGAAACATAGAATTTGACGGCAGATAAGAACCACTTGGCCCATCTAGTCTGCCCCTTTTTTTAAACATGTTACCTCAAACTATATTTGATCCTTATTTTTTTGTAAGGATATCAATATGCTTATCCCAAGCATGTTTAAATTGTACTACTGTATTTGTGTCTACCACCTCTGATGGGAGGCTATTCCACTTATCTACTACTCTTTCTGTGAAGTAATTCTTCCTCACATTTCCCCTGAAATGAAGAATGTCTCCCACCTGTACCTTGTTAAAACCCTTGATATATTTGAAAGTTTCTATCATGTCCCCCCTTTCCCTTCTCTGCTCTAAAGTATACATATTAAGATCTTTTAGTCTTTCCTGGTACGTTTTGTGATGTAGGCCATGCACCATTTTAGTTGCTCTTCTTTGTACAGTCTCTAATGTATTTATATCCTTCTGGATATATGGCCTCCAGAACTGAACACAATACTCTAGGTAAGGTCGTACCAATGACCTATACAGTGGCATTATTACTTCTTTCTTTCTACTGCTGATACCTCTCCCTATGCAACCAAGCATCTGACTTGCCTTCTTCATTGCTTTGTTACATTGCCTACCTGCTTTTAAGTCCCCTGAAATAGTGACACCTAGATCCCTCTCTTCCTCAGTAGTTTCCATTATAGTGCCATTTATACTATATTGGCATGTATTCAATGCCGGTGCGAGCGGCCGGCGAGGGGGTTAAACTGCGAGGATCGCAGAAAACCACAGAACTGCGAGGATTCCCCTAAACTGCGAGAGCCGAGGCTATTGCAGCAAACTCGCTGTAATTAGCCTCGATTCTCGCAGCTTTTGGAGGCACATTCGCCAATTCTCCCTCGCTCAAAAAACGGAGCAAGGGGGAATTTGCGTATGAGGGGGGTCAGTTGAATACTGACAGGGTGAGCGGTGACTGCGAGCAAAAAGTCCTGCTCGCAGTCACCGCTCGCCCGAGGCATTTAATATATGCCTATATTGAGTCTTTGGATTTCTGAGACCCAAGTGCATGATTTTGCATTTTTTGGCATTAAACTGTAGTTGCCATTCTCTTGACCATTTCTCTAATCTACCTAGATCCTCAATCATTTTTTTTCCCCTCCTGGTGTGTCTACCCTGTTGCATACCTTTGTGTCATCTACAAAAAGGCACATTTTACCCTCAATTCCGTTTGCAATATCACCAATAAAGATATTAAAAAGCACAAGTCCAAGTACAGATCCCTGGGGTACTCCACTTGTAACCTTTCCCTCCTTTGACTGTACTCCGTTTACTACAACTCTCTGTTTTCTGTCCTGCAACCATGCTCTTATCCATTCAACTATCTTAGAATCCAATCCCAAGCTTTCAAGTTTATTTAACAGTCTGCGATGTGGGACAGTGTCAAAAGCTTTACTAAAGTCTAGATAAGCTACATCTACAGCCCCACCTTGATCTATTACTTTAGTCACCCAGTCAAAAAAGTCAATAAGATTTGTTTGACATGATCTTCCCCCAGTAAACCCATGCTGTTTTGGATCCTGTAAATTGCTGGTTTTGAGATATTCTACAACTCTTTGTTTTAAGAGTGTTTCCATCAATTTCCCTACTACTGATGTAAGGCTCACTGGTCGATAGTTGCTTACCTCTTCCTTGCTTCCACTTTTGTGCAGTGGGACTACATTCGCTATTTTCCAGTCCTCTGGAATTACTCCAGTAGCTAGTGACTGGTTGAATAATTCTGTTATTGGTTTTACCAGCTCCCCTTTAAGCTCTTTTTGTATCCTTGGATGTATGCCATCTGGCCCCATTGATTTATCCACTTTCAGTTTTGAGAGTTCTGTGAGGACTTTCTCCTCTGTAAATGTACTTGTCTCTCCCTCAGTTTTCTGACTATACTTGCAACTTAACTGTGGCCCCTTCCCCTCTCTTTCAGCAGTGAATACTGAGCAGAAATAATTATTAATATTATCTGCTATTACATTGTCCCCCTCAAGAAAACTTCCACTCTCAGTCTAATTATTCCACTTTTTGTTTTTCTCCTTTCACTTATATACTTAAAAAAAGTTTTCCCCCCTTTACCCACTGACTGGGCCATTTTCTCTTCAGCCTGTGCTTTTGCATATCTGATTACCTTCTTAGCCTCCTTCTGTCTAACAAGATACACCTCTTTGTCCTCATTCTTCTGCGTCTGCTTAAATTTCTTAAAGGCCAACTTTTTTGCTTTCACAATACTTGCTACTTCTTTTGCAAACCACAATGGCTTTCTTTTTCTTGTGTTTTTCCTAACTCTTTTGACACAAAGTTCTGTTGCTTTTAGAATTGCACTTTTTAATTTTTCCCACTTATCCTGCACTCCTTCCAAGTTCTTCCACTCTGCCAAAGAATCCCTTACAGAGTTTCCCATCTCTACAAAATCAGCCTACCTAAAATCTAACACCTTTGTTTTTGTGTGCGATGGGTCAGTCTCTGTCTTTATTTTGAACCATACTGCTTGATGGTCACTGGATCCCAGATTTTTACCCACATTTATGTCAGATATTCTGTCACCATTTGTAAGTATTAAGTCTAATATTGCGTCCTTACGAGTGGGCTCCCTCACCAATTGCTGGAGGGATGCTCCTTGCAAGGAATTCAGCATGTCCCTACTTCTGGTGGAACTTGCAACAGGCAGCTCCCAGTTTACATCAGGTAGATTAAAGTCTCCCATGATTATCACCTCTCCTTTTAATGCCATTTTATTGATGTCCTGCAATAGGCTCTTGTCTAGTTCTTCTTCCTGACCTGGTGGTCTGTAGATCACCCCTATACGAAGAATCGCCTTCTCCCCTGTTTCTATGGTCACCCAAAGGGCCTCCGTTTATACTTTTTATTAAGGTAGTCTTTATATATTTTTTTTCACATATATTGCAACCCCTCCTCCAATTTTTCCCATTCTGTCCTTCCTAAATAAAGTATATCCTGGTATAGCTATGTCCCAGTCATGATTTTCATTGCACCATGTCTCTGTAATAGCCACAATATCCAGTTCATCCCTTGTCATTATTGCAATTAGTTCTGGGATTTTATTTCCTAAGCTCCTAGCATTTGCACACATAGCTCTTAAAGTTGTGTTTGTGCTTCTCCTGCTGCTAGCTATGTTCATCTTTCTGCCTATATCTATTCGGTTTTGATCGGCATTATCTTCTGTTGCAGTGGATAGGCTTCCTGTTCCATTTGCCTGCAGAGACAATACCTCTAGGTTGGGGGAGCAGATTTCTTCATTCTTATTTGGTTCACTGCCCCCCTCTGCTAGTTAAAAAAGTTGCTTATGAAGCTTCCAAACTTCTCACTTAATATTCTTGTTCCCCTTGAAGATGGGTGCAGGCCATCACTTTTATATAAGGCTCTGTCTTGCCAGGTAGCTTGACTTTGACCTAAATATCCAAATCTCTCCTCATTGCACCAATTCCTTAGCCAAACATTGAAGTTTCTAATTCTCAGAGTTCTATCTTCCCCTTGTTGTACTGGCAATACAGTGGTTGCCACCTGTTTTAGAGCAGTTCCTAACTTTCTAAATTCATCTTTTACGGCCATGACTTCAGCATTAACCAGGTCATTTGTGCCTAGGTGGACGATGAAATCCACCTCCCCATCTTTTCTTGCTGCCTTTACAATTCTTAGCATGCGTTCTTTATCTCTTGGAGCTGTGGCTCCAGGTAAGCACCTTACTTGTTTAGGGTTACAGCTGTGTGGGATGCACACCCACTTGGAGATGCAACTGCTTAGGGGTGTCACTTGAGTGCAGTAGAATCAACAAGGACTTGCAGAAACTAGCACTGTAAGTGCTTCCACTTAGAAAATATGTATACATAATTAAAAATAAAGCCAAATGACATAATTTATGATTTTTTGTATTATCAGTATTATTATTATTATTATTATTATTATTATTATATTGCCAAATTAGGCCGAGGGGGCAGCCATTACAGTTGTGCCTAGGGGCATCCGGGACATCAGACCCTGCACAAAGGTATGAATATATTATGTAAATACAGAGATATTGTAAAATGACAGTATTTGTAGCCTCTTCTGCTTTGGAAAGCTGCCTCATAGAACTATTGCTATTTAAGCCTTCACAATTACCATTTATTTACATTATACTGTATTAACATTTCCTGTCCACTTGCAGGAAAACATAACCCACTTTGGATGTATTACTCCATCATTTGTTCAACCCTACAGTCTCTTTGTGGGATCTCCCACGAAATGCAGTCCCCCAGCTATCAGCTGCTGAATAGTCTAAATTTGGCATCTTACTCTTTCTTCCACAACTGTCATCTGTTCTGCTCCTCCCTCTCCTCTGTAACTTTTGCTCCATGTCCTGTCTCAGTCTCCAGTTGTCTCTTGGACGCTATCTATTTTCGCTGTTACCTTGCATCTTCAATCTCCTTTCCAGCACTTTTGGTAAGTCTATAATTTTCCCTAAACTTCTACATATACAGTATATGTACATGACATAGACATTTCCTTACTAGATTATATTATAGTGATAATGAAGTGAACGTTCATGTCAATAGTATGTTATAATATAATTCATGCTAGCAAAGAAAGGTATTTTATCATTCTTATATACATTATCTGAATACTTTTATGTTATTTTGTTGCTAATATTTTTTATTGTTGTTGTGAAACCAATATGACAGTACTTTTTCTATACAATTTATGCATTAGTTACATCAAAGTCAAATTTATCATTTACATTTTGCTTTCAATCGAATATAATTTAATAGTACTTAATAATATTAATGTTAAAACACATTTATTTCCATTTGTTAGATTCTTTTTATTGCCTATATTGAATATTCCCATGTTGCAATTTATTATTGGTTATATATTTTTTGTATTTCATTTTATGTTTCATTAGATGTACTGTACTTGTCTTTTTGAAATTTTTTGTCAATTTTGAGCTTCCATGTGCAATGTTTTTTCAGGTATAGTTTTAACAAACCGAGAAAAGATTTCAGTGGTGCCTAAAATAACTTCTGACTGCACAACAGGTGTCATGTGTCTCAAAGGCTGCAGAGAAAAGAACATGGGGGTTGGTTTGAAAAGTAGATGCTAACTTTAGCACAGTATACTATGATCGCTGTTTATATTAAAGCTTCAGGTTTTTGTATAACTAAAAATATACTCCTGCTAATTTATTAAACGCTCTTGTCACAGTTTATTGGAAATTATACTTCATTGATAGTAAGACTTTCATGTATAGGTCAGATTAAAGTCAAATATGAATGCATATCATTCATATTTCTCCAGATATTTCCATATAAGAAATCTAATTATAAAATATATTATCTTGCCATTTATTGCAACTTTAGCAGAAGTAAAGTACAGTATATCTTTCCCCGTCTTTACATACAGCAAATCTAAGAATGCCTAAAATATCTGATATGGTGGTGACATGGTACAAACAATTTAAATGGCATTGCATTGTGGGTTTTAATTATACTGCATTATGGTATTTATCAGTATTTTATATAACGATAAGATGCAAATATGTCACTCATGGTTAGATTTTGCACAGCCTCAACATACTGGTCTTTGTAAACTGTTAAACACTTACAATATATTAAGCTGCTGATTACACAGCATTTGACATATACATAAAGTATATCTAAACGTAGAGATGTTTCAGTGATGGGCCAATGCTTGGTTATTGAGCCACATGGTACTGTTATGTGAGCATAACACGGTTATGTGAGCATAAGGTACTGGAGAAGGATCCAAAAATCCCTCTCTGGAAAAAATGCTAAGTTGTATGTTAATAGGCCAACCATTGCTAACACCATTGAAGACAGTGTTATTTCATCAAGATGCAAAAAGCTTGTTTTTTTTAGATTTTTCTTTTTAAACATAAGAGCACCACAGTCATTATTAATGGGAACTGGTGTTTTGCATTACTTTGCTCCTTTTGGTAAAATATCTATATATACCATGTGCAAGGCTGGTACACATCCGTTCTCTAGTACCCACACAGAGGAGAAATCCTTTGATGGTTACTTACCATCAAAGGATTTCTCCTCCTTTGGCCAGTCTATACTAAGTAGGCCACATCTCCAGATACTGTGTGCAGTCTATGCTGAGAATGCCACATCTCCAGATACTGTGTGCAGTCTATTCTGAGTAGGCCACATCTCCAGATCCTTTGGGCAGTCTATTCTGAGTAGGTCACATCTCCAGATACTGTGTGCAGTCTATGCTGAGAATGCCACATCTCCAGATACTGTGTGCAGTCTATTCTGAGTAGGCCACATCTCCAGATCCTTTGTGCAGTCTATTCTGAGTAGTCCACATCTCCAGATACTGTGTGCAGTCTATGTTGAGTAGTCCACATCTCCAGACACTGTGTGCAGTCTATGCTGAGTACACCACATCTCCAGATACTGTGTGCAGTCTATGCTGAGAAGGCCACATCTCCATATACTGTGTGCAGTCTATGCTGAGAAGGCCACATCTCCAGGTTTATGTCTTGTTGGTGAATGACACACATTGCAAGAGCAGAGACCCTGGCTGATCATGATCAGCATAGGTTTTTTCACCTTTAAAAAAAAATATGTTTCTGAAATGTGATCACTCTCAAATTGAACCAAAGGTTAGTGCTCACTGATTAACAACTAGTTACTGTATTGTGAAATTTTGCAGTGGTAGGCTGCAGGGGAAAGGGGTCCAGCGCCGAGTCCCTCCTCGTGATATTAGAAAAAAATACAAATGCCCTCCTCGTGATATGCCCACAAAAAATTGTGCAAAAGTGTGGAAATTGCCAAATAGAGATTCGGAATCCGGCCCATAGGCTGACTTGTTACTACTAATTTGGGGAGTAATAGGTATCCTATATCCTCACACAGAAGCCACAACTAGCATGTGTCTATGCCAGGTTGGGCTAGTCACACTTTAATAGGGAAAGCTCCAATTTGTTAAGCAAGAGACATCCCTTACAGGACTTCGGTCCTTTATACCAGCAAAACCAGACTCATGCAATTAAAAGTTGAACTCCCAATAGCCATTGTTACGGGAGGGTTAATTCTTGTAAAATGTCAATAAATAGTATATTAATGTGCATCATTACTGATGCAAGCAAACCCACCATAACTACGGCTACCAGAGAACGATTCTGTTTAAAAAAAACAAAGTGACCCGTTTATTTTTATTGGTAGGATCTGTTCTCTAGTATTATTATAATTATTACTTTTTATTATATATATATACCCCCCATAGTTTTAATTAATTACTACCCATTATAATTTCATATACTGTACTGTGCCCACTTCACTATTAATGGAAAATTAACTATTAAAAAATGAATATATAATTACCCCTAGCACAGTAGTGGTTATTACTTATCCTTCTACTTCTTTTTTATCCAACATAGTTCAGAGTTAAAAATGAAAACCCAGAACAATTGAAGCAGATGGTCAACTAATAAACAGTGGTTTCAATCTAATAGACATGAATGTCTTCAAATAGTTTCATTCGTAATAATGTACTGCAATTCTGTGCAAAGCTCAAACCATATGTGTAAAGTTGAAATATAATTATTTATAGCAGCGTTTCTTAACCTTCTGATGCTCAATACTCATCCCAGTGATTAATAATCAATACTCATCAACTTTTAAGACACAAATAAAATAAACATACATTATGGTCCTAAGCTAGCAGAGCAGTGATAAAATACATTGTGCCAAACGCATTTTGAGAACTAGCGCCAGACTGTATACACTAGACCCCCTCCCCCCATAATAGTAAGAAGGATTTGCTAAAAGAGAGACAGCTGATGGTGTTTTTGATCAAAGTCTGGGATGTCATGCTTGTATATCTATCTATCTATCTATCTATCTATAGATAGATAGATAGATAGATAGATAGATAGATAGATAGATAGATAGATAGATACTGTATATTGTGTGCAGCATCCTTCAGTGCCAAATCCTGAATACCGTATAGTAATTATATACACTGTATAGCTAATTAATGACTTCACCGTGTAGATGTGGCATCTCATCAAAATGTTCAGTAGGTTTATTTTCCTCAAAACTAAATCTTAATCACACATGACAGTATAGCGTCCCTGCTACAACTGCCTATCTTGCATTGCTTATCACATATCAGTTTGTTGCATGGTGTGTGCGTATACTAATGGTCTAATTATAGTTCTATAAGGCTGAGCAACTCACTTGGCACCTGATAGCGTATTAGGCTCTGTACACAGAATGCAGCTGCCAGCATTACTTTGTGTATCACTGAACACCAATGAGATATCTAGATGTGGTGACATCAATAGTTTGGTGGGTGACATATAAGCCAAGTATGTGGACAAATAATCATCATGAGAATAGCAGGCATTGAAGGAATGCGGGCAATGAAATCCAGATGTCATTGACTTGCAATCAAAATATCTTTATAAAAAGTCTAAGCATCATTTCTGATAAGCGACTGTTATACCTTTGACTATAGCGAAGATACCTTGATAAGCAATGCAAATGCTACGTATCATTTTCCCTGTATATCCCTTTATCAACTGCTATACAGAACACCCTTTTTATTGTACATAAATGATAAGAGTGAGCCTGGGTAGAAGTCAATAATACACTATGAGACTAGTGATAGAAATCTGGAGTCATGGACAGATATTAGTCCAAGACAGATTAGAACAGATGAGCCCTGAGCCAGATACCAGTGCAAGAAAGGTGATAGCTGGGTGGGAAGGTGGGATGTCCAAGAATGGTGAGAACAGGTGGGGCCAGAAACAAATTTAAGTCCAAGAAAAGTGAGAGCAAGCAGGGCCAGAGCCAGATATCAGTCCAACAATGGGAGAGTAGGTGGGTCCAGAGCTGGATATCAGTTCCAGAAAAGTGTGAGCAGGCAGGACCAGATATCAGTCCAAGACAGGTAAGAGCATGCAGGGCCAGAGATAGATATTAATCCAAGAAGGATGGAAGCTGGAGAAGGGGGTCAGAGCCAGATATCAGTCCAACAATGGGGAGAGCAGGTGGGGCCAGAGCTGGATATCAGTCCAAGAAAAGTGTGAGCAGGCAGGGCCAGAGCCAGATATCAGTCCAAGACAGGTGAGAGCATGCAGGGCTAGAGACAGATATTAGTCCAAGAAGGGTGGAAGCTGGGGAAGGGGGTCAGAGCCAGATATCAGTCCAAGAATGGTGAGAGGAGGCAGGGACAGAGCCAGATGTCATTTCAAGACAGGTGAGAGGAGGCAAGGACAGAGCCAGATATCAGTCCAACAATGGGAATAGCCTGCAGGACAAGAGCCATATATCAGTCCAAGAAAAGTGAGAGCAATCTGAGCCAGAGACATATATCAGTCCAAGAAGGGTGAAAGCTGGGGAGGGGTGTCAGAGCCAGATATCAGTCCAAGAATGATGAGAGGAGGGGGGTAGGGGCAGAGCCAACTATCTTAAAAAGAATAACAGAAGATGCAAACCAGCCCACATAGGTAAGATGGAACTGGCAGCACTTCAAATTGTTTTAATCCAGCAGTCTAGAAAACCTAGAAAGAAAATAACTATCAGCACGTATATAGAAACAGAAAGTAAACGATTGGATTATCGTTACAATATAAAATGATTATTGAATTTTATAAATTGCTTTAAAGAATTTAAAATATATAAAACACACCATGGTATCACATAAAAATATTTTTGGGGAGACACCCACTGAATAAAATTACCTGGAGAGTCCATTCCTATGTATGCCCCATTACGTTAATGCACTTTATTAAATTCAATAATTATTTTATACTGTATAAGCCCTGCTAGTTCTTTTCTTTCTTTGTTATCTTAACAAAAATAGTTAAAGCTGGGTGGGGCCATAGCCAGATATCAGCCCAAGAATGGTGAGAGCTTGACAAAACCCGATATCAGTCTAATGGGGTGAATTTAGGGGTCAGGCCGCCCCTAGGCACAAAATTTTAGGGGTCATGGCCACCCCCCCCCCCCCCCCTATTTTAATGTAATCATTATTAAGGTATAAGTCTATAGACTACATACATATTGTACTGTAGCCCACCTCAAAAAAATGTAAAGCAGTCTGGACTGCTAACTGTATGGAGGACCCGGACGGAGGGAGGGTAAATTAACTTTATGTGCAGTCTCAGTCAGTCAGTCTCTCTCACACTGACTGACTGCAGGGAGGTTAGCGCTGCTCAGCCTAGCTGATTTCCCCGCCGCCGGCAGTGAGCCAGAGCAATTCAGCTCAGCTCACTCAGCGGCGGAGCCAGACGTGCAAGGGTACCGTTGGAGATAGCCAGTGATGCACTCTGCATGGCAGAGCGGGTGGGCAGCGGCGGGTGATGAGCGTCAGTGCCGCCAACATATGATGAATGATGTCGGCGGCGCCGCCGCCGCCGCTTGTCACTTGCCGCTGCCCACCCACTCTGCCATGTTGCTATTTAAAAGATCGTCAGCCTGCTGTGCCGCCCTTGATTGGTGCCGCCCTGAGGCCCGTGCCTCATGGGCCTAGGCACAAATCCGGCCCTGTAGACACAGTGAGATTTACCAGTCAATTTGACTATACAGTCGATCGAACATGGTTTTAAGCTTTCGATCCCGTTTCAATGCCGATGTGCACTCCTGTTTAACTGAATTCGAATAGCCAAACAGAATGGAAGTCAAAACTATATAGTACAGATCTGTACTATATAGTCAAAATTTAATGCGTGCGTTTGGCTTGCCGTGTGAGTCAATCTAGATTGAATAGATCTAGGGATCGAATAGGAGATAAACTGGAGAAAAAGTGGAGATAGAGTGGAAGGAGATAACACACCAGCCAATCAACTCCCATATTTCAAACACAGCTGATTGGCTGATGTGTGATCTCCATCCAATTTATGTCCATTTTATCTTTTCGCCAGGCTTAATACAGCTGCCCCTATGTTTGATCAAAAAGAAGATCCAGTATCCAGGTGATTACATGATATGAATGGCAGAATCAAACCAAACATCCAGACATGAATAAAGTGGACGTTTCAGACTGATTGTAGCATTGAGAAAATGTTATGTGAAGGTCTCTGTTTTCAATAATTCATCCATTTCAAGAAGCCACTTTTGAAGAACTGTTAACATTAATTATTTATAGTTTTAGCCTAATCAGTATTTAGTTATTCTCATTAGGGGCCAAATGTAATTCGGTGTGATTTTTTTACATATTTTTTAGTCAGCTACAAAATCTTAGCAAATAGCACATGCGAAATGTAATTAATGTAGGTGTGAATTTTTAGACAAAGTCAGAAATCACTTGCGGTTTCTGGCAAATTTTAGTAACAGGAGTGTCCGTTTTGTGTAAAATAAAAAAAACGGCTTGGGGACCCTTCCCCGGGCATAACCAGCATCAGGCTCCTTGACTGGGTACCCGGGGGAATGGGGACCCCCCAATAAAGGGGTCCCCCCAGGCTTAACCCTTCCAGGGCTAAAAGCCTGGGATCCCTGGGCGGTGGACACTGGCTGATAATTTTGTTGTTAAATTTTGTTTAAACATTCAACATTGGATTATCTTGTGGAACAGCAAGTTCCAGCGAGCCTCCTCTGGATGCAGGGACTTGGAGAACCACAAATCCCAGTATGCGGGGCATTAAAGGGCCTGCTTTGATTTGTAGTCCCACAGCATGACCAATGTGACAATAAAATCACACAGACACCCAGTACAGTACAGCTTTATTACATACATGCATACACGCATTAATACGCGCAAACAGACATATATTCACCTTGTCCCACGCTCCCCTGAAGGTCTGTCCAGTAGGGCTTTAGGGGGTTAAAATATAAAAAAGTGCCAGTGTGCACCTTGTCTAATTTTTTTTTTGTGATTTTTGGTAATTATTAGGGTGCTATTTGAAAAATCGTACCTTATTCCATCACGAGTTGTATACTTTTTAATGGATACAAAAAGGTTTCTCAGGGTAGATGCGCAAAACAAAACCAGATGCAGCTCAGTGCAACATATAAAGTGAAATCCCACTTTCACAGATAGACAGAATAATATGGCCACAAGCGCCACTGGTGTTTGCAAATAAATAGTGCACCCAATGTGGATGTAAATGAATGACACAGTCACCACAATAGGGATTGGTTCCCTTAAACGGTTGGCAGGTGTCAGTTATCCAATCAATAGCTCAATGTCGACTCCATATGCTCTATATAAACATATAAAAAAGAGCAAAATAGCGCAATATGTTTCAAACATATAACGTTTAATAATGATGTGCACTTAAAAACGTAGACAGGTTAAAAAGCAATAAACTGATCTCCAAGGCAAAGCAGCAGTCCAGTGTATCCCTGATGGAATTAGGGCAGCATTTCTCGGTCCAGACCAAGGGGTTGCTAACACAAGGATCAGGGTGATCGCCACAGTGATTTTTAATGAAAAAACATCTGGATTTGATTTGTAATGTACGAATTCCTACGTAATGGCAAAACTTAGGAATTTTACTGCAATTTGTACACTACTACATTTTCGGAAAACATGCGATTTTGACAGTTTTTATCGCACAGTTCACAAAAATCACACCTAATTACATTTGGTCCCTGGCTAATAATTAAACTTAATTCATCTGTTGAATCAGTCAAATAACTGATTTTAAGATATATTTTATTGATTTGGGTTTTTTCTCTTCAGCTGCTGTTATCAATGCATGGCAGTATCTAAAACTTGCAGTTATCATAGCAGGATTTAGCTCACTGGCTGGCTAGTCTCTGTGGACATAGCTATAAGTATCCTGTTTTTCTCAAGCATCAATTTCTACCATGGAAAATTACAGCCTACCCCTTATTTATTGACAGCAGTAAGCAAGGGATTATATATTCCACACAGTTTATCATCTAACTTCTTACACAGTCATAGGTAAACATACAGTCATTAGTAAACATATAGTAAAACAAAAAAGTAACATATATGTATATATATTATAATAATAATAATAATAATATTATAGATAACGGCTGCGTAAGTATAAAGTATTTTATTTGAAAGTTACAATCTGTAAACAAAATGAAATTCCTGATTCAGTCAAGTTTGCTGTTTTCTTAGTATTATATTTTTTTCATAGATAAATTGCAACTTCCTAGTTTTAATTGCTCCTATCCCTCATTTTTGATATGTGCCACAAGGGAACAACACAAGTTATTTGTGACACTTAATTATTTAGAAGTAATCCATGACACACTGTACATCATGTACATTGTAGAAAAACTAAGCTATGACTCACTTAATGCACTTTTAGTGGTGATCAGCACAATTGCATTGATTTGTAATGTGCCACAGTGCTCTGCTGCCCTGGACAGTCGAAAACACACAGCACACATAAAACAGGGACACACAGGGAAACAAAATACAAAGTTTATGCCTGTGAGTAATATAATTATCTATTTGGCCAGGGCAAGGAAAGAAGATACTTGGACTGAGGAGCGATAATAAAGTGAGATTGGTGGTTTTAAAGAATCCATTGAAGTACTTTGGAGACAATGAGCCAGATGAAATGACACCCAAGTTTGCTAGAAGTGTGACTTCCCAGCCAAACTCATACATTTTTTAAAGCAGCAATCATGGTTTTGCCTTTAAAAAAATTGCTGCTTTAATAAAATGTATGAGTTTGGTTAGTAACCCGCAACTTTGGCCAACCTGGGTGCAATTACATCTGGCCCAGGTGATAGTTATGATGAAGAGATGATACAGATGGAGCCGGCCTGGTCTTTGCAGGGGATGGCGGCAGAATCACCAGACACCATCCCCCGCCAGCCGCCATCTGATCTGCGAAAGGGGACGCGCGTGCACGTCCCCTTCCGACGGCACTTCCCCCGGGTCCCCGCCGGCTTGCTGGCGGTCACCCGGGGTCCCCACCGCCTCCCCACTCCCCCTCACCGCCTCCCCTAACCCTGTCCGTCTCCCTGAAGCGGAGATGGACAGGGTTCCCGTCGCCCTGCCGCCCGGAAACTGAGATGTGCGTGCGTGTGAGACGCACGCGCGTCTCAGTCAGACGGAGCGCCTCGCCGCTGGCGGATCGCCAGTGGAGACAATCTGGCGATTCGCCAGCAAGAGGGAGCCCGGCTCCATCTGAACATCAATAATTGTTTTCTTAGGAACTCCAAATGGTTATTTTTTATTCCTTAGCAACTGGACATGGAGCCTAGGTCGCCCCCAATGCAACCCATGGAGCCCTGTTCCACCTCAGATTAACTTTCTGCCTGGTGAATAGAGCAGTTATGACCATCACAGATTTACCACAAGGCAAACTAGGTGCCTGCCCAGGGCCTTACACAACTTTTGTTGTAGATGTATTTTGGTACTAAGCTTTCCTGTACATTTAATATAAAGGAATACATACGGATGGACTGGCAGATGGGATGCTGGCAGTTAGAATTCAGGCACCAGCATCCAGGAGGAGGGAAACTTGGGGGGTTGGGTAAATATACTTACCCTCCCCCCCCAAAACCTAACCCCCTTTCCTGCACCACACATCTTATTTCTAGCCCTCCCTGTTAGTGACTAACCCTAACCTTCCTATCACACATGCTTACCCTCCCACCCCACAACCTAACCCCCTCCTCGCAGCCTAACCATGACCCCCCCCTCCTATCTCACATCCTAGCACTAATTCCTTCCTAGTGCCTAAACCTAACACCACCACCACCCAGGGCCGTCTATTCGTATGGGCTTAATGGGCACTTGCCCAGGAGCCCCAGGTATATAAGGGCTCTTTACTGATAGCTGAGGATCCCCTTTTTCCAGGGATACCAAAATTTTGAAAATCGGCCCTGGGGAACTGGAGATATCCAACTTCAAAACAGCAGTCCACATCCGACCTGTTAATTGCAATTCCCAGTCAAATTTCTTAGGTTCTCTCTGACTTAGAGTTTTTCTGAGAGTATATTCCAAAATCTGAAACTCTCCCCTTTCTGTCAACACTAGCAGCTTGTCTCTATCTTGCCCAGAACCAGAGATATCAGCCTTTCAGCAGCCAGTCCCTACTCCAGCTCCAAATGTCTGGTGTACAGTTTTATATTTTTGTCATTGGATTGATCTGGCTCCTGATCTCTGATCCCCAAGTTCCCAGCGCCTCCTGAAAGTTGGGACTTATACTTATACTATTGAAGGCTAAAAAATCTATTTCCAGATAATGGCGATATTTGCAGTCAAACAAGCTGCCCTTCCACCGGAAAATGACAAATATTAGGCCTACTCCCTTATTCAACCCTCCACTGCATATAAAGCACCCCCTACCTCCCTGGAAGTCATTTACAAGGGACCCTTCATTCAGCTCAGTGCCCCCTTCCACACGTTAGTGTTCTCCCCACCACCACCTGTGCAGTAAAGGAGTAATTAGCAGAAGTTACTGCTCCAGGTAAGATAGAGCACCCCCTGCCACCTGTGGGACATTAAAGCTGCTGCCGATAGCACCCCCCACCCCTAGGAGGGGAGAATGGGTAAGGGCCCCAGTGCGTTGCTTTGCCCAGGGGCCCACACTGCTGTTAAGATGGCCCTGCCACCACCACCCTCCCCCATGGGCCAGTTCTGCCTCCATCATGATGCCGGCAGTCAGGACCCCGGTTTCGGCATATCTATGGATTTCGGGATTATGGCAACAATATTCTGACTCAAGGCATCCTGAAGGCTGGGATGTTAACTTCATCCAAATGTGAGGAAAGGCAAATTGCTTATAGGTAATTGGTTTGAAGGAAGCTGCATAATGCTGTGAGGTTCATGTACATTTGGTATGAGGAGCTGACAACTCAATTTAACAATAAGAAAAAAACAAATTGTTTCCCTCAGCACACTGAATGATATCAGTAACCAGATATAAAAACCACATAGTAGTAGGATTCAGAGATCTTGGTTACATATATTTGCAAATACATGGATAAGCCCCCAAACCATCTGTCAAGGCTTCTCTGAGGAATGGGGGTTTCTATTGCTATATCTTGGTACAGGGTGCGGTACCTCAAAAATCAACATAAGCCCAAAAGCCCAGCGCAGACACCAGTGAAAAAACTAAATTGTAAATAGGTGTTAGTGTTAAGAAGCCAGAGCTATGTACAAAAAGTGATACAAAAGTGATGAATGGAATTAAAATATTTAAGGAATAGTGTTAATTATAGTGGCCAATTTAAAAGACCAAACAGTCATTGACGGTAACAGTTACATCAGAGAATATTGTGCCATGGTTATAGCCAATCAGCCACAATAGAAAATCATGGAGCTCAACCCATTGTGAAAGGTCACAAGATCTTGTTTAAGAATGCAGGGAGGATGCTAACACAACAATGGTTACTTTAGGATATAGTTTGGGAAATTGGTGGAAGTACCAGATTGAAGTGCCAATGTTGTAGAGAATGTGACTGTATAAAATAAAGTAATGCATATACTTGGATTCCCGTTGCGCCTACATAACAGATTAAATTAAATTAAATTAAGCAAGTACTCACATAAAACTAATTAGGGAGTACTGATGTCCATGTATTTAGGGGGTGATTCCAGTTGGTTTGAAAAGCAAACTCCTTCATTAATGGACAAAACAATGGGGGTGATTCTGGTTCATTCGGTCCCTGGTGCATGTGCAGGGCTGCTGTGCGGACGCCTTTGGCGACTTGCGCAGTCACCAAGGTTTTCGCACAGGAGGGCGCATAATAGAGGCAGGCAGGGGGCAGCCTTATGGGGATGCCCAATGTTTCTTGGGGCGTATCCACGAAAACGCTGGGTACACCCAGGAAAACGCTGGGCGTCCACATGTGAATGCAGATTTATGTTGACCTTTTGACTGTTGACCTTGCCGATGACGACAATAAGCTTTGTCAGTATTGACATAATGTATGTCAACCCTTTTTAGGTGTCCACCTAGTTACTGTCGACACTGTCGACCATTAGTGGTCTAATTAGCGACTGTCGACCTAGAAATTGTCTATATGATGACTGCATACCTTTTTATAAACTTGCCCCTTTAACACATAACCACTAAACAGTTCTGTGTAAAGCACTGTTTAACATGTTGGTGAAATAATAACATTAAAGGGCCACATATTGAATGCTGTAGTTTGAAGAGGGTAAAGAGGCTAAGGCAGATTGGGAATATTGTGATTCTAAAATCAGTATGTCCATAGTATACAGTATGCTGCTTCTTTAGTTTTACTATGTATCTTTCGGCCCTCCAGCTGTTGTTGAACTACACCTCCCAGCATGCCCTGCTACAATTTTGCTATTTGCCCATGCTAAAACTGTTGCAGGGCATGCTGGGATGTGTAGTTCAACAACAGCTGGAAGGCCGAAGGTTCCCCATCCATGCTTTAGAGCAAGAAAAATAGCTAACTCTTAAAGGTGCAACTTTTATTTATCTTTAACATGTTTGGAACTTTACAAAGTTTTTCTTTTTACTTTGGTTCACTCACATTTTTGTTTTTAAATAAAATCAAGGATACTGCTCTTCTCTGTCAACTATATATTAAATTCACATACATATTAAGGCCTAAACCCTAAATTAACATAATAATACCTTTTACATTTTACTTAAAATTATTACAAAAGCGTTGTGAATAAGCTAACATTTTATTTCATCAAAGTTACCATGGTATTGTCACGTGATATAGTAAAACTTCTTGTGTATAAGGAAAAAACAAAGACAATTTACACTGCTACACAAAAGGGTTTTCTGTAATCTGTACAGCTATATTGTTCTCTTCGGTATATGGTCTTTATGTCAACACTATTAAGGTTGACATACATTGGGTCCACAGGCCTTAGGTCGACACAAGAAAAAGGTAGACATGCCTAAGGTCAACAGGGTCAAAAGGTCAACAGAAGCATTAGGTCAACATTGGGATTGTTGACAGTCAAAAGGTCAACATGGGTGCATGAATCCATAAAAAAAACTCTGGCATTGGTAAGAAATCCCAAAATGAGATTAGATTGTGTTATAAATTGTGCAATGTCTAAATGATTGTGTCTTTTTAGGTAAAATATGGAAAATAACAATGATAACACTCGTGACAAACCAGATGAGACACTTAATAATGACCCAGTTTCAGCCAATCAGAATGGGCTACTGATGCCAAATGAAGAGCCTTCAAAAGTCATTGGCTTGCAGCCCAGCGAAAAGGATTCAAGTGGATCAGCTGACCATGACATTGCAGAAGAACTGAGCAGACAACTGGAAGACATCATTCAGACATATGCCTCTGCTGACACTGTCACTAGTGACATCCAGAGCACTGATTTGTCACATAAGGAAGACCAACCCAATGATGATGTAGAATTCGAGGATGCAATTGTGGAGGAGTCTAAAGAACCACTATCTCTACCAAATGTCTCATCGGCCAAAGAATCTGCGTCAAATAAAGAACAAAAGCTAGAGAAGAAGATGCTAAAAGGTCTAGGTATGAGTTTCATTCAGTTTTGTACTAGATAGAGGAGACACCTTTGACACAACAAGCAGTTTGGCTATACAGTATTTACACTGAGCTAATACATAAATCATCGCTATTGTGTATTGCACAATTTGAAAAACAATTTAACACATACCGTTCTCTTCTCATAAATATTTACTGTAATTAGTTGCGTATTGAATTACAGCATATTTTATTATATCTGTTTTATAATATAATACAATACAAAGTAGTCTGCACAATGTGAAGATACATTGTACCGCTTTAGAGATGACAAGCAGTTATGGTTAGGCATGTTATAGTAAGTTTCTGTCTAATGAGAGATAAGCCATTTTAGGGCCAATTTATCATGGATCGCATATTGAATGTGATCTGGCCAGGATTTTATTGCCCAAGATCAGGGCCGTAACTAGGTGTTTGCTAGCGGTGCCTTGTCCACCTCGCATCTGCACTGTGGGAACATCTGCTGGCACACACAGGGCCCTCAATAGCAGTCGGGTAATAATGAGGAGGCAGACAAAGCACTCACAGGACTTGAAAATCATGCAGTACAAACTTGTGAAACCCACCTAATTATATGGACAGAACCAAAATCCCAACATTGATAATGTTCCAACTGCCAGCATCCCAAACATAAGTACGCACGTTGGCTAGCATTAGGCAGGGAGGCTAGGTTTAGGCACTAATGGGGAACTTATTGTTAAGGCCCATACACACTTTGCGATTTTGAGCTGAAAGCCGCTCAAAACACCAAGTTTGAGCGTCTTTCAGCTCAAAGCCGCCCAGTGTTTATGGCTCGGCGATGAACGGTGAGTGGTGATAAGCGCTCCCGAATCATCACCGGGAAAGCCGTTCATCTGCTGGTATTACCAGCAGATGAGTGGCATTGAAGATGGCTTTGCATAGCTCTGCACTATGCAAAGCTGTCCGCCCCCCCACTGACAGCGTTGGGCAGGGGAAAGTGGCTCAATGTGTCTGCACTGAGCAGCTTTACCCCCAGCGATGGCAGCGGTCATCGCTGTTCATACAGGCTGAGCATAATCGCCCAGTGACTGTGTATGGACCTTTAGGTTCCAGGAAAGATTAGGCTGCAGGGAGACACTTAGAAGAGGGGGTTAGGGTTAGGATGCAGGCCAGAAGGTTCAGGTAGGTCAGGGTTAGGCACTAGCAGGTAGGGTTGGGGCTGGGGGAAGGTAAGTATACTTACTGGACCCCTGTCAGGATGCCAGCATCGCTATTGTGACTGCCAGCATTCCATTCACCGGTCATCTGTATATTTTCCGCTAAGACGGATATTGTCATAGGAAAGGGATGAAGGCCCCTATATTTTTGGGTATGGATCATTGGGTAGACAACAAGTAGGTCGACATGCATTAAGGTCGACATGACTCAAGGTCTACATGGGTTAGGTGAACAGGGTCGTTAGGTCGACACAATCATTAGGTCGACATGGGGTAGGTCGACAGTCAAAATGTCATGGCACTGGACATGGTGGGAGAATAAAATAATGGGTACTTATGTATTATCTGGGCTCCCATGTTAAATGCACCCCATTTTTTCATACACCTACTATCCAACTACGCATGGAGTTTATTTTATATAGTGTGGCGAGCGGACGTGGTCTCATAAGAAAAACGGGAGCCCAGATATTACATAAGTACCAAATAATGTGCCCGAAGCATGGAGAGCGCAGCGAGCCATGCAAGGGGATGCGGTGCTTCATTTCAACGTCTATGTCGACTGTGTAAAACTGTGGGACCACAAAAAAAAAAGAAAAACCCCAACCAAATCTAATTCTCTCTGCACATTTTACATCTGCCCCCTGCAGTGCACATGGTTTTGTCCATCTAAGAAGGATTTTGTCAGAAAGAGTGAACTAGAATAAGGCCTTAAGTGTGTATGCACAGCTAGGTCAGCAGAGGTGCCCACCGGCCAATCCAATGGCCCAGTGGCAAACCAGCATTAGACATATATGCAGACCACTGAGAATAGCTCAACTGAATCAGGGCTAATATACATAACATGCTGTGCATAATCATAAGTAATAACCTGAGAGATCTTAAACTCACCACTTGATAGGATTTTACTATGCGTTACAAATAGATAGGATTACATTTATATTCCATTAAAATATAAGCAATTTTGTTCTTGTTGAAAACCAGATTATTAAAGCACCACTCATAAAACACATTTGCATTTCTTGCAAGTCAAGCAAAGACAACTGTTCTATGTCATCAGAGTCATTTTTTTTCAGTTGTTTCACCTTTAGAGGTATTTTAGCTAAATTAGAGAAAGGAACCAACTTTCATTTTAAAAATTGATTTAGTTTTTGCAAAATTTAGAGTTAATATCTATTGCCATGTCCTGTACTAGAAATCTTTTATATGTTTGCTAATCATAGCCTATTATCAACACTCCAACATCTCTAGCACACATTCAGCAGATGTGAATCTTTCTATGCATGCTCATTAGATTTGCAAATGAATCCATGAATTACCCGAATTCAAGGTTTCCATGGGTATGGTAATAAGGCTTTTTCTTCTTTTCTTCTGAGAGACTAAATAGTTTGAGCGCTGTATTCTTCTATATGTCACAGTAAGTGGAATAATTGATTTAATTCATGTAAACCTAGAGCGTGTCATGAGTGTACACGTGTTCCAAAGTAAGCATGTCCAACTGCTACACATGTTATAGGTGACTATTGAGACATTCTACAGAAATAAGAAAACATTCATGGAAATTAAGAATTTGCTTTAGTTTAAAAAACATATGTGTGTAGTCACTACCATTATTTGCTGTCAGTTTCACTGCTCATGTACTGTGCGATTTCCCTGTTTCAAAGACAAAGGGCCAGATTCTCTAAGCTTCAAAAGTGATAAAATGGAGAGTGATAAACAGCCAGCCAATCAGCTCCTGCCTGACATTTTTCAAACGCAGTCTGTAACATGGCAGGTAGGAGCTGATTGGCTGGCTGTTTATCACTCTCCATTTTATCACTTTTGAAGCTTAGAGAATCTGGCCCAAAGACTTTACAATATCTGTTGTGTGCAGATACATGGGTAATTTTAGATTTAACATATTGTGTAACTGTATTATAATTTAACTGTGTAATTATTATAACAGTTCTGCATGTTGTTCCTCACAATGATATAGTAAGATTTCTTAAACACAAATGAATCCACATCCGTTGTAATATTTATTTATTTACAGTTTCTTATGTAGCGCAGCAGATTCCGTTGCGCTTTACAATGGTAGACAGTGATAAAACAAACTGGGTAACAACAGACAGACTTGGGGGTTAGAGGGCCCTGCTGCAAGCTTACAATCTATACTCCAAGGGCCAGATTAGACATTTAAGACATTGGGCCCGGATAAAGGTAGAGGTGTATATTAGATTGTACATACCTACCAACATGACCCATTCCAGGAGGGACACAATGCTCTGTATCTGAGCTTTCCTTTTAATATAGGATTGTCATCACCTGTGTTGAACTATTTAATTTATAATACAGGAATTTCACCACAGGTGATGGCAATCATAAATTAAGGGGAGAGGCCAGGTAGAGAGGATTTATTATTATTATTTTCTGCCAATTAACCTACCAGTATATTTTTCGATTGCGGGATGAAACCAAAGTAACCGCCCCATACCCCATCCCTGTGCTACTGTGCAGACTCCAGTCTTCCTGTCCTCCAGGTAGGCTTCAACTCTATCCCAAAATGGCACCAAGATTTCTACTGAGCATGTGCAGGGACCATCTTGTTACGGTGTAGTGTGTCTCTGTGGAGATGGAAGTTTTTTACTTAGCTTGAGAGAAACTTGCAATTACATCAGTTTGTTCCTAGTCAAATTCACCTTAGAAAGCCCTGCAATCATAAAACACCTTACATTAATATTAATGAGGAAACTCATAACTCATTACTAGACTGAGGAGTTTGCCTAAAATACTTATTTTTCCTTAAGCATAAAATGTACACTGTTGAGATACAAATCAGGCATTTATAAGCACAATAACACAAATCACCTGAAATTTTAATTTTAATTTGACAGTCTACATTTTCCACTTTGAGGCATAATCCTCAATCTACTAATTACTATATTAATATTCATACAGATCTTAAACAATTAGTTTTCTAATGTAAATGCAGAACATCTAAATGCTGATAAGGATTGAATACAAAGCAGAAATAATAAATAGCAGTACTGTAGTACAATACATTTGTTGCACATAACAGGAGTGGGGCATTAATGTTGGTGATGTGTGCCTGTCTGTTATACTTGTCATCAGGGGCGGGCTGGGCCGGGGGGCAGAGTGCCATATGCCCCCCGGGCCGCTTACCCACCCACTGGCTGCGGGCCGTGCTGCAGCTGGATCAGCTTCTCCAGCCCTCCTGCACTGGCCGCGGCTTACAGAACACGGCCGCGGCTACAGGAAAATGGCCGCCGGCCCCCTGCACTGAGGACATGTTCTCAGTGCAGGAGGCCGGCGGCCATTTTCCTGTAGCCACGGCCGTGTTCTGGAAGCCGCGGCCAGCGCAGGAGGGCTGGAGAAGCTGATCCAGCCGCAGCACGGCCCGCAGCTAGCGAGTGGGTAAGCGCTCTCCCCCCCCCCCTCCCTCACCCCAGCATATGTGTTTCTGTCACTGTGGGGGCATATTTGGCACTGTGTGGGGGCATATCTGGCACTGTGTGGGGGCATATCTGGCACTGTGTGGGGGCATATCTGGCACTGTGTGGGGGCATATGTGTATCTGGCACTGTGGGGGGCATATCTGGCACTGTGGGGGCATATATGTATTTGGCACTGTGGGGGCATATGTGTATCTGGCACAGTGGGGCATATGTGTATTTGGCACTGTGGGGGCATATGTGTATCTGGCACTGTGGGGGCATATGTGTATTTGGCACTGTGGGGGCATATCTGGCACTGTGGGGGCATATGTGTATCTGGCACTGTGGGGGCATATGTGTATCTGGCACTGTGGGGACATATGTGTATCTGGCACTGTGGGGGCATATGTGTCTGGCACTGTGGGGGCATATGTGTATTTGGCACTGTGGGGGCATATGTGTCTCTGGCACTGTGGGGGCATATGTGTCTCTGGCACTGTGGGGGCATATCTGGCACTGTGGGGGCATATGTGTCTTTGGCACTGTGGGGGAATATGTGTCTCTGGCACTGAGGGGGCATATGTGTCTCTGGCACTGTGGGGGCATATGTGTCTCTGGCACTGTGGGGGCATATCTGGCACTGTGGGGGCATATGTGTCTTTGGCACTGTGGGGGAATATGTGTCTCTGGCACTGTGGGGGCATATGTGTCTCTGGCACTGTGGGGGCATATGTGTCTCTGGCACTCTGGGGGCATATCTGGCACTGTGGAGGAATATGCGTATTTGGCACTGTGGCAGAATATCTGGCACTGTGGCGGCATTTGTGTCTGGCACTGTGGGGGCATATGTGTATTTGGTACTGTGGCGGAATATCTTGCACTGTGGGGGCATATCTGGCACTGTGGACATCACATTGTGCGGTGTAATGGGCATCATGGTATGGGGCGTAATGGACATTACGGTGTGGGGAGCATTGGGTAATTGCCATCACAGTATGGGGTGTAATGGGCATCAAGGTGTGCAGCATAATGTGTAATTAGCATCACAGTGTGCGGTGTATTGAGTAATTAGCATCGCAGTGTTGGGCGTAATGTGTAACTGGCATCATGGTGTTCAGCATAATGTGTAATTGGCATTACGGCATGTGGCTTTATGTGTAATGGGTATTACAAGGTTCGCTAAAATGTGCAATCTGCAGGTACACAATACAATCATGGTACAGGCAACGCCCCTTATGATAGGCCACGCCCCTAATTTTTTAACAGATCTTAAACAATTAGTTTTCTAATGTAAATGCAGAACATCTAAATGCTGATAAGGATTGAATACAAAGCAGAAATAATAAATAGCAGTACTGTAGTACAATACATTTGTTGCACATAACAGGAGTGGGGCATTAATGTTGGTGATGTGTTCCTGTCTGTTATACTTGTCATCAGGGGCGGGCTGGGCCGGGGGGCAGAGTGCCATATGCCCCCCGGGCCGCTTACCCACCCACTGGCTGCGGGCCGTGCTGCGGCTGGATCAGCTTCTCCAGCCCTCCTGCACTGGCCGCGGCTTACAGAACACGGCCGCGGCTACAGGAAAATGGCCGCCGGCCCCCTGCACTGAGGACATGTTCTCAGTGCAGGAGGCCGGCGGCCATTTTCCTGTAGCCACGGCCGTGTTCTGGAAGCCGCGGCCAGCGCAGGAGGGCTGGAGAAGCTGATCCAGCCGCAGCACGGCCCGCAGCTAGCGAGTGGGTAAGCGCTCTCCCCCCCCCCCCTCCCTCACCCCAGCATATGTGTTTCTGTCACTGTGGGGGCATATTTGGCACTGTGTGGGGGCATATCTGGCACTGTGTGGGGGCATATCTGGCACTGTGTGGGGGCATATCTGGCACTGTGTGGGGGCATATGTGTATCTGGCACTGTGGGGGGCATATCTGGCACTGTGGGGGCATATATGTATTTGGCACTGTGGGGGCATATGTGTATCTGGCACAGTGGGGCATATGTGTATTTGGCACTGTGGGGGCATATGTGTATCTGGCACTGTGGGGGCATATGTGTATTTGGCACTGTGGGGGCATATCTGGCACTGTGGGGGCATATGTGTATCTGGCACTGTGGGGGCATATGTGTATCTGGCACTGTGGGGACATATGTGTATCTGGCACTGTGGGGGCATATGTGTCTGGCACTGTGGGGGCATATGTGTATTTGGCACTGTGGGGGCATATGTGTCTCTGGCACTGTGGGGGCATATGTGTCTCTGGCACTGTGGGGGCATATCTGGCACTGTGGGGGCATATGTGTCTTTGGCACTGTGGGGGAATATGTGTCTCTGGCACTGAGGGGGCATATGTGTCTCTGGCACTGTGGGGGCATATGTGTCTCTGGCACTGTGGGGGCATATCTGGCACTGTGGGGGCATATGTGTCTTTGGCACTGTGGGGGAATATGTGTCTCTGGCACTGTGGGGGCATATGTGTCTCTGGCACTGTGGGGGCATATGTGTCTCTGGCACTCTGGGGGCATATCTGGCACTGTGGAGGAATATGCGTATTTGGCACTGTGGCAGAATATCTGGCACTGTGGCGGCATTTGTGTCTGGCACTGTGGGGGCATATGTGTATTTGGTACTGTGGCGGAATATCTTGCACTGTGGGGGCATATCTGGCACTGTGGACATCACATTGTGCGGTGTAATGGGCATCATGGTATGGGGCGTAATGGACATTACGGTGTGGGGAGCATTGGGTAATTGCCATCACAGTATGGGGTGTAATGGGCATCAAGGTGTGCAGCATAATGTGTAATTAGCATCACAGTGTGCGGTGTATTGAGTAATTAGCATCGCAGTGTTGGGCGTAATGTGTAACTGGCATCATGGTGTTCAGCATAATGTGTAATTGGCATTACGGCATTTGGCTTTATGTGTAATGGGTATTACAAGGTTCGCTAAAATGTGCAATCTGCAGGTACACAATACAATCATGGTACAGGCAACGCCCCTTATGATAGGCCACGCCCCTAATTTTTCGGCGCGCCTACGGCGCGCAAAAGCATTCCTTCCGACGGTGACTTGGCTGATTATGGGCCAGTGCTCTGGACTTGCCCCCTAGGCTAAAAGTTGCCAGCCAGCCCCTGCTTGTCATATATGTTACTGCTGGGTTTTTTTGCAGAGTTTTTAATAGTAAATTATGCAAGTTTTACAGGCAACTCTAAAGGCCTCATACATTACTGTGACTTCTCCAAGGGAGAAGTAGCAGCCCGATCCCTTTTGAACCACTTGGTTGGTTGTTTATCACTCTCCATTTTATCACCTTTTGAAGCTTAGTGCATCTGCCCATTTGTCTGTTCTCAAGGCCACATATTAGTTATATGAGAAACACCTTTGTATGCAGTAAGCAAGACTTCAATCCCAGACGCTATTTCCAACAGGGGAAATAGTGGCGGGTGCCTATTCAATGCTTTCTTTCCCAACAGCATTGAAGAGGCAGATTGACAAAATGGGCCCACTTTAAAAGCTGTCGGGCCCGGTTTGCCGTGAATTGTCACGATCATGGCTGAATCTCGTCAATCCACGGCCTTTTACACGGACACGCCCCCTATTCACCGATCGGCAGACGGGACATTGAATCCCGTCTGGTGATTTGCAGTCAAGCAAAACGAAAACAGGCCTAAAACTTAAAAACAACCCATCTGTGCATGTCAGTCTAAACAGACAAACATGCAGTCTAACTATACTTTGCAGAATATGTGTGCGCTATACAAATAATTGGTGATAGATAGATAGACATCAAAATGACATCTATACAATATTGGCAGCCATCAGGGTGCTGGCAATGGCTGACAGAAAGGGAGGGACGGTGTGTGTGTGTGTGTGTGGGGGGGGGGGGTATTGAGCAGCATGGAGCTCATTCTGAGATGGTAGAAATAGACTGTGCTGCTCTACTATCGATTCCGTTGCCATGGGCAGGGGCAGATTGGGAATTAAAACCAGCCCGGGAAATATCTTGAAGCAGCCCTAATGGGGGGGGGGGGTAGGATTATGGGGGTTTGACCTATTTCAACAAGGCCACGCCCCATTTTCACCACTGTGGGGGCATGGCTAGTTGCTCTCCAAGCTGCTGGCTATGTCTCCAGCCCCTCAGGCTGCAGAATAGGTGCATGGTGGCGTAGAATGCTGGGAGGGGAGATGCAGGGTGACTGAGGATGAAGGGAGGGAGGAGGTATGCAGGGTGGCATAGGACGCAGATTTTGAGGGGGGAACGCAGAGTGACAGAGGATGCAGGGAGGGGAGTCACAAAGTAGTGGAGGATACAGGGAGGGGGGACGCAGGGTGGCGTAGGATGTAGGGTGACAGAGGGGAGACACAGAGTGGCATAGGATGTGGGTTTGCAGAGGATTCAGGTAGGGCGGGGGAAGCAGGGTGGCGTATATGTATATATATATATATATATATATATATATATATATATACAGTGCTCGAAGTGGAAATTTTAAAGTGGGGGTATGGAAAAATAAAGGAGTTATATATGTGAGCGCCGAAGGCGCGCGCGCTCCGGGAAAGGGGGTGTGGCCACTGAAAAAGGGTCGTGTCTTTAAATGTAGCGTACCACACCACATACCCCTTATACACCACACTAGTAGGACCCCTTACACTATCTAATACTAGTGCCCTTAACACATTGTGCCACACAGTATGAGCCAAAACTCAAGGACAGCAAGGACAAAGGGACAGAGAGAGTGACAGCAGACAGAGAGTGACAGCAGGACACAGAGAGAGCCACATATGTATAATGGGCATCACGGTGTGTGGCAAATGTATAATGGGCATCACGGTGTGCGGCATATGTATATCGAGCATCACGGTGTGTGGCAAATGTATATTGAGCATCACGGTGTGTGGCAAATGTATAATGGGCATCACCGTGTGGCAAATGTATAATGGGCATCCCGGTGTGTGGCCTATGTAAAACGGGTCCATTATACATAGGTCACACACCGTGATGCCCATTATACTGTACATATGCCACACACCGTGGTGCTCATTACACATATGCCACACAAAATGAAGGCCTTTATACAAATGCCACACACCATGATGCCCGTTATACATATGTTACACACTGTGATGCCCGTTATACATATGTCACACACCATGATGCCCGTTATACATATGCCACACCATGATGCCCATTGTACATATGCCACACACCATGATGCTCCATTATATATGTACACACCGTGATGCACATTATACATATGTCACACACTGTGATGCCCATTATACATATGCCACACACCATGATGCCCATTATACATATGCCACACACATGATGCCCATTATACATATGCCACACACCATGATGCTCCATTATACATATGCTGCACACCGTGATGCCCATTATGCATATGTCACACACCGTGATGCCCATTATACATATGCCACACACATGATGCCCATTATACATATGCCACACACCGTGATGCCCATTATACATATGTCACACACTGTGATGTTCATTATACATATGTCACACGTCGTGATGCCCATTATACATGTCACACACCGTGATGCCCATTATACATATGACACACACCGTGATGCTCCATTATACATATGCCACACACATGATGCCCATTATACATATGCCACACACCGTGATGCTCCATTATACATATGCCACACACCGTGATCTCCATTATACATATGCCTCACACCGTGATGTCCATTATACATATGCCACACACAGTGAGGCTCCATTATACATATGCCACACACCGTGATGCCTAGTACACATTATAGCACACACCGTAATACCCAGTACACATTACACCACACACCGTTATGCCCAGTACACATTATAGCACACACCGTAATGCCCAGTACACATTATAGCACACACCCTTATGCCCAGTACACATTATAGCACACACCGTTATGCCCAGTACACATTATAGCACACACCACATTATAGCACACACCGTAATACCCAGTACACATTATAGCACACACCGATATGCCCAGTATATATTATAGCACACACCGTAATGCCCAGTACACATTATAGCACACACCGACATGCCCAGTACACATTACAGCACACACCGTTATGCCCAGTACACATTATAGCACACACCGATATGCCCAGTATATATTATAGCACACACCGTAATGCCTAGTATATATTATAGTACATAAGTGCTGCTCACCTACATGCTTGTTGCCAGGGGTTACATGCTCCTTGCAGGGGTTACATGCTGGTTGGCGCAGGGGGGGTGGGCATTTTATGCTGGTTGCCACAGGGGGGGGGGGGGGGCTGGTAAGGCTGATACACCGTTCACCAGAGTAGGTAAGCGGGCTGTCTGCGAGGCGGGGGACTGGATGTGGCTGGAAAAGCTGAAACGCTGCTTTGAGTTGAGCAGCGTGTCAGCTCTTCCAGCCACATCCAGTCCCCCACTGCGCTGACAGCCCGCTCGCCTCTTATGCTGAGAGTGGCTGTCCGTTGTTACAGCCATATAGCATCCTGTCCCCCGCCCTCAGCTGCAGAATGGACTTACACGGCGGGGGGCGGCAGAAGGATGCACAGAGCCACAGACACGGTGACAGTGAACCTGCTCTCAAAACAAAAGGCAGGGCGCGCGGCTTGCGCACTTGCAGTGATTGGCTGCCGGGCAGCCACTGTGCAATGATTGGGTCCCGGCGGCCGCTGCAGTGATTGGCTTACAGCGGCTCACAGGTGCAGCTCAGCACGTCCTCGGGGACCCCTTCAGTTTGAAAACCTAAGTCCCCGGTGACCGTTTTATGGTAAAATACGCACTATAGCGCATATTTGCAAACCCTGATATACACATACCGCCAGCAGCAGTAACAATACTTATACACATAACGCCCACGGTAGTAACGATACTTATACATGTAATGCCCACAGTAGTAACAATGCTTATACACATAACACCAGCAGTAGTAACAACGCTTATACACATAATGCCCGCTGTAGTAACGATACTTATACACATAATGCCCATAGTAGTAACATAGAAACATAGAAACATAGAATTTGACGGCAGATAAGAACCATTTGGCCCATCTAGTCTGCCCCTTTTTTACCCTTCAGGTAAACTCAACCCTTTTTAATCCTTATTTCTTTGTAAGGATATTCATATGCCTATCCCAAGCATGTTTAAATTGTTCTACTGTCTTAGCCTCTACCACCTCTGATGGGAGGCTATTCCACTTATCCACTACCCTTTCTGTGAAGTAATTCTTTCTAACATTTCCCCTGAACCTACCTCCCTCCAGTTTCAGTGCATGTCCTCGTGTTTTATTACTTGTTTTCCTTTGAAGAAAATTTCCCACCTGTACTATGTTAAAACCCTTGATATATTTGAAGATTTCTATCATGTCCCCCCTTTCCCTTCTCTGCTCCAAACTATGCTTATACATGTAATGCCCGCAGTAGTACCGATACTTATACACATAATGCCCACAGTAGTAACAATGCTTATACATGTAATGCCCGCAGTAGTAACGATACTTATACACATAACGCCAGCAGTAGTAACAATACTTGGTACTCTTTACCTAGCACGGCGCCCACGATCTTGATCGTGAGCATCGTGAGGTAAAAAATCGCGTCGGTCGCGTCGTATGCGGGCTAAAGATGCCCGGACGCGACGCGACCGACACGATGTACACGATTTCCCCATTGAAAACCATGTTAAACATGGACATTGCGTCGGTCGCGTCGCGGCCGGCCATAAATGTGCACACGATGGCCGCGACGCGATGCCCACGATTTGCCATAGGAATCAATGTTAAAAGGCCCGATGGACACGATTTTCATGTTAAATGGCTGAATGGACCCGATTTTACCATAGGAAACAATGTTAAATGGGCCTTAGAGCCCAAATAGTTACCCTGAACTCTGAAATGGCCCCCCCCAATTGTTTACGCCACCCCACGATCAACGTCAACCCGAAGCGTGGCGAGCGCAGCGAGCCCACGAGGGGCGGCGGTACGCGTCCTCCGACCTTTTCATACCCCCACTATCCACGTCGGCGTGGAGTTGAGAATAGAATAGTGTGGCGAGCGCAGCGAGCCACCGAGCCCGAAGCGTGGCGAGCGCAGCGAGCCCCGCGAGGGGACGCGGATACCTTCACAGGTAAACGCGTCCCTTCGCGGGCTTCACAGGTGTCCGCGTCGCCATGGACACCTGTGAAGCCCGCGAGGGGACGCGTATAGCTGTGAAGGTATCCGCGTCCCCTCGCGGGGCTCGCTGCGCTCGCCACGCTTCGGGCTCGGTGGCTTCGGGCTCCATATGGAGAAAAGCGGAACTTTCATTGCCGTATATTGTGTCCCAAATTAGAGGACCAATATAAAGACGGACACACAGGGCAAAATACTCCCCACATAATCACAGGGGAGGAAATGCCTAAATTACGTAAGGTGGAACGCATAGATGCGTTCCAGACATCGGAAATAGCCAATAACCGGATATCCGGAAACGGAACCCGGATAACCCATATGTAAGTTTTATTATGTTTTACAGTTGTTCTAATGCTCGTTTTGAATGAAAATAGAATCTATATAAGTGGGTCTACCTCCTACTTTATGAATAGAATGATGTTTTTAAATTTTGTGAAAGTTATATGCGTATATCAATTAATGAACAGGTGCTAATCACTAATTAATCAATGAGGGTATATAAACCCCAAACTTCATGGGAAGCATCACACCTTGAAAAAGCTGTATATACCACAGCGAAACGCGTCGGTGGAAGGGTGCCAGCAGCTAACCTTTTGGGTCACCATACCACTTACCTTTGGACCTACAATTTTTCCTGCACTAGCACTTTATTTGCTGAAAATTTGGAGCCATACCTTTGGAACCTGGGCAATAAGAGAGAGCGGCATATCCAGCTTGCTGACCCCATACAGTCAACTGCCAACTCACAGGAACACAACCTGTCGCCAAATCCTTAAAGGACTCCAGCAAATCTACAAAGTGCCAAGGGGGAACTAATAACCCAGTCCAAGAACCCACTTTCCATTGTCCAAAAAGAACGGACCTATACCTGGTAACCGGTTACGGGTGACTATACTGCTATATAATTGCACCTTAGCATGCAAACTAATCAAGAGAAATTTCTTTAAAATCAATCACGCACCTAATATATTTTATTTTTTATTTTTCATTTTTATTGTTAATATTTTAATAAATTGTGTAGAATATATATTTTAAACTGTGTAGAATAATTTTGTTCAATAAATTTATCTACTTCAAAAAAGCGCAGCAAAAATCCCCTCTTTTTTCTTTCTATCATATTGGAGGCTGACAACCTCTTAAAACTGCTGCAGCTTGTGTGATACAACTCATTTATCAAGCGCCCCTCGAAAGGATAACTATACGTTACCCTTACTTTCTTTTCTGTACAAGTGGAGTACCCCAGGGATCTGTACTTCGACCGGTGCTTTTTAATATCTTTATTGGTGATATTGCAAATGGAATTGAGGGTAAAATGTGCCTTTTTGCAGATGACACAAAGGTATGCAACAGGGTAGACACACCAGGAGGGGTAAAACAAATGATTGAGGATCTAGGTAGATTAGAGAAATGGTCAAGAGAATGGCAACTACAGTTTAATGCCAAAAAATGCAAAATCATGCACTTGGGTCTCAGAAATCCAAAGACTCAATATAGTATAAATGGCACTATAATGGAAACTACTGAGGAAGAGAGGGATCTAGGTGTCACTATTTCAGGGGACTTAAAAGCAGGTAGGCAATGTAACAAAGCAATGAAGAAGGCAAGTCAGATGCTTGGTTGCATAGGGAGAGGTATCAGCAGTAACAAGAAAGAAGTAATAATGCCACTGTATAGGTCATTGGTACGACCTCACCTAGAGTATTGTGTTCAGTTCTGGAGGCCATATCTCCAGAAGGATATAAATACATTAGAGACTGTACAAAGAAGGATTGGGGTGTGGTTTTTGGATTCCGCACTAGGTTCGTCCCACCTAGGGGAACAGAATGGGATCATAACCAGAACAGAACATCAATATTTGTGGACGGAACATCCGAAAATGGCAACATTCCATCTTTTGCCTAAAATCCACAAGAACCCGACTACACGACCAGGAAGACCCATCGTCTCGGGCATAGGGGGGATAACTGAAAAAGCAAGCACTTTTGTGGACTTACACCTGAGACAATTTGTTCTACAGTTACCATCCTACACAAAGGATACCTCGGACATCCTGAAAAAACTGCATGATGTCAGATTAGAGAAAACCCAACTACTGGTGACGCTAGATGTAGAGGCCCTTTATACCAGCATTAGTCATGAACAAGGCCTGGCAGCGGTGAGATACTTCCTGGACATGGAAACACAGACCGAATTTCATGACTTTATCATCGACCTCCTGAACTACATCCTGAGATTCAACCTCTTTACATTCGACAATAAGTTCTTCCTGCAGGTGAGGGGCACAGCTATGGGGGCGGCTTGTGCCCCCACCTATGCAAATCTATTCCTGGGGTGGTGGGAAAGGGAACACATCTTTCAAGAGGAAAATGAAAACTGGACTAAACACATCATTTCGTGGCATCGATACATCAATGACATCCTGCTCATTTGGGATGGCAGTAAGGAACTTCTTCTGGAATTTATACATAATCTTAACCAGAATCAGCTTAACCTGAAATTAACACACGAAATCAGTGAAGAATCAATCTCTTTCCTGGACCTCAGAATCTACAGGGGTCCTACGGATACCATCGAGACGGAATTATTCAGAAAAACTACCTCCACAAACAGCGTACTACATCAAACAAGCTCACACTTCCCACCCACAATTGAAAACATACCGAAGGGCGAATTTCTCCGCCTGAGACGGAACTGCTCGGATGATGCAACATTCAAACTCAAAAGTAAAGAACTCACTACCAGACTTAGGGAAAGAGGTTATAGCCACAACTCAACAAAAAAAGCACAGAGATTCATGCAACAGGTAAAAAGAGAAACACTGGTCTTCCAACAACCTAAACCAACCAACAAAACAGAGGATACACAAATCAGATTTGTGGGCAATTTCAATCAGAATTGGAGGGATATCAAGAAAATAATACAAAATCACTGGCATATTTTAAAATCAGACACAGACCTCTCAAAGTACCTGGATGACACAGTCTCCATGAGCTGGAGGAGATCTCCAAACCTCAGGGATCATCTTGTGAGTAGTCATTACACCAGGACAAAACCAAAAACCCCCTCCATCACAGGATCATTTGCATGTGGAGAATGTAAGGCAAATTCATGCCTAAAACTACAGAGGTTAAGAATAGAGATGACCATACTATTAAAATCAAAGACCACATAAACTGTAAAAGCGAAGGAGTTATATACTGTATAACCTGTGATTGTGGACCGAGATATGTTGGAATGACATCAAGAATGCTGAAAAAACGAATACTGGAACATCTGGGCAATATAAGGAACGCAGAACAGGATAGGAGAAAGATAAAACAACTTACAACTGTAGCAAAGTACTTCCATCTCAAACACAAGGGGAATACAAAAACTTTCAAAGCTTTTGGCTTGGAGAAAATTCACCTGGGCATAAGAGGAGGGAACATCACACAAGAACTCCTGTGATGGGAAAGTTTCTGGACCTTTGAACTTGGAGCCCTGGCCCCAGGAGGCCTCAACGAAAACATCAATTTCAGTGCTTTCCTCTAAATCTATCCAGTTAAAGTTATACACATTCGAGACTTAGGAGAAATATTCACCTCCTTGTAATCCAATACAAGACCCCACCAATACTGCACGTATCACCTATCAAGAGCAATGCTCACCCCCTACACTCCCCCAACACCTAGCAGCAACGGGACACAGGACACTATTTGTCTATAGACCCCACTCATCACCATCACTTAAACACGATCCTATTCACTAGCACTAGGAAATCATCTTCCAGCTACCATGGAAACAAATTACCCCTTTTCTCTAGCCCCCACAAACAGCGCCATAAACAGGACCCCTCTTTTTTCACCTCTCACTTCTTTTATAAACCTAATCACTTTTTGCACATGTGGACTACTTATTATTTTCAACCAAGGACCTGCACATCACCACAACTTAGGTGCAAGATGCACTTATGTAGAATCACACCTACCACTGTAACTCAATCATGTCACTCTTCTCCACCCTGTATATCAGGTAAACCTAAACAGTGTTTAAACATCCATAGTAATCACTGGAAGAATGATAAAACAAGAGAGCAATACTATGTCCTTCTTAGTACCTTACTATCTCTTGGTCCCTTTCATTACTATGAAGAAACCTCCACTCCCCCAAGATGATAGAGACCTACACGTTGTTAAATAGACACAGCGTTTTCCACATCAGGCCATCCCAATGACCCCCCTGATTTTGACTTGCTACTATAAGTATCAAGTTATAAATACTACAAACCCCCTGTGGAGTACTAAAATAAAGGAGAAAAATCACCCCAGTCCTAATCTATTGCCTGACTGACTCCAGATAGCGATAGAATATGACATACTGGTATTACCGCATAAATACTTAAAAATCATGAGTTAAAAATCAACATTAAAAATTATCCCCTCTTCTCACACTAGATCATTTCTGACATCTAACCCTGCACCAATAACCAGAGTGCCCTCACATACCACTGACAAGCGATATCCCGCAATAGACTAGCACAGTATGAATCACAGAGTGTAACTCTGCCCCTTTGCATGTGACACGCAACACAAGGAGATACAGCCTATCAGGGCGCCTTCGCAACCAGGGGAGCATCCCTGCATGAAGTATATTACTGGGCTTAGCCCGGCACAGGTCACTTGATGTGATCAAGCCGTTTTGAGAGGCGAAACGCTCGTCATCAGTACTAGACACTGCTCGCCGGCGGGTCAGTGAGGACGGAGACTGCACGGCAACCCCGGCAACCCAGCCGCATCCCACACGGGCAAACCATAGTGACAGGAAACCTAAACGGACACCGGACTTACCCCTGTCTGCACCCCCTGCCAATCCAGGCACACCAAAAGGTACCTAATCGCTCTCTCATTAGAGACCTGCAAGCGGACTATCCCTGCTCTGTCTTGGGACAACAGGGAAGTCTGCGGCATTTAACTCTAACAGCAGAAGCGATCTCTTTACTCTGTACTTTCTGCTGAACAAGTTACAGGACCTACCTCTCTCATTACTGAGTCCGCTGCTGGAGCATGACTCACTAACAGCAGAAGGAAGTACCCCATTGTTACTCACAGCACTTTTTTGCTACCACCTATACCGCGATTCACATTGCATTTACCTATACCCTTTAACTTTCACTCTGACACTCCTCCGACTGCCTAATAATTATACAGCATAATACCCTGCACTGCTATACATAGCAACAGAGCTAAGCTAAAAATATATTCGGGCAATAAAAGGAGTGTCAACCTCTGCCTATATTTCTATGTCCCTACAGTCAAATCGGAAACCCTCTCATCTCTAGTCCTATGCACGTTTGCATGACTAGTAGAAAGCAGAAAATCCAATTGATACTAAAGGGCCAGGCTGATCCATAGGAGAAATCTCCGTAGCGCAACATCTGCCGACACAGCCCTGACAAGCACTGCTTGAAAAATTTAACCACTGTTTGGATTTTACTTTTTCTGGCATTGGGTATGATAGCAGGCACACACACACAGATATTTTACAACCATTGTAGGTCGGCCTGACCGACACCGGAATACTGTCCAAAAAATCTTTTGTTTACACAAGAACACACTGCTGAATACAAGAGATCCATTATCTGTGCAATCTGCACAGACACACTGTGAAATTTAAGCAATTGGTTAATTGGTTGTGTCAAAATTTATATTCTTTTGGATTGAACAGAAATATACTAACCAGCATCAGTGATCATTGGCTTGCTTATGACAGTGGTCACCCAACAGTGATAAAATGTTTAAATTTTGATGATCTGCCATAGACCCAAATATATGCTTTATATTGCATAGACCCACTGTGGAAGACAAATCATTGACTGTCTGCCTTGGTGCAACAACAAATTTATTGCGATCCTTGATATCAACATAGAATACACGCCTGTTGCTTGTGTTTTTATGATTGTGACCTGCTTTGGTCACCCAACAGGGATAAATGTTTAAAATAATTTGGTGATCTGTCATAGACCAAGTAGACTATTGTATTGCACAGACACACTGACACTGTGGAAAATATACAACTGATTGTCTGTTTTTTGGTGCAATAATAACTGACTATGATCTCTGTCTGTGACATATAATACTGGCCTGTCGCTTGTGCATTTATGATTGTGGCCTGCTCTGGTCACCCAACAGTGATAAATGTTTAAAATAATTTTGTGATCTGCCATAGACCTGGTAGATTGTTGTACTGCACAGACACACTGTGGAAAATACGCAATTGATTGTCTGTTTTGGTGCAATAATAACTGACTGTGATCTCTGTTTGTGACATAGAATACATGCCTGTTGCTTGTGCAATTTCTATAGTATTGTGCAATTTCTATAGTACAGACCTAAGGACCATCTGCCAATACAGATATAGTGTTGGGCACAAGCAACTCACACACATCATTGAGCAACAGTGATTCATTGATTGTGATTTGTCTAAAACATACCAATTACTCTCAGGACACTGAGGTAACAGAGATAACCAGGCTATGGCAACATTGAGTGAGATTTTGTTGCAGCATGTATGAAAACATTTCTAATGTTGCAGATTACCAATAGTATTCTCAACCAAAAGATACATTCAGACCCTGCTGTCACAGAAATAGATCTGCTGCAGCCAGAGCTAGAGTCTACAATACCAGGCACTATAATTAAAAGCAGTCTCCTCCGCGGAGGGAATGTTACCCTCAGTAAAAATATTTAGAATCCTTTATCAATAATAGGGAAGACACCCCTCAAAACTACTTCATACAGGATTCTAACAATACAAACCTTTGCCTCCATAACGATCCCCAGACCACAGAGGGCCACACTGGGTGTACATTACCTATTCAAGACCCCCAGAGGGGAAATTATCCTTTCTATTAATTGAAACATCCCCCGGTGTACAGCATATATTGTAAAGGCTCACTGCACAAGGGACGTAGGAAGTTTTTCTACATATCCATCTACCTATTCAATCTTATTTTATACGGAAGGCCTATTTGTCCAATTTATCTTAAAAGAATATTTAATAAAAGTTACGTTTTAAAACTACTATTTGATATACTAAGAGTGCCCCACAAAGAGAGTCCTCTTTTCTCCCAACCATTGCTACTGTACAAAGAACAGCAACTAAAATGGTGCATGGCCTACATCACAAAACGTACCAGGAAAGACTAAAAGATCTTAATATGTATACTTTAGAGCAGAGAAGGGAAAGGGGGGACATGATAGAAACTTTCAAATATATCAATGGCTTTAACAAGGTACAGGTGGGAGACATTCTTCACAGGAAGAGGAGCAACAGAACACGAGGACATGCACTGAAACTAGAGGGAGGAAGATTCAGGGGAAATGTGAGGAAGAATTTTTTCACAGAAAGAGTAGTAGATAAGTGGAATAGCCTACCATCAGAGGTGTACAGTAGTACAATTTAAACATGCTTGGGATAAGCATATTGATATCCTTACAAAAAAATAAGGATCAAATATGGTTTGAGGTAACATGTTTAAAAAAAGGGGCAGACTAGATGGGCCAAGTGGTTCTTATCTGCCGTTAAATTCTATGTTTCTATGTTTCTATTAATGCCCACAGTAGTAACGATACTTATACACATAACGCCCGCAGTAGTAATGACACCTATACATGTATACACAGTAGTAGCGACGTTTATACATGTAACGCCCACAGTAGTAACAACACTTATACACATAATGCCCACAGTAGTAACGATACTTATACACATAACGTCCACAGTAGTAACAACACTTATACACATAATGCCCACAGTAGTAACAATACTTATACAAATAATGCCCGCAGTAGTAATGACGCCTATACATGTAACGCCCACAGTGTGGCTGGGTGGTGGGTGAAGGAACTTGTGCGGCAAGAGGGTTGAGTGGGCAGTCGGCTAAGTAGGCGGCTGTGTGCATCATCGCCGCAGCCCTGCTTTGGGGGCCCTGAGAACGCCGGGGCCTGGGTCAGCTGTACCCTTTAACCCTCCCTGTCGCCGGGCCTGAGTACATCGGCCACCCCCATAGGCAGACATGTCACATAATCAGATCCCCCTCCAGCACAGCCCCCAGCCCCCCCCTCCCCCACAAATAGGCAGACTTGTCACATATTCACATGCCCCAGGACCTCCAGCCCAGCTCCCCCCCCCCCCCCCCCCCCATAGGCAGACATGTTACATACCCCACCAGCACAGCCCCTATAGACAGACATGGGGGGGGGGAATCTGAATGTCACATGTCTGCCCGTGGGGGGGCTGAGCTGGAGGGGGATCTGAGTTGTCACAGTGAGTCTATCTGCCCTAATGTCACAGACCCCCTTCCCCTCATGTGCAGGAATGTCACATACACAGAATCCCCTCCAGCACAGCCTACACTGTAAAACTGGCACATGCAGGGAGATTTATTCCCCATGTCCCTCACACACAGTGACAGAAGTGAGTCTCTCTCTCTCTCATAGAAACATAGAATTTGACGGCAGATAAGAACCATTTGGCCCATCTAGTCTGCCCCTTTTTTACCCTTCAGGTAAACTCAACCCTTTTTAATCCTTATTTCTTTGTAAGGATATTCATATGCCTATCCCAAGCATGTTTAAATTGTTCTACTGTCTTAGCCTCTACCACCTCTGATGGGAGGCTATTCCACTTATCCACTACCCTTTCTGTGAAGTAATTCTTTCTAACATTTGCCCTGAACCTACCTCCCTCCAGTTACAGTGCACGTACTCGTGTTTTATTACTTGTTTTCCTTTGAAGAAAATTTCCTACCTGTACTATGTTAAAACCCTTGATATATTTGAAGATTTCTATCATGTCCCCCCTTTCCCTTCTCTGCTCCAAACTATACATGTTAAGATCTTTTAGTCTATCCAGGTAAGTTTTGTGATGTAGGCCATGAACCATTTTAGTTGCCCTTCTTTGTACACTCTCCAATGTATTTATATCCTTCTGAAGATATGGTCTCCAGAACTGGACACAGTATTCCAGATGAGGTCGTACCAATGACCTATAAAGTGGCATTATTACGTCTTTTTTTCTGCTACTGATTCCTCTCCCTATGCAACCAAGCATCTGACTAGCCTTCCTCATTGCTTTGTTACATTGCCTCCCTGCCTTTAAGTCACTTGAAATAGTGACTCCTAGATCTCTTTCCTCCTCAGTAGTTTCCATTATAGTACCCTTGATACTATATTGAGCCTTTGGGTTTTTGAGTCCCAAGTGCATAATTTTGCATTTTTTAGCATTAAACTGTAGTTGCCATTCTCTTGACCAATTCTCAAGTTTACTTAGATCATCAGTCATTTGATTTACCCCTCCTGGTGTGTCTACTCTGTTGCATATCTTTGTATCATCTGCAAAAAGGCATACTTTCCCTTCAATACCATTTGCAATGTCACTAACAAAGATATTAAAGAGCACTGGTCCAAGTACAGATCCCTGGGGGTACTCCACTGGTAACATGTCCCTCCATAGAATGCACTCCATTTACGACAACTGTCTGTTTCCTATCCTGCAACCAGGTTCTTATCCATTTAATTGTTTTATAATCCAATCCCACACTTTCAAGTTTATTTAGCAGCCTGATCGATGTCTGGGACAGTGTCAAATGCCTTACTAAAGTCTAGATATGCCACATCTACAGCCCCCCCTTCATCTAGTATTTTGGTCACGGAGTCAAAAAAGTCAATGAGACTTGTTTGGCATGATCTCCCTGCAGTAAAACCATGCTGTTTTGGATCCTGTCCATTATTTTCCCTACTACTGATGTAAGGCTCACTGGTCTGTAGTTACTTGCTTCTTCTTTGCTCTCCCCTTACACAACCCGCCCCCAGTGTCCCCAGAGCCCACAGTGTGACTCACATAATTCTGGAAGCTGAGAAGCCCGGCCACAGCGCTGCTGCTCCTCGTCTCTCTCCCCTCTCAGGCTGACTTCATCAGTCTGAGAGGTACTCCCCCTGGCTGCCAGCGGCTGTATCTGCTGCTCATTGCAGCCGCAGCAGCAGGGAGGAGGGAGCCGGACAGAAGCACAAGCAGCCACCTTCATTGAGGGCACAGTGCCTCTGCCCAGCACGGAGATGCCACGGCAGCCCAGTTAGGTAGGATAGGCGGCCCAGTCTGACTTAAAAGGTGCCGGCCCACCGAGAAACGACCCGGTTTCCCGGTGGGCCAATCCGCCCCTGGCCATGGGGACGCACAGCAGGATCGGGTGATGCAAAGCATAGAGCAATTTGCACTATTTGCTAAGCGATTTTAACTCTGTAGTCAAAATCAATAGTGTAAATCGCACTGTGTTTACATGGCATTAATTTAGGTTTGCATTTATTTTTTATCTTAATTTTTTTAATTTAGGCAAAGAGGCTGCACAACTTCTGCAAAGCTTAAGCAATCTGAACACACCAGATGAGAAGCTAGAAGCGTTGACAAAGAAATATGCAGAGCTGGTTAGTATTATGTGCATGGAGTGAACAATTGTAATTTTTAACAACTTTGACTAAGCAATAACCACTTCTTCCCACACCGTGAATAAACCATGAATAAAGACTCTGAAGAGTATGTAATACGGACTATGGGAGGAATATACTAAGCTAAAAATGCTGTAAAATCCATTTTCGGGGGTTTTACCGTATTTTCTAATGTACGAATATCCAGCCACCGCGTGATCGCAGGGCAGGATATTGCCACCTTTGGCAATTATTGTATATAATATTGTATACAATATCGAATCTCATCGCATCTCGGTTTTGCAATGAGATGAGATCTAGTACAAAAAGTATGTGCAGCACATACTTTTTTACTAGATCTCATCTCATCGCAAAACCGAGATGTGATGAGATTCGATATTGTATACAATATTGTATACAATAATTGTAACGTGTATGGGCACCTTAAGAACCACTGTTTTAATAAATAATGACTATGTCCCATGGGTATTGACCATGCCCTGAGACCTGTGAAATGCTTTTTTAGTGTTTGGCTGTCTGCATTCCCCTATCCTTAACCATAAATCTTTTGCAAATAATTGTATTTAAAGATGTATTTATGCCTATTACCATCATATTATTATGTAATTATCTTTACGTTTATGTAAACCTTTCACAGTTTTAAGACGAGATGTACATTTTCAAAAACTTTTTTGTGAAAATTCAACTTGTAAAGACATTAATTTAGTGCTACATTTAATTACACTTAGGACATTCGCTTGATTTAAATGCTTAATGTAGATATACACTACATATAATTCTATCCGCAGGGTTAGCTATATACCGCTGCTATACTATATTTATTTTTAATTATAGTCCTTCAACTGCAGTTTCTACTGGGCTATAAATTCCAAGCAGCTGACTAATACTTTCATTCATAAATTCAGCGAATCACAGTTTATCTAGTTAGTAGAATGGCCGGGCAGTTGTATCTTATAAAATATACAAAAGATATAAGGACTTTAGAAGCATCATTGTGGGCATAAGTGAAGATGTTCTTTTATACTGTGTCGTTTTGTAGGATGAATATTTATGTATTTTTCTGTTTATATAGATTATGATACATTTGTTGTTTTCCGTCCATGTAGCTTGAAGAGCATCGTACAGAACAAAAGCAGATGAAACAACTACAGAAGCGGCAGTTGCAAATTAGAAAAGAAAAAGACCAATTACAAAGTGAACATAGTAAAGCTATACTGGCTCGCAGCAAGCTGGAGAGCCTGTGCCGGGAGCTGCAGAGACACAACAAAACACTTAAGGTTGTTTATATATGTTTATAGAACATTCTGAAGCTCTTCATACTGAACTGAATGACCTCAATCTCTCAGAAATTCTCAGATATTCCAAGATTGTCATATTTAACCAGTGCACGATAAATGAAAGAGTGTCGTATAGAGAAAACTGACAAATACAATTTAAGTTTTTCAAAAAGAAATAGGAAACCATCCTAGTGATGCTGTCACATAATGTCACAAACCTGCATATCTGAGAACGCTTTTTCTAAGTTCATAAGTGTTCACCACACGTTTGGAGGAGGGAGTCAGGGGGGTTATATACTAAGATAGGAGTTCTATTGAAGATGGGTTGTTGCTACAGGCAACCAATGAGTATCTACTTATTTATTTAGCACCTTCTAGAAGATAATAGATATTATCTGTTGGTTGCCGATAGCAACATCCCAGGGACTCCTTAGTAACAGAGACACAAAACACTTAAGAAATGACTGATGCTAGTTTCTCACTAATAGTCGGTAACTGTTTTCATTAACTACCACTGGGGGATACCCCAAAATCAGGGTGTGTTTTTTTTATTCCTGTCACTTTTAATAACAAATTTACATTTATTATTAAAATATATTACATTAAATGTCCCTATTCCCATCCATTTTTGGGTACTTGTAACCAGGGCAGTAGAGAGCATGGACGTGTCCAGGTACTTTTAAGGGGGCAAGATCTAAGCAAGGGAAGCGTGCTCATGCACGCACTGAATAAAATACAGAAAATAATAGCACTTTAAGCACCTCACTGGCCACATGGCTGCTCAGAAGCTGTGCCCCCCCCCCCCCACACACACACACACACACACACACACTCTCTGCACCACTGCTTGTACATGACTATGGGGCTGTGAGCTATATCATTGACCCAATATGGCAGTGGGGGACAGGTGGGATTATGAATAATGAGGATGGATGAACATGGGAATACTTTTTGAGAAAAGTTTGAAGGACGGTTATGGACCTTACGGATTTGATAGTGACAGTGCCAGTGGAAAGGTTTCCTACTTCTATGTGCATGACTGTACCATTGTGTTATGTGGACAACGCTTTAAGGTTGCCTTACCACAGGCAGCAAGTTATTTGACTGATTTTATTTGCGTATTAAGTTTATTATAATGACCCCGATGATGATTTGGACAACTATGGTGGGTATATGCATCTGCATTTTGTGCACAGACATAAATGCAAATATTCAATCATATGCAGATTGGATTGCTTCTCTGGGCACACCTGCTCTCTATCTGTTTGCTCCTGTGTAGGTACTAGTCATAATCATCATCAGTGTGCACTTTTGCCAGCAATAAACTTGGTGCAAATGTATGTGACTGTGCATAGTATACAATCAGGCCCGGCAACAAGGGGGAACAAAGGGAACACCAGTTGGGGATCAACGGCACAAAAAAGTCTAAAATATTTTTTAGCTTGATTGACTGCCGTCCCCCAAGCCCCCAAATATCTAAAAACAAAAAGCTAATTAAGAGTCCAGCCGTAACAACCTCTCCCCCCCACCCCTTACAATGGGCCTTATTCTGTTATTCTGGTTCACTCCCAGAGGCAAATTCCTTCTCAAATGGACAAAACCATGTGCACTGTAGGTGGGGCTGAGATCTGTATTGCAATGTAAAAATAAAGCAGTCAGTATTTTCCTTGCACAGAAACAAAATAACTCACCCAAATATAATTCTCTATGCACATGTTACATCTGCAGTGCACATGGTTTTGTCCATTTGAGAAGGAATTTGCCTCTGAGAGTGAACCAGAATAAGACCCAATATCACTTGGTCCGGTCCTGTCCAGTTGGTGTGTGAGGCATCATCACACTGCACAAGCCTTTCCCAGCCTCCAGCCGCAGTTGCCGCCAAGGGCCAGAGATATTTGTGTATCAGGCCCACTGAACTACTTACATATTATGTTACCATTGTGGATTATTTGATCTGAGCAGAAAAATCCCTATGTATTTGGTCTTGATAGTTATTCTTTATTTATTGCACAAAGGAGATCAGCATCTTCTACAATGGTCCAATGAGGCAGCATTACTGGTTATGACTTGGCTCAATAGCAAAGATGTTGCTCATAAAGCAGTGCAATCATATTAAAAGGTTCCTCCACAGATGTAAGAAGCCAACCATCTCCTGTATTGGACATCCCTGTTCTACTGTCGTAAACCTCTAAATCAGGCCTAGGGCCAGATGCACTAAGCTTCAAAAGTGATAAAATGGACAGTGATGAACCACCCACCAATCAGCTCCTACCTGACATTTTTCAAACACAGTCTGTGACATGGCAGGTAGGAGCTGATTGGCTGCCTGTTTATCGCTCTCCGTTTTATCACTTTTGAAGCTTAGTGCATCTGGCCCCTAATGTGAAGCATTGCATAGCAACAGTATAACTTAAATATCGTATAGCAGAAACCTGTTTTTCTGTATTATATGATTTACATGAAATTCCACAGCAAGTATATGAGAAGGAAGCTAAAATAATAGAGCAATGTACTTAGTAAAAGATGCAGAAAAAGACGTAGAGGAAAATAAAGTCCAAGTCATAAAGGTCATGATTATGAGCTGATAGCAAACTTCACATGTGCAGAAGTGAGTGGATGTTGGCCAGATCTCTCCTTCTGGTTGGCAACATGGCAGTGGCATGCAAGAGTACTGTCGACTGGAAGTGTAAGGGCATATCATGGGTGTCTCCTAGTAGTGTCATGGGCGTGTACCTAGAGTTCTGCATTATTCGGAGACACATACAGCAAAGGGAAGATGGATTTCTTGCAGCCAGCATGGGGCCAAGTGCAAGTGGCCATATCAATGATGGTGGATGCAGCTGTGGATGGAAAATCAGTGGTCAGTGTGGCTCTATGGATACTCACACTAGCCATAAGGGTACTCAAATAAGCATAAGGTACCAAAGAAAATTACCCCCAGAAATAGCACTTTGAGTCCAACTTAGAATCACACCTCATATGTACTTAAATAATAACTAGTGTCATTGCTATACTTTGCATATAGGAAGAGACCCTTCAGCGTGTGCGAGAGGATGAAGAGAAACGGAAAGAAATCACTAACCATTTCCAGATAACGCTGGCAGATATCCAGAGTCAGATAGAGCAACAGAGCGAGCGGAACACTGCACTGTGCCAGGAGAACGCAGACATGGCCGAGAAACTCAAGGGCATTGTTGGCCAATATGAAGTCAGAGAAGAGGTAAGGTAGGACAGCTGTCTGGAATGCCACCCTTCCTTGTTTGCAACCAAAACGCGTATCCAGAGGAAATAAGACATGTTACAGTGCACATAAAGCTTTATACTGTATAATATTAATATATGAAAAAACAAGCACAAAATATTAACTAGTGTAAATGTCACATCTAACACAATCCACTCTGCATGTATTTATTACAGCATTATACTTTTCTAATAATTGGAACTATTATTGGACATTGCCCTGTGGATATCATTTTCTTGACATTGCTGTAATGACTTTGAGAAGTGTACAATGCATTTGTTAATCATGCGGTATTAAGCAAAGCTGCAGTGATTATAGTATATAACTGAATTACCAGCACAGGTCATAAATCCAGTCTTATATTTCAATAGATTAGCATCATGTATGCATTATGTTTATATAAACTATGCCGCAGAACAACCATTATTGCAGTTTTATTGAAATGAAAGATTTAACATTATGTCATTTAGGTAAAAATAATCGGTAAACTTCAATATAATATGATTGAAAAATAGAAAACAAAGAGACACCTTTGTGACCATACTATCATAGTATAATTCCTGTAGGACCATTGAAAATAACATTGGTGCAACTAATACCACCCAGCTAGGTTCCAGACCAAAGCATTCATAAGGAGTCAGGCCAGGAGGCGCATACTCTCCAGCTCACAAGTGTAGTTTGTTTTTCTGGGTTCTCATGGTGATAGTTTCTGTGTCATCATCATAATTTGTGTAATTGGTCTTGCTTGTTTTAGGATTATTGACAAACGTTTTATTCTCTTACAGCACCTGGATAAAATGTTCAAACACAAAGAGCTCCAACAGAAGTTGGTGGATGCTAGGCTAGAGCAAGCTCAAGAACAAATGAAAGAAACAGAGGAAAAACATAAAAGGGAGAAAGAATTTGTAAGTGTTGTTAAATTTCTTGCATTCCCAGACTGTATTTCAAGGTTCAGCCATTCTGATGCCTTCAATGAAGGACTGCAATGTTTTAAAGAGAAGTTGCAAATAATGAGCTTTAACCTCTTTTTATTCTTAAGCAATGTTTTAATATAAATCAGATAGTGAGGGACAAATTGTATTCAATTGCCAAACCTCGCTTAATGAAGGGCAATGACATAAGGAAACAAATGTATTCATCAGAAAACATTTTAGAAATATTAGAATGTGTGTGTATACACACATATATTATCTATTTACAGTTTTTTTATATAGCGCAGCAGATTCCTTTGCGCTTTACAATAGTAGACAGTGATAAGACAAACTGGGCAACAACAGACAGACTTGGAGGTAGGAGGGCCCTGCTGCAAGCTTACAATCTATAAGGATATAGGGGGGGAACACAAGGACAGGCACCAGTAATAGCATAGCAGTTACAAGTCCAGAAGGGAAGCTATATAATACATAAGTGCCTCAGAGGGTTATGCATGTAGAACTTAAATATGATAGGCTTGCCTGAAGAGGTGAGTTTTCAGGGAACGCTTGAAAGTTTGGAGAGTCTTAATGTGCGTGGAAGGGCATTCCATAGGATGGGAGCAGCCCAGTGAAAGTCCTGTAATAGTGAATGGGAGCTAGTGATCCGTGCAGAAGAGAGACGCAGATCTTGTGTAGAGCGTAGTGGTCGAGATGGAGATATTTTGTGATAAGTGCAGAGATATATGCTGGTGCAGTATGGTTAATAGCTTTATATGCTAGTAGAAGTGTTTTATATTGAATATGGTAATATACAGGCAACCAATGAAGGGACTGCAGAGCGGATCAGCAGACGATGAGCGTCTTGCAAGGAAGATCAGCCTAGCAGCAGCATTTAAAATTGATTGCAGTGGTGAGAGTCTGTTCTTGGGAAGACCAGTTAGGAGACTATTGCAATAATCAATGCGGGATATAATAAGTGCATGGATAAGAGATTTGGTAGTGTCTTGTGTGAGATAGGGTCGTATTTTGGATATGTTTTTTAGATGCATGTAACATGATTTGACTTTTGGTTTGCAGGATGGCACTCTAAATAGAAAAAATCCCGGTGCCAGGAACATAAAGTTTTAGAACATGAAAAGCACTTACCCCCCTTGGTTGTAGAAGGATAGGAACCGGCACACGGGTGGATGGTGAAGAAAAGTTGATTTATTGTACAAACATGATTGCACACAACGACAGCTGTACACCTGACAGCTGTTTCAACCGAAATAAACCTCTGATGAAAAACGTTTATTTCGGTTGAAACAGCTGTCAGGTGTACAGCTGTCATTGTGTGCAATCATGTTTGTACAATAAATCAACTTTTCTGTAACATGATTTGGAGACAGATTGAATGTGGGGAAGAAAGGACAGTTCAGAGTCGAGGATGACCCCTAAGCAACGAGCTTGTGGGGTAGGGTAGATTATCGAGTTGTCAACAGCGATGGAGATATCAGGATGTTAACTGTTCTTAGTTGGCAGGAATATAAGTAATTTTGTTTTGGAAATATTGAGTTTGAGTTGGCGACAAGACATCCAAGATGAGATGGCAGAGAGACAATCAGAGACTCGACCCAAAACGTCGATCGTACCTATATGTAATTTTTATATGTAATTTTTTATGTCCATCTATATACGCACTTTTAACTGTCATCCTATTAAATATATTTTTTAATCATCCAATATTTTTATGCCCAATAATAAGTCGCCGCTGCCTTTTATATTGCCATACAATTTCTTAGTAACATACCATTACATTTTCAAAAGGACTGGCTGACACCCTCTATAAATAAGGGAATATTATTGTACTAAATTACTGTATATAGGCACAAGTGGCGCCACTCATTCAAAGCTAACATATATATATATAGAGAGAGAGGGAGAGAGAGAGAGAGAGAGAGAGAGAGAGAGAGAGAGAGAGAGAGAGAATATCTGCTTAATCATATGAGATTCATTTTTGTGAACCTTCTGCAGTATATTATGCAAGAGATTGGTGTGAAAATTATATTGTTTAAATGATTACATAGTGTCTTTAAATATACATGGCAACACATTGGCACAACAATTACTATTGTTTCCTCAGAGCCCTGGGGTTGTAGGTTCAATTCCAACCATGGCCCTGTCTGGAGTTGGCATTTATTTTAGTTACCCTGGGGCACAATTGAGTCAGGTCTGCTATTAATTCTGCTGTGGTGGGTTTAAAGGCCCCCATACACTAGCCGATTTTGGTCAGATTTCGGCCAGATCAGTCTGATCTGGCCGAAATCTGACCAAAATCGGCTAGTTTTGATGTCCCCTCAGATCCGATGCGCTGTCCCATGCGCATCGGATCTGCGTCGGGTGGTCGGACCTGCTGCACGTCCGACAACCGGACTTGGGACCTAGTGGGGCGGTGCGGCGGTGGAGGGAGCAGGGGGGCTGGGGACGCTGCGGGGGACACAGGCGGCATAGATAGAGCCGGGCAGGGGGAGCCGGGAGCTGTCAGTACTGAATTAAAAAAAAAGCCCATACAATGAATGGGCGGCCTGTGATTGGCTGAGCGCTCTCTCAGCCAGTCAGCAATTGGCTGAGAGAGCGCTCAGCCAATCACAGGCTGCCCATTCATTGTATAGGCTTTTTTTTCTAGCACTGACAGCTCCCGGCTCCCTCTGCCCAGCTCTATACCGCCTGTGTCCCCCGCAGCCCCCCCAGCCCCCCCTGCTCCCACCAGCAGCCCTGCTCTGTAGCCCCCCCCCCTGCTCCCAGGGTTTTTTACATGTGATAAATTGAGACGATTTATCACATGTAAAAAATGGCACATCAAGTGCCAATCTAATCAAGCTCCCCCGGGGAGCAGCCGGGGAAGCTCAGGGGGAAGTCGGGGGCGACTTGTCCTAAGGACAAGTCGCCCTAGTGTATGGGGGCCTTAAGAGTCAGGCTGACTCTATGCACATTATTGCCCTCACCCAATTTTATAAATATACACAGGCAGTCACAATTTGCAGGTATGTAGACCATTTTTTCATTTAAAATTATTTTAAACATTTAAACCAGACTGTTTGAATTAAAAAAAAAAATATATGGACTACAAAAGGTTAAAATTTATGAGGTCTGCAGGATAAGAAGAAATTGTTAATTAGGTTTTAATGCCAAAAAATCACCTATAAGCTTTATCTGGCCAATGACCTGTGAGAACTGTTATGCAAGGCAGCATGCTGCGCAACCAGGAACGATGCCTCTCAGCCACTCACCTGCTACACGGAGGGGTTGTGGTATCTCCGCTGACTCAGTCCACGGGGTGTGCGCTGCTCAACTAGCTCCACAGGGGGGGGTGCCCCGTCCTCCAGCGGCCAGCCTCCACAGGCAAATGCCTAATGCTGCCTAGTGATGGTGCCGGCCCTGTGTGCAACCCCCTGTAAGTGGTGACTCGTGTCCAGCTCTATGTTCTGAATGCACAGACTGTCTATAGCAAAGATTAGCCCCCAAGTTCCCTCCTCAGCAACACGGATGTGTCATGTGTCATGTGTCACTACAGCGCACATCCACAAACAGGTTCTCAGCTGTGCACCTGTTCGCGCCAATTGCTGGATCAGACTGACGCTATGTGGCTCTCCCCCCTCATGTGTATGTTGGGGGGTCTTAATCTGGCCATGGCAGCATCCACGTGACCACCTGAATCCAAGATAAATAAATTCTCACTGAAATTACATATAAGGGAGTGAACACTTCTACTTACCCATGTAAAGGCAGGCATGAAAGAATAGCAATAAATGTAGTAACAGCGACAGGTAGAAACTCTTTAAAATAATATAATTTCAGTGGTATTAGGCCAGTTATATGTTTTTACTAAAATGTAGAAACATTCATGGGGGTGTAGCTAATATGCCAACAGTCAGGACCCCCATCCCCCTGCCAGCATTCCGATGGCTGGGATCATGCTGTCAAGATTGTGACCACCGGGATCCCAGCTGCTGGCAAATGATACTGAACCCTTACATGGTTGACCCATAGATGAAGAGGCCAAACTACCATTGTTGCAGCAGGGGCAGTGCACCAGGGGTCCCTCAGGGGCCCACTGATGCCCCTATCATCTCATCCTGTCACCTGCTGTTTTTCCCTGTCACACCCTGCCTCCCCCTGCCTCTCCCTGTCACCCACTGCCATGTTGTATATTGTGAACTTGGGTTGGGGTGGAGGAGGGGGTCACAAATTATATTTTTGCATCTGGGTTCACCACCAACAAGTTTTGTCACTGCATAGGTGTTTCTAACTAACTAAATATATATGGAGAATGTACTGCATGATCTATGCACTTATATGTATACCCTGATCCCAATGCAGAATGTTTTGTGATAATAATATTGTGTTTTTTTCTATGTAGTAATTGAAGATAGCAACACTAGCAGCTTAAGGTCATAAATATTTTTATCTCGCTCGACACATCCTTCAGGCATTGCCATCTGTATATACCGGCTATCCATATACTCTTCCTAAACAATTTGATTAAGGAGGCAGCTGTTACATTTTGCTGTCTCTCTCTATTACTTGGCAGCTGCGACTCCTATTTATTATTGCTTAGTTTAACAGTACATACCCAGATGCTTATTAATACATAATGTTCTTTCAGCTCGAGTATTGTATTTATTGACCGTAATAACAATAAATCACGGGAAAACATACTGTGCTTTAAAAAATATATTTTCTCAAACTATATGATTAGTAATGCTCTGGCACAACATTAAACAATGAATAATTTATTCATAATTTATTCATTGTATACAATTTTTTTATTCACTGAAAGTAATTTATGGACTGAAGAAACTGTGAATGTGCCGGGCATGATTTCTGTGCAAAGGATATTACTTGGCTGCTGTGCTTTTTATAATAATTTCCATGCAGAGATACCATTTGCGTTCTCCAAATGAAATGTACAATTAAAGCTTCACTTACACATATCATCATGCTTGGGTAACCTTCATTTAAAACTTCTCTACATATCCCCTACAGTAAATGAAACCTGAGTTTGATGTTACATAAGTCAAGAGAGGGTACATTGGAGTGGATGTTTGATGTGACACACCTATATATTGGCTTTAATGACATTTATGTAGTCTTCGCCCCTGTATCTTAAGTTTAATATTTTTTTCCCCAAACACAAAATATTGTATGTGCAGATCAATTATCTTGTAGCAGCTACCTGTCATTGAGGGGTGGACAGAGATAAAGTGGATGGAGAAGTGTCAGACATTCAGCTGGCATTTTACAGACTGGATTTGAAAAATGACAGTTCGGAGCTGGCACTTTATCTCTGTCCACTTTATGATCCAGATGTAATAAGCTTGGAAGTGATAAAGTAACAGCCAACCAGCTCCGAGCTGTCATTTTCAAACCCAGCCTGTAACATGATTGTTAGGAACTGATTGGCTGGCACTTTGTATGGTTTAGTACATCTATCCCATTATCTCTCCAAGGCTTAGAACATAGGCCCATTAGCATGCAATGTAAGATTCTTACCAGTTAGTCCAATCACACAAAAGTCTGGAAAGACACACACATAGTGGCAGGAAGGTCACAGGGGGCAAGAGCTGGAGTGAAATGGGGCAAGGACTTGCCCCAGCTCATGACACATGGGGCATGAGCTAGAGAGACACAGAGGTAATGGCAGACAAAGGGCCAATGGTTGTAGAGAGAACAGGGAAGAGCTGGATATACATAGGGGGAATTCAATTGTTAGGTGTGCATCCAATTGCAGCTCCATTTGGGTGTGATTGGCTGCCAACAGCGGCATTTCAGCTCGCTACCCTGGGGGTGGTGAGCTGAAATAGGCACAAAGTGAACTGTTTGAGCACAGAAATAGGACTTTTGGCATCACAATCATTAGTTTGGTCAGGTGTAGTTGCTTTGCGCAGCTAAACCTGACCATAATGAGTGCAATCACCACAAATGTAATATTGCCCTGCAATCTCCCATGACACTACAATGTAGCTCAACAATTGAATTCCTCCCATAGAGTGTCATAGCTGGAAAGGTGGAATGAGGGTGTAATAGGGTGTAATAGCTAGAGAGACATAGGAGTCATTGGCTGGAGAGACACAGGGAGCATGAGCTAGATCAAAACAGAAATAAAGGTAGGAGAGACACAGGGACATGTTCTGGAGATATGTAGGAGAGACACATGGAGCATTACCTGAAGGAACACAGGAGCAACGGCTGGAGACATAGGGGGCAATGGCTGGAGAGACATATAGGATACAATGGCTATAGAGACACATGGAGCATGACCTGGAGAGACACAGGAGCAATGGCTGGAGAGACGTAATGTAGGGGGTAAAGATGGGGCAAAGGCTGAAGAGACACAGGAGGCATAAGTTGGAAAGACACAGAGGTAATTGCTGAATAGTCATAGAAAACTGAGTGTAACAGACTGGAGATTTTTCACAATTGATAGTTTTAGAACAGGCATGGCCAAACTGTGGCGCTCCAGATGTTGGGGAAACAACACATCCCAGCATGCCATGCCATAGTTTTAGCATTCCCAAATAGCAAAATTGTGGCAAGGCATGATGGGACTTGTAGTTTTCAACAGCTGGAGAGCCATAGCTTGGCCATGCCTGGTTTAGAAGAAAATGTCGAGGCACAGTAATCTTCATTAAGATTCTGAAGTAACTATGGGCCTTATTTTGGTTCATTCTTTCTGACAAAATCCTTCTTAGATGGGCAAAACCATGTGCACTGCAGGTGGGGCAGATGTAACATGTGCAGAGAGAATTAGATTTGGGTGGGGTTTTACTTCAAAGTGAGATCTATATTGCAGTGTAAAAATAAAGCAGTCAGTATTTTCCCTGCACAGAAACAAAATTACTCACCCAAATCTAATTCTCTCTGCACATGTTACATCTGCCCCCCCTGCAGTGCACATGGTTTTGTCCATCTAAGAAGGATTTTGTCAGAAAGAATGAACCAAAATAAGGCCCTATATTACTGGTAGAAATTGTATACCAGATTAGAAAATACAGTTTAATAATACTAAATTGTCGGATCCGGGAAGTTCCCATTTTGCCCTTCCTCCAAAACTTCTGTTACTGTATATTATTTGTTTGATCCTCTGTTGTATGGTGAGGACATTATGCTCAAATTCTGGATTTTTACTTAATTTATGATTGCCGCCACCTGAGTTGAAACATTTTTCTCATCAATTAATTTGTTCAACACAGCTGAGCGCAACCATGCTTTAATTAATAGACTCCTTTCTTCCCAACTTTATTAAGTTACTAGCCACACATTTAAAACAGTCACCACACTTTTCATTGTTAGCCCATAAAATATATTAACAATGTTATATTAACCCCATATTACATTACCCCAACGTTTAATTAAATAAATGCATTATTGACACTAAATCATAAAATCCAATAAATGCCTAATTTATTCAGCACATAAAAGCTAATTTGGATTTTGGTTATTTGCACCTAAATTCTGTGTAAATGCGCATTAATAAATATAATTAAGGATTAATATCTTTACATACACTTGCGTATCTATTATGGAGGCAAGGTGTGAGGAGTACACAAGCCCCTGGGTACAAACACCGCACACCCTGCACTCGTTTAGTATTTCTGTAGGGTTAGAAGCAATACTCGATAGTATTTCTGTAGGGTTAGAAGCAAGACAGCTTGCTGTTTTGCAGCTGGCTGTTTTAGCAAAGGGTGTTCTTAACTAAGGGTAGCATCTGAACAGTTAAAGAAACAGTTTAACAAACATTGAACAACTACATAAAGAAATACCGGAGGAACACAGAAGGACATAAAATTCAACATCATCCACTGAAAATCCAGCATTCTGCAGTGAGTTACCTGACCCAGCATCACCTACAGTCTGCACAGCCAGGACAATGAACTTCATACTGAACCATTCTATGTACCAGAGCCATGGTTCCTCAATCCTGTGCATTCCCTATTCACTCTGCATGCTTTCTGCCCCTAGCAGGGTGTGCTGTGGCATGGCCCACGGTGCAAAGCTATTAGGGGTCAAGGGTGCAGGTGGAGGGGGAAGAGGAGGATAGGAGGAGAGAGAGGACTACTTTGTCCATTCTCTTTACCTGCTGCCTCGTGTCCTGCCATGCTCACTTCTTGCCTCAGGTTTCCTTACCTGCACCTCATGTCACCTGTCTGTCTCCCCCTCCCTCTAGATTGTAAGCTCCTTAGAGCAGGGCCCTCCTCCCTCCTGTTCTCACTGCACTCTTCTTGTATTTCAACTACAGCTCTCTTACTCATCTACAATCTATACCTGCATCTATTCCCATTCACTTCCTTATATCTCAGCTGTATTGTGTACTAAGAATTGTGCTTTAATTGTGTTATGACTAGTTCTGTGTACCCTGTACTGTTCTTTTGTGTTCTATATGTACAGTACTGGCTGGTGCAATCACCATGTGGCGCCGCTGATTGGCTGCCTGGGTGCTGCACAGCTCAGTAATGATATGTTCCCCATGTCTGTGACCCTCATTAGAGTACATCTAGTATATATATCAGTACTGTTACTGGCTACCTAGCTGGCTGTGCAATCACCATGTGGCGCCGCTGATTGGCTGACTGGGTGCTGCACAGCTCAGTAATTATATGGTCCCCATGTCTGTGCTCCTCATTAGAGTACATCTAGTTTATATATATCAGTACTGTTACTGGCTGTGCAATCACCATGTGGCGCCGCTGAATGGCTGCCTGGGTACTGCACAGCTCGGTAAATATGTTCCCCATGTCCGTGTCCCTTATTAGAATGCGTCTTGTGCATATCTGTATGTGTGATGTACATTTGTACTGCCATTGTTGCCTGTTCCTTGTACTGATAACCCTTTGTATTGCAGTATGTGCATTGTTATTTTTATTGTCTGTAAAGCGCCTTGAGTCCTGTTGGAGAAAGTGCGCTATATAAATAAAACTTACTTACTTACTTACTTACTCGTTTAATTATACTCACTTCTCTACTGGTCCGGTACTGATAGCGCAGCAGCAAAAATCACTGGGTAATTCACACATGTGCCATAGGGGTGTCCTCAGGAATGCACCGCAGGCGCCATGTTCCCAGAACACTGCACATGCGCAGTAGACTCTACAGAGTCTATTGCACCTCCAGAGAGGAAGGTGCCCAATCAGAACCCGCATTACATTTTTTATAGGGTATCAATAGATTAGAGATCAGAAGCAGGCTTTCTTTGGCTGTCAAAATCCCGGCGGTCGAAATACCGACGCCGGAATCCCGACCTCCGCAATGCCGGCACTTTGTCCCTCTATGGGTGTCGTCGTCGTCCCCCCTTGTCGGCATTGCGGCGATCGGGTTTCCGACCTCAGTATTTCGTCCGTCGGGATTTCGTCCGTCGGGATTTCATACTGATCCCGTCAGTAATTATTATTTAATTTGTATCACAACATTTTTCACAATATTTACAAAAATACTCCATGTATACAAAATAAATTTAAATTGAAAAAAGCAACTTGGTAATAAAGTTCTGTCCTCATTCCTGTTTTTGCTTAGAAATGCTGTATATTCATACTGTATCTCATAGTGGATTGTTTTTTTTTTGTTTTTTTTCGCTTTGTTTTTTTTTTACTGACTTAAAGGATTAGTAAAATTCTTTACAGTGGGCATGTCAAATTTCTTCACATCAGTTAATGTGTGACTAGGAAACAGTGTAGCTAAGCTGTGAAACAGTTACAATACAGGAATGAGATGCTGAGCATAGTTTAGGAAAATCATGTGCTGCCACCTGGTGGCTACAAATAGCAACTTGAAATGATATGTTCATGTAAAAGGTGCAAAAACACAGTGATACAATAGTGTAAGGGAATACATATTTCTATCTATTATATAAATATTCAGAATTTTCATTTTAGATACTGTACATATGTAAAAGGCAGGTTCAATCTCACCAAATGTGAGAATCACTAATTTATGCAAATGTAGCTTTACACTCACCTGCAAAGCATTACTTCTTAAACAGTGCTTATTTTATACTGTTAAATTAGCATATTCTAAAACATAAACAATTTGTATATACAGTATATGTATTACTAGATAAAAATTTAGTTTAATTGCACTTCACATACTGTACCTCTCCATGGGCCAGATGTATCAACCTTCAAAAAAGTGATAAAATTGAGAGTTATAAACAGCCAGCCAATTAGCAGCTCAGGCTGAGCTCCAGAGAATGTCAATGTACTGTGTGCGTCGATGGGACGAACTGTCACGCTGAGGAGTGCAGCTGCTGCTGCTGCTATGGCTCCCGTTGCGCCTGCCCCCAGTGACGTGTTTCTGCTGCTGCGCCGGGTTGGAGGACAGCCGCACGGAAGGAGGTACCTGGAGCTGTACATAATGATATATCGGATCTGAAACATCGTGGGTGCTAAAAAGCACCCACGATGTGCCCATGATGGGTCAGATTCCGATACATCTTATGTGCAGCAGGTCCGACGCCCTGATCCGATCTGATGCGCACGGGACCGCGCATCAGATCAGATTAGATGTCAAACACATGCGATTTTCTGCCGATTTCACCCGATTTATCGGCCCAAAGGGCCGAAATCGGGTGAAATCGGCCGAAAATCGCATAGTGTATGGGGGCCTTTAGTCACTACATTGATGGCCTAACTGTACATCTCTAGATGTGTGAGACAATATCAGTGATACGGGTCCCCATGACGTGCCCATAGAGAAAGTGGTTTATGACACATGGCAGCTAATGGAATTGACCCATAACTGCTAATTGCCCAGTGACTCACATTATTTTAATTACTCTACAGTTGCTCACCCAGGCTGCTGAGTGGAAGCTACAAAGCAAAATGCTGCAAGATCAGGAAACTGTTCTGAAAACTCAGGTAATACCAGAATCGACTCTCATGTTAATAACATTATTTCAAACTTAAGATGGACTTCAAGTTAACAGCAAATAATAACCAATATTTCACATGTAATATCACTGTGTATATAATTTTATTAAGATATATTAAAACATCAATGTTTAAAAACTGTAAGTTTAATAACTAGTACTGAAGATGAAATGACCATTGTCGCTGGACTTATGTAATATTGTAATCATTTCAATCATTTTATATTTATTACAAAATGGCTATATTTAGCTCAGTAATTTAACCAGGCAATGACAATATCCATTAGCCGGTGAGAGAATGTGGAGACCCCACTCTTTTTAGTATTTGCCGCCTCCTTGGATCACACCATGAGGTTACTTTTAGAGTACTCTGTTAGGCATTTGAATTGGCAACCCATTAACCAGGTCTAGTTACTGTATAGATTTCCCTACTTAAGGATCTTGAATCCTTTATTTTGGCAAGGCGTTATTGACATTCATGCTGGCAGTAACCATGCTGGTCATGCCCTACAGCAGACACTTCTGGCTTGTTCGAGAGAAAGACAAGAGAAAAAGAACCATCCTCCTAGGCAGACTTTCATGAGACAGGGAATACTTGTTATTATTATTATTACTATTATTATATTATTGTTTATATGTATCATGGCCCATCCTGTGTAAAAATGTGCACAAACGGGATCGGCTGTGATCGACCAGGAAATATCAGCAGAGAACTCAGCTAATTTACTTAGCTGTCAATTTCTCCAGGTTCCTATTTCCCGATGCCGATGTTATTCGTATTTTCCTGCTGAGTTTCACGGCAGACAAATACGAATGACCCTGAAGCATCACACAGATCAATCACATCCGTGTGATGCTTCTCTGTGTAATAATGATGAGAAATAAATATATAATTATTTAAAAAAACTGCATGGTGGTCCCCAAGAGTATAACGAGCCTCAAGTGTAACCTGTCCCAGATGCTGGGACTTGTGGTTCTCCAAGTCCCGGCATGCAGGAAAGGCTTGCTGGGGATTGTAGTTCTAATACAAAACAAAATACCTTATTGTTAATCCTTTTTTTTTTTACACTTTATTGCCATTAGCCCAGTGCAGATCTCCCAGAGGCGCTGGGGACAGTTCCAGGCTTTAGCCCAGGCCAAAGGTGCACTGGAGTGGGGGGACCCCTTAATACCACTCCCCCAGGGAACTGCCAGGGTGTTCATGCTCTGGCCGGGGGAACTTATGTAAAAAAATAATTTTGCCCCCTGTATTTCTGCAACCATCATTGGCTCAAAGAGCCCAGGGCTGGTTACACTCAGGGGAGGGCCTCATGCAGTTTACCGGTAATTAAATTCTTTAATATTTTTTTCTATTTTTACACACATTTTTCATTTCGGATTTTCTGCAGAATTCATAGCACGAATGATAGTAAATTTTCTATCAATGGAGTACTCATTCGTACACCCCAATTTGGCTGAGCTCACCATACAAAAATATGGCAAATCAAATTAATTTGTCTGATAGTAAATTAGCCAGACCCTCGGACCTGGTCGTATTTAACATTGAATGTGTATGAATGGGTGCATCTTCAGAAATTTCCCCCGTTGCTTTATTTTAAAAGTCTAAAGTTATTCATTATGTAAAGGTGTGCCATTTGTTATTTATATTTGTTAAAAGATTTTTATTAAATAATACGTATTAAATCAAATAATCTTCTATCAGCAAAATTGTTTTGTCTACAACTATGAACAATGACAAAATGTTTCACTCATCATTATGCATAGACAGTAATGTCTGCATTAAAACATCATTTTTTTAAAATATGTGCATAACATTGGAGAGTATACCCTCTAAGCATTGTACTAGTGTTCTAATAATCCCCAGTACAGCCCTACAACATAATCATTTGTTCCATTTAAATTGTTTGATGAAAATAAATGAACTCTGGATACTTTGGTACTTCTAGTGACAGTCCTAAAGGGAATTGTTAATTATTATTTCTGAACAGCCTATGTGATCATTAGAAATGCTAAATAGAGGAAATGCGACTGAGGCTTGACAAGAAAGTGGTGTGACTCATAAAAAGTGTTATAGACTATGTCTATTTGCTTGTAGACTCGCCTCTGCTGAATTATTACATTAACAGAGTTTTGACAAATGGCACTACTTTAGTGTAAATTCAACTTACTTTGAAATATTAATTGTTCTTTCCCTGTTGGCAGATTACACTCTACTCTGAACGATTTGATGAATTTCAGAATTCTCTGACAAAAAGCAATGAAGTTTTTGCGACTTTCAAAAAAGAAATGGAGAAGGTAATATTTATTTTACTACATATATATATACCGCAGAGAATAGTAGAATACAGCATGAAAAATGGTTGCGAAGCACCTTTACTACTGTCAGAGCAGTTACACTCATTTGGGCTCCACAGTCTTGACGATGCTTGGCCATGCCCCTATGCGTTTTGTCACACGGACTTCGTCAGAGAGCTCTCTGACAAAGTCCATGTGTGTTTAGTCCCATGTGCATCGTAACGGAGTCGGGAGGTCGGACCGGCTGCACATAAGATTTACTAAATCTTATGTGCAGCCAGGCAGGGGACTCTGTGAGGTGGCTGGCGAGCCGAAGCAGGTAGCAGTGCTCCGGGCAGGTGGAGGCCGAGGGAGCAGGGTTGCGGGGACGCTGCTAGTGGGGCAGAGGCAGCGGATGCTGCGGGGGAAAGTGACACAGAGTCAACAGTAATGGAGAGCCAGGCAGGAGGAGCCGGGAGCTGTCAGTGCTGGAAAAAAAGCCCATACAATGAACGGGCAGCCTGTGATTGTCTGAGCGCTCTCTCAGCTAGTCAGCAATTGGCTGAGAGAGCGCTCAGCCAATCACATGCTGCCCATTTATTGTATGGGCTTTTTTTTCAGTACTGACAGCTCCCGGCTCCCCCTGCCCGGCTCTACGTTTCTGCCGCCTCTGTGTAACTGTCCCCTGCAGCATCCCCTGCCCGCTGCCTCTGCCCTACTAGCAGCGTCCCCTGCCCGCCACCTGGATGTCTGCTGCCCCCTTGCTCCCTCCACCTTGCAGCTCCCCAGGAGTTGCATATGATACATTGCACCAGGCTTCTAGTTGTAATAATGCTTTGCCACGGTTGCCGCCCCTCAAGCTTTCTGGAACGTGGTCAATGATTTTATACTTTAAAGTAGCCATGCCATGCTTCATATTGGCAAAGTGCCTGGCTACTGGTTGTTCGCTAGTCCTAGTGTTAAGGGCCTGTCGGATGGCCTGGCGGTGTTTTTCCAATGTAGTAAAGTCTGCATGGACACAACACAGCGTATACCACAAAATTTGAGGTGCAGATCAATGGCCAGTTGATCTTGTATCTTTTCCCCGAATGTGGATGTAGAATGGTATCACCTGTGGCCATATAACTGCATGTCCGACAGCCTAAACATTTATAGCATCCGTTACGTCTGCCCAAAAATGTTTCTGCCACCATGGGTTTTTTCTTTTTAAACTGTGTGATGTCGGTCTTAACCACCAGGTCCCTAATATTGCGCCCTTTGGTGTAGCAGGGCATGAGACGGGTTTGCTTGAAACATTGTAGCTCAGGGTCAGTGGCCACAATGGGCCAAAGTTCCTTAGCTCTTCTAGATGTCTCACTACTCTTGACCATATATTGGTTGACCCAGGGGAACACTTGTGTTGTTTTCTTTTTCTTTGTTTGGGTCACTAGCTCTATTCTGTTTTTTTGGCGAGCTTTCTGCAAGGCTTGTTGTAATTCCTTGACAGGGTACCCTCGTTCCTTAAATTTGGAAAACATCACTGTAAGTTGTTGATCAAGAGTATCTTGATCACTAGTGGTGCGGCACACACGGATAAACTGGGAATAGGGAAGGCCACGGACTGCAGCTCGAGGATGGAGGCTCTCGTACCGCAACAATGTGTTGCGGTCAGTGGGTTTAGTATATAGGGATGTCTCAATTTTCCCTTTTTCTACCTTCAAGAAAATGTCCAGGAAACAAATTTCTTTTTTACTCTTGTTCAATGTCAGTTTTATGGGACTTTCTGTTTGGCTAGTAGGTCTTCCAGTGCGGATTCCTCCCCAGTCCACAAGACAATCAAGTCGTCTATGTACCGAAAATATATAAAGATGGACTGGGTGATGCTGGGGGATGAAAAAAAGATGTTACACTCCGTCTCCCACATATATGTGTTGGCGAACGATGGGGCCACTGGGGACCCCATCGCACACCCTGTGGTTTGGCGATAAAATTGCTCATCGTACAAGAAATAATTGTGGGAGAGGGTGAAACTCAGTAGCTCTATAAACACATCAACATCAGGACCAGTGTACCTGGGGTTGCCCGTGATAAGCCTCCTCACTGCTGTGAGCCCCGCCTCATGCGTTATGCATGTGTAGAGGCTTGTCACGTCTAAAGTAGCCAACACCAGGTCATCTGGGACTACATCAAGCTCCATCAATCTCTGCAACAACATCCCTGAATCACGTAAATAGGTGAACGTGCCTTGCACACACGGCTGCAAAAATATATCTAGATAAATTGCTAAGGCTTCACACAGTGACCCCTGGCCGATATTATCGGCCAACCAGGGGGGCACCGTGCGTCCTTGTGTATTTTTGGGATGCTGTAAAAAATGGGGACTTTAGGGAACTCCACAAATAATTTGTCCCTGAGAGATTTGGAGATTGTCCCTTCTGTAATGGCCTCATCTAAAATCCCACTCAGTTATTTTTTATAAAGCCAAGTGGGGTCTCTTGGCAACAGTTCATACGTCTCTGAATCACCTAAAAGTCTTTGGCATTGGTGTAGTTTTCCAGACTTTGTATCATGATGGACCCACCTTAATCGGCCCCTCGTATGATGATATCCTGTCTTTGGCTTAATGCTTTCAGGGTGAAGGCTTGTTCTCGGGTCAGGTTGGACTGTGTCGGTCTATCCATAGGTAGAGATTCTGCCTGTTCCAAGAGACGGTTAAAAGTCTTGATGGACGCGTTATGTGTCTGTGGGTCAAAACGAGACCTGGGTCCCAATTTCTGGATCTTAAGGGGTAGGGTAGGGCTTTGAGCTGTTAAAGATTTTTTGGGAAATGTTCTTTTATTTTTAAGGCCCGATGTAGCTTGAAATTATCAAGTTTCCATTGAAACGCATTGCCCCTATTGGTTGGGACAAAAGACAGTCCCTTGCTTAGGACCTGTTCTTCTTCCACCGTGAAGGGAACTGGAGAGAGGTTGAATATTAAACTTGGGCTCTCCGCGGGGGTCTCCCACTTTTTTTGCCTTGTTTTTGCACTTTTTTTGCCTTGTTTGTCTCCCACGGTGGGTCTGCCTCTGCCGGTGGCGAGAGCTCGGGTGTTCACCACTAAAGGGAGAGAACCTGTGCTGGCGGATCCCTTGGCAACTGCCGGAGTCAGCGCAGCAACTTCCGGCATTCAGACATCCGGCGAACGGACGGCGGCGAGGGGAGGCGGCTCTGGAGACGCGGGAAAGCCGGTGGGAGGGGTAAGTTTTGTGTGGGGTATTTATACCACTGTTTGTTCACTTTGCTTTTTGTCCTGAAGACGGGGAAAAAGCAGAAATCAGGCTTCACTCTTGGGCTTACGTGAAGTAAACTTTTAATGTGAGGCGGTCAACGCCGTTTCGGGTGTTACCCCGTCGTCAGGACCAAAATCTCATACAAAGTGAATCAACAAAGTGCAGTGCTTAAATAACAAACTTACATTTAGATGACCCTCTGATCTGTTCCATCACCCGGCCGGGGCTGCCGTCATCTACTATATACAGTATATATATGTATATATTCTGATACATTAGTTTTTTGTTTTTGTAAATAAAAGTCATTCAAATTCATAACAAAAGTTTGTTTTATTTTTATATACAAAAAAAAGTATGAAAATGGGGTCGTTTTCTTAAAACCCGTAATTTCATTCTGATAGCTACAAAAGCCAACTTTTTGGGTAAAACTATTGTTTCTTTAATTAGTAATGTGGAAGAAATAAAAATCAGATATGAAGAACCCAGAATTCATGTTGACCATTGTTATTACTATTATAATTATTATTAGTGACAACACTAAAATGCTTGTTGCTATATGATTATGTGCAGGGAAAATAGAAACAAGCACAATAGCACTGAAACAAGTCAAAATCAACAAGTGCAACAGTTATACATAAATACAACAATAACAAAAGTTTAATTTATTATTCCATATTTATATGGAACTATATAATGTTGCAACACCTATAAATTAAATAACATCTAATAAAATGAATAGTGAAAGTTTATGTAACAATTTATATTTGGCAAGACAAAGGCATTTTTACTGCAAGATACATCAGGCAACTCACAAAGACTTGACAGCCTTGTAAAATATTAATGTTACAATACATTCTCTCTTTGAACAGTAGACATAAAACGTAATTACCTTTGTCAAAATACAGTGATCAGTTCAGCAGAGACATTTATTTTCCTCTGACACCTTGTTCATTTTATTTTTGCACCATCTAGTCATTTGCTTTTATGATTATGTGCTAACTGGAATTTGTGTTCTAAATTTGCTAGATGACAAAAAAGATGAAGAAACTTGAAAAGGATACGAACACATGGAAAACGCGATTTGAGAATTGTAATAAGGCGCTGCTGGACATGATTGAAGAGGTAGGAGATTGTACAGTATATCATCACTGACCAGTACAGCAATGGTCTTATGGCTTTTCTTTGATCTATACTGAAAATACTGTGACAGCTTTGTTTATACAGCTATGGTCAGAACAAACTTTATATGACTCATACACATCATATATCATAATATACTGTATTCAATCCTGGCTCCCAACAGTCAGGAGCCTGGCCCCTTTTCTGTCTGCTTGCCTGTTTATTGGTAGGTGAGAATCAATGTCCCGCCTGCTGATCAGCTAAAAGTCTGCAAAAACAGCCGTGGTCGACAATCCACAGGCGTTTTTTGGCAAAATGGGCCCAACTGCTATTAAAGTTGGGTCCATTCTGACGAGATGCCGCGTCATTGCTGTCGGAAAAGACATCACTGAATAGGAGCCCACCGTTATTCCCCCCATCAGAAATAGAGGCGGGGATTGAATACTCACAAAGTGAAATTAGAGGGTTAAGACAAAGACAAAGAAAATGACTAAGAGCTGATTCACAATCACGTCCAATATGTGGCTGCTCTTAGAGGTACAGTATGTATAAATGGGTTGTTCAATGTGAAGTGTCAGAATACATATATGGCCTTCCAACTTGCATGCACAAGTCTGGCGCAAGAATCTCAACATCAATAAGGATGCCAACACCATAATCCCAACTGCTGACATCCCAAATGTAATTGTGCAGGATGGGCTAGCATTAGGCACGATCAGGGTAGTTAGGTTTAGGCTGCGGAGAGGGATGGTTATGTTTATGCTGCAGAGTGGAAAGGTTAGGTGTAGGCACTAGTGGGAATGGTTAGGGTTAGGCTGTGTGGGAAAGAGTTAGGCTGGTTTGAGTTGGGGGGGGGGGCATGGGGAAGGGTTAGGGATGCCACTGGCATACCGTCCGCTGGTCATCCGTATGTATCCCCAGTTTAGCAAGTAAGGTGATTGTGTTGGTTCAAGAGGGTGGAATTATAAAAGCTCTTGAATGATGTAGTCACCAACACTGCAATATGCTGAGAGAGCAACATAGATTTGAACCCTTTGAGTGCCAAGTGAATTTGTCAAAATTGGTGTTAAACTTGCCAAGCAAACATTTTTATGTATCATAAGGACGTTTTTACCTTTTATAGGAAATAAAATACATTTTGAAACAACATTTTTTATTTGAATTCATATAACAAATGTGAGAGTCACTGACATTTTTAGCTGATATTTTGCATATCACTCACACAACAGTTGGCACTCAAACGGTTAATTACACTTTTGATTGAACAAATTATAGAATTCCCCAACACATACTCACTCATGCACACACACACACACACACACACACACACACACACACACACTACTATGTCATTTCAATTCAAAATTATAATAATTTTTTTCAGTTTGTCTTAAACTTGCCCCTCCAATGGTTTGAGTGAGAACTACAGACAGAATAGATTTAACATCCCATTTTTATTGTGTAACAACTATAATACTGACTGCCATCTGTTCTCATTGACAATGGGCTGCCATGATCATAAAGTGGGAAATATGAGCTTTATATTTTTAATACTAAATAAACAGTTAGAATTGCACTGATGCTAGGTATATGGAATACAGTGTCAATACAGTGTCAGCAGTCTATGGGGGAGATTCTCTAAGAATCTCCGCCCCCCTTTGCCGCCCATCGCATTTATAATTATCGCATATGTTCTAACATATGCGATAATTATAGCAAAGGACAGCTCTTGCGTTAAGAGCTGTCCTTTGCGGTGAGAGTCGCCGGGTCCCAGCAGGTCCCGGCGGCTCCCCCCTCCCTCCCACACCCGGCGCTGCTGCTTTGCCGGGCTCTCCTCCTACCTGCACCCGGAAGAGGATCAGTGCAGGGAGGAGGTCACAGGTCCGGGCAGCACAGCTCTGTGCTGCCCGGACACAGGTGAGGGGGCGATGCGGGGCGGCGGGGGTCTGTGCCGGGTGGCGGGGGGTCGTTGCGGGGTGGCAGTGGGATGCGGTAGAAGCCCATTGGCTTCTATGGGGCATTGCCAGATTTTTCTGGCGATGCCCCCCCGCCGGTAACTCGGCGGGGGATGCTTACAGCATCCCAAAATGCGATAAAAACCCCGATAGCGGCGTTTTAACCGCATTTCTTGTTTAGAGAATCTCCCCCTATATATCCATGAACAAGCAACATTGGACACCATGGACAGTATATTGGTTAGCATTACTGCCTCACATCACTTAGGTCATAGGTTTGATTCCCAGCCTGTATATCTGGGTACTCCAATTTCAACCCACACAAAAATATACTGAAAGGTTAATTGGCTCCCTACAAAATAAACCCAAGTGTGTATGTATGTGCGTGTACATGCAGTAGGGAATATAGACTATAGGGGTAAATGTAGGAAGCAGTGATACGGGTGGAGAAGTTGCCCATGGCAACCAATCAGCTGCTCTGCATAATTGTATAGTATGCAAGTTATAAATGTTACCATGGGCAACTTCTATACTGGCTCACTTCTCAGCTGCTATCACTGTTTGATACATTCACCTCACTCTCTCCACTGGGGCAGGGACTGATGTGAATGACCAAATATACTCTGTAAAGTGTTGTGTAATATCTGTTCTATATATAATTAACAAGTAATACATAAATATATGAAGCAATTCAGCACAGGTGCAATGGCTGTAAATAATGAATATTCATGTTCAATTCCAATGCTGTACGTTTTTTAAATTATTATTATTATTATTATTATTATTATTATTATTATTATCAAACATGTATTTATCCGGTACTTTATTGTATGGTTTTATTGTTACATTGTTGTGATTTAAATATTGATCTATAATGGTGTATTTATAGTGAGATTAGTCTATTAGAGACATGTTGATAGTATATACAGACATAGGGCCAGGTGTACTAAGCTTCAAAAGTGATCAAATGGAGAGTGATAAACAACCAACCAATCAGCTCCTGCCTGACATTTTCAAACACAGTGTGTGACATGGAATGTAGGAGCTGATTGGCTGACTGTTTATCACTCTCCATTTTATCACTTTTGAAGCTTCGTTCATCTGGCCCTTTATTATTAATAGATTCATACTTTTGATTGGCTAAATAAAACATCATGTAAAAGTTACATGTCTATTGTTGTCTTGTTGCAGAAAACGATGAGGGCCAAAGAATATGAATGCTTTGTGGTAAAAATTGAGAGGCTGGAAAAACTTTGCAGAGCACTGCAGGAGGAGAGGCTTGAACTATACCAAAAAATAAAAGAAGCTAAGACTCACAATGAGGAAGAGGAGGAAGAAGATGCAGCTGGTGAGAACCATGACACTGCTGCGCGTGATGAAAGGTCTATCACAGAGCCGTCTGTAATTGATGAAAAAATCATCAGAGATCTAGAAACAGCTTTTATGGTGACCCACCGCCTGGAGGAGGCAGCGGAAGGAAGCAGCCTGGAGTGCCCACAACCGGAAGGTGGCAAATTGGATACAGAGGAGAAACCTGCACAGCCATTGCAAGGTGCAACCGGCCCAGATCCCACCAAACAGAACCCTTCAGAGGAAGGAAAACAGCAAACCCCAATAAACGATAATATGGAAGATGTAGACTAAGCCTAAATTGCAAACTATACTATGTCAAAGTCCATATAGTTATCCTCTTCATCAATGCTAGACATCCAAAGGCAAAGTTCCAAAGAATGCATGACTAAATGTAAGCAATAGCCAGGCCAAATGATCTCAATGCCTTTGCATTAATACAGGGGTTGTCCACCTTCAAATGACTTTGATATTTATTTTGTATTGCATAGGCTCACCTGCAACGCATACTATATACAGTAGGTTGCTTCATCCTTTCTGGCTTTTTTCTGTACTTTTCAGAAGCCACCTGTCTATATTTTTTGCACTGGGTTACACCGTAGCTGTGCTGTGATTTCTACATTTAACAATGTTTGGTACTTGTTTAGTTTCACGGCGGCAGCGTCTCAGTCTCAGTCGCAGCAGCATCTGTGTCCCCTTGCGGGGCTCGCTTCGCTCGCCACGCTATCTAATATCAACTCCATGCCAATGTTGATAGTGGGGGTATGAACTATTCACATTGGCATGGACTTTATTTTAGAAAGTTTGCCGAGCGCCGAACCCGGAGGTAGCGAGCGGCCATGCTGCCGCCGTGAAACTAAACAAGAACCCAATGTTTTATCTACATACGAGCACTGTGATTCGCCCAAAGTCATTTAATGTTCCCGATGTCATAACCATGGGGGATGCAGACAGCTTTCCGGATGGTGACATAAAAATACTGATTCCTTTCGCAATGACTGGAAGTCAAAAGTAAAATTATCATGCAGCACCCAACTATTATAAATGAGATACTGAGTCAGCAGTACAGACAGTCTCCAGTGGCAGCCCAACATCTCTGGCAAAGGTGGGCACTCTCCTGTAGTAATGTAATTGGAGAATTTCCTGAAAAGCCATGCCCCCATAGTGATTTTAATGGGGGATGCCCCATGAGACCATGCCCCTTCCTTCAAGGCTAGTCTACCTCTGGCCATGAAAAGGGGTAGGGGGAGGGTGTGCAAGCAGAAGATCCAATCATAAGCTGCTGTCTTTAATTGTGGCCTACGGTTGGTCCTCCCACTCACTCTCCAAGCAGTGGAGGAGCCAGGAAAATAAATTGTACTCAATTCTCTTGATAGGGTCAGATAAAGAAACTAAGGGGGTGATTCTGGTTGACTCGCTAAATTCTCTGCTTAGCGAGCCAACTAGCGCCACCAACTAGGTGAGCGAATACCCCCACCCCCACCCACCCCCCCCACCCACCCCCCCCCCAATGACATTCGATCATCCCCGCTGCATCCAATTGCAGGGGAGTGTACGGAGAAGAATCATTCGATGATCACCGCCCATCGAACGATTTTTCCCTGTTCGCAAATATAAGTCAGTCTTGACTGACCTATATTGGCGGTGTCTGGTTCGAGAATGGGGCGGACGGCTGATGTCCTGTGGCATCAGCCGTCCGCCCCCATCAGGCAGCTGCCCACCTGTGTTCGCATGAGGATGCTCAGCATTTTCCTGGGCCTTATTTTCCTAGAGGCTTTTGTAGCTATAAGGCTTTTTATTTAGTTCACTGTGACACTAATGACAGCAAACTTGGGAAGGGCAAGAAAATAACATGCTGATATTATTACAGAACATATGGTTTGGTTTTCATGTGAAATAAATGGAAAAATATAAAAAAAATAACATTTATAATTTTGGCATTGATTGTTTTTTAACAGTTGTATATTAAATTTAAAACAATACTTTGTGGTTTGTGGACAAAAGCAATGTTTTAACTAGATTTATTTAAAATCCTAGACTTTTTATGATTTTTGAAAATACAGATGACATTTCATGATTGTAATGATGGATTGGTGATAACAGCTTATAGCGGTTAAAGAAAACCCTTATTTGAAAAGTTGTGTCCATGTAGTTATTATAGTAGTGATATGTGTAGATTACATAGCACATATTTACTGGGCTATTTCACTATCATTAACATTGTTCATTTGAAATTCTTATTACAAAAAATAGCAGAGTAGTATATTTTCTTTATGAAGGGGCTACATTTAGGAGCAAACCAAACTAGTGTGTCAAATCCATGTTGCACTGCAGGGGGGCAGATCTGAAATGAGTGAATATTTGTAAGAGATGTGTCCAAGCTCAAATCTAGGTACTTATGTAATATCTGGGTTCCCGTTTTTCTTATGAGACCGCGTCCCCTCGCCACGCTTCGGGCACGGTGGCTCGCTGCGCTCGCCACACTATATAAATTCAACTCCATGCGTAGTTGGATAGTAGGGGTATGAAAAAATGGGGTGCATTTAACATGGGAGTCCAGATAATACATAAGTACCCAAATCTAAATTGCAGTGTACAAATAAATCTGTCCAGGATCATGGCTGACAACCAATATTTAACCCACATGCAATAAATTAATGTACTGGTGCCCCTTGCGATGCAATAAGATTTGCCCAGTTAAAAAGACTAATTTTTTTGCTTTGCTCCAAATGCTGAATAAGCCTCTAATTAATTCTACAATGAACGTCAGAACAGCAAGCAAAATGAGCTTCTTAAACCAAATGCTGCATACTAACCCTACCATTACAGCAAGCATCTCATATAGGTGGGACAAAAACAGCCAATTTTACAAAACACATAATTTACTAATAGTACACCATCCTAAAATGTTCGGATAATCACTGTAAATAAAATATATTTTGGCCTGGGGTATTAACTATTAGGAAAAGCGCTAAACACTTGTAAAGGCCCATATACACTGGGCAACTTTGAGCTGGAAGTCGCTCAAAAGAGCAGGTTTGAGCAGTTTTCAGCTCAAAGCCGCCCAGTGTGTATGCCTCGGTGATGAGCGGTGGGTGCTGCTGTGCGCTCCTGCATAATCGTCGGGAAAGCCGCTCATCTGCTGGTTATACCAGCAGATGAGCGGCTTTGAGGACAGCTTTGCATAGCTCTGTGCTATGCAAAGCCGTCCTCCCCCCATCCGTCGCACCGGGCAGTGTGTATGTACTGAGCGGCTTTGCCCCCAGTGATGAATGTGATCATCGCTGTCCATACACGCTGGGCATAGTCGCCCAGTGTGTATGGACCTTATGTAGTGAGCAGAGTGGCTTTGTAACAATCTTCTACACTTTGTTTTTAATTTGGCCTCCTCCATCTCTGTCGTCACACGAAAGCTGTGACCCATGTAGCAGTCAAATTTATACCTTTTTCAGACATACTACCCATGGGTTACAACCCAGTACGATCAATTGCAGGTGCTCAGGGACCAGAACTGAAATCTGCGGAAGACCCTTTCAGACATACACGAGTCCTCGGTGGTCCTCAGTCCTCAGTAAATCTACAGTGTGGTAGACCCAGCGGCGGCTGGTCCACAAAACTTGTGTCAGCTGTTGATAATGTTAGTCTTATTGTTTGGGTTATAACATACCCTTTATCCACTAGTTTACCCTAGAGTCCACTTGCCAAACCTTTGATGTATATACAAGCATGCATGCCCTGGTATGCAACTTAAACCATAATATACATTGCATATGGTGTTAGAGTACCATATGGACGGTGGTTCCGGGCAGTGAAGAGGGATCCAAACAACAAAATGTAGAAAAGTCCCAAGGCGCTATAAGTTCTTGCAGCCTCAATTCCAAAAGGAGGACCACTTGGTAATCCTCGCTTGCAAGTACTCCCGAACCAAAGAGGAATTGAAGGAGCTTGACTTGTGTGTTCAATTATATGATTTTCTCAGGATCATGAAAAAACTAACAAAAAATGTGTATAAGTGACACAGAGTAAAATATAAATATGATGGGGTGGAGTGTTTCCCAGAAAAAAATATCAGACCAAAACTCACAATGCAGTGATGTGATTAAAGTGTGTAAAGGTATCTTTAATGGGTGCACCAAATGTGATTGATATCAAATAAGTACCAAATGGAGTTAGAAGTGGTCTGCAGTGCGTACCGTACTCACTGATTAATCAGGAGATTTAAAGCATACAAAGGTATCTTTAGACAGTTACATCCATATACGGCAAGCCCATAATCAATATCAATAGCCAAGATAACTGCGTACCATACCCACTGCAAATGCAGGTGTGATACACATATAATGGTAGCTTTGTGGAGATAGTCCCCTTGAAGTCCACTCTCAACTTTAACCCCACGTTTGGAGATGGTATACCGGAAAACAGAGAGGAGGACCGGTCTCAGTTAAAAATAATTTAATAAAAAATGCCTGTAGTGTGGCCAAATAAGCCACAAATACAGAATAAAAACAAAGAACAATAATTCACTTATCTTCCAACATGTTTCGGCGGTCCCAGCCAGCGTAGCTCGCCATCGTGCCCGCAGGGGGCTTTGTTGTGCTTGCCCCTCTGTCAGAGTCCGGCCAGTCGGGATCCCGATGTCGGGACCATATACCCCACCTTAATAAAGAAAGGTAGGTTTCATGTGCATTTATCTTTATTCTAATAAATACCTTATAATGATTTATAGGAGAATAGCTAATAAAAATTTACTTGCTAGTTAACGAAAACCTTTTAACTCTATAAGTTATGTTTGTGACATATGTAAATCCGAAGATATGTACTCAAAGACAGGTAACAAGGGTGGTTCCATATTATAAAGAGAGGCTTATATGTTTCCCTCAGGGTAGAACTACCCATGATGCCAGGGGCGGATTGGGAATTAAAACCAGCCCGGGAAATGTCTTGAGGCAGCCCCGGGGAGGGGGGGGCGGAGCCATAAGTGCCCGAATTTTCTGGGGGTGGGGCCTACCAAGATTGAGGTGTGGCCTATTTCAATGATGTCACGCCCCATTTTTTACGCTGTGGGGGAATGACTAGTGGCTCTCTGAGCTGTTGGCTATTTCCCCAGACCCTTAGACTGCAGATTAGGCGCATGGGAGGGGGGACGCAGGGTGGCGTAGAATGCTGGGCGGGGAGATGCAGGGTGGCTGAGGACAAATGGAGGGAGGCATAGGACGCAGATTGTGAGGGGGACATGGTGGCACAGGATGCAGGGTAGGAGGGGGAACGCAGAGTGATAGAGGATGCAGGGAGGGGAGTCGCAAAGTGGTGGAGGATGCAGGGAGGGGAGACGCAGAGTGGCGTTGGTTGCATGGTGGCAGAGGATACAGGGAGGGGGGACGCAGGGTGGCGTAGGGTGACAGAGGGGAGACGCAGAGTGGCATAGGATGTGGGGTGGCGAAGGATTCAGGTAGGGAGGGGGGAAGCAGGGTGGGTGGGAGTATGCAGGGTGGCGTGTATATATATATATATATATATACACACACACACACACACACACACACACAATTCAAGGAATAATGGTACCCCAGAGATGCTAGTAAAATAATTTTACTCATCTTCCCGCCGCCATTGAGACCACACTGCAACAGCCAGCTATGTGCACTTCCAGTTACTGGCTTCCCAGGATGAGCTGCATGGGGGGATAAAGATGGTGAGTATCTGTAAACATCTTGCTGTAGGAAGGTAGCCTGATGAAGGGGGTTACACCTGAAAGCTTGAATAATAATAGAATTCCACCTTTGAAACTCTTTTACTAACGCCTCTGGAGGTCCATTATTCCATGGTTTAGTGCATTTATTATCTATTGGACACTGGAATCTATCTATCTCTCTCTCCTCGACACCCCTCACTCTCTCCTATCAACCCGACGCCCCTCACTTCATCCTTCTATCATCCCTACACCTCAGTGGCGTAAAGAAGGCTCCGCAGTCCCAGCGGTGGCAGGGTGGGAGCAGGTGCACCTGGGGCGCAGGTTCACGACGCCAGAGGTGAGGATACACTCTCCTCCTCTGACCACTACACTGCACCTTACATCTGGCTACAGGGAGCCTGGAATAGATAAGACAGCAGCGCGGCGTGAAAGCTGGAAGGGCAGTGGGCAGGGTGGAAGGCAGTCTGTGTGAGTACGCAGTGTCAAAGCGCTCCCCCTTCCACCCTGCCTGCTGCCCTTACAGCTTGCATGCCGCGCTGCTGCTTATCAATTCCAGGCTCCCTGTAGCCAGTCGGGCTGTGACTGGCTGGGTGAGTGGGGCTGCCTGCTATACGCTGGCATCAGCGTAAGGTGCAGTACGGGAGGGCGTACAGTTAGCAGGATTGCGGGAGTGCAGAATTTACTGTCTTTCTGCCTGCCGCGCCGCTCCTAGCCACAGTGATCAGATAGGCTGTCTGATCACTGTGGCCAGGAGCAGCGCGGCAGGTGAAAAACAGGGTCAGGACACTGTAAGAAGGAGGGGGGGGTGCCAAGCCAGCCACCGTCCCCTGATCCTGTGCAACGCTGCTTGCTCCGCCAGCTAGTTGCTGGCATTTGAAAAAATAATAATCACCGAATATTGCGGAGCCTGCGAAGTATCCTCCGCAGTCCGGGTGGGGGAGGGGGGGGGGGGCAGATTTTTTTTGGGCAGGGGGAGCGTAAATTCTAGTCACGCCACTGCTACACCTCTCCTTCCATCTCTCAACCCTGTACCTCTCACTCCATCCATAATCCCTATAACTCTCCATTCCTTTGTCACCCCCTCACCTAGTTTTCTAACCTGGTGCATCTCTCAGTTAATGCTTCTTTTTCACCTGTCAATCAAATCCTAATCACATGTTCCTGCAGCCAGCTGGCTCCCACCCTCTGAGTCCTCCCCATGGTCAGTGGTCACTTACCCTTCTCCATAGAGCCATAGACTCACATCCTCCTCCCTGCAGGCACAGCCAGCGGATTCTGACCTTCCTCCCTGCAGGCACAGCCAGCGGATTCTGACCTTCCTCCCTGCAGCCACAGCAAGTCGGCTCCCAACCTCCTCCTCGCAGCCACAGCCAGCCGGATCCTGCCCTCCTCCCTGCAGCCACAGTTCCAGGTGCACTCAGGCGACTTCCACAGAGAGGTGAGCCTGCAGCCAGCAGCCAGGGAGGAGCGGGTGACGCGGCCATTGCACACAATGGGGGGAGGGGGGCACCCGGCACCCGAGTCCCAGCCGTCCTGCAAGTACCGCAGGAGAGCTGTGTGCTGCCGCGCATGCTCACCAGCGCTCCCGCGGCCAATTTAAGTCTGGGTGACCCAGGGCTGGCTGCGGCCATGTTTGAAGAGGGCACAGTGCTGCGGCCGCGGTCCGCGGCCACTAAACGCGTAGATGGCGGTCCGCGGCCCAGCAGGGAGTGTGAGCAGCCCCAAATGACCGTAATTGAGCCGGCCCACCGGGAAAATGCCCGGTTTCCCGGTGGTCCAATCCGCCCCTGCATGATGCAGAAAGTGTATTGGGGCATAAGTAGCCAACCTGGTCTGCTGGTCTGTATGCCACAGGTACCTCCTCCCCTGCACTCTGACACCCACTGCCTCCCGCTGTCACTCTCTGCCTCTCCACATTAACCATTGGTAAGGCAGAGGAGGCGGGCTCAAAGTAATTTTTTGCACCTGAGCCTTGCATTCACACGTTCTGGGTTTACCTTTACTACTGGTGTGTTCATAGTATTAGAACATACAATGTGACACCAATGTGATGCTGTTGGATAAAGTAGAAAAATATTAGTCTATAATGTTGCTATGTTACACTGATCATATTATAAGAAAAATACATATTTCAGTAAAACTCATTGTTATTATATATTTTAGGTGAACAAATTAGCCAAAAAGAGAAAACTTGAAAACATTATGAGTTTATGAATTAAATAAAGTACTTGGAAGTTGTACCGCTATATATATATATATATATATATATATATATATATATATATATATATATATATATATATGTTTGTAGAAAGGCACTCACTAATACTCCATATCTGGTGCTGTTGCCATCCGTGGTAAGAGGCATCCGTCTGACCCTCCTCACATGTGTGGGTGTACGGCGGCATTCAGCATAAATAAACACACAACGCTCAGCCTCAATTAGCCAACGTTTCAATGGGCATCTCCCATTTTCGTCAGGGCATAAACATACAAAGAAGAAACACTCACCACTTTATGTACACCCATCACCACAAGTCCGTGTACGGCGTGCGCCTCCCTCGCCGGCAGCAGGGCGCCGCTTGATGACGTCACCACGTGACAAACCCTTCACAATAAAACAGCGTACAAAATATTAAAAACAAGCTAACAGTTACAAAACATATAAATACAACATCCAGCAATCGTTGCTATAAGTGTAAAGATGAAGATAGCAGCAGAAAACATGAAACTACAAACATGGAAAAAATACAGGAATACCTGCGCTGTTACAAGAAGCAATTTAAACCTAAATTTTCATTTAATCCCTTAGGACTAAGTGTGTCCAAGGTAAAGATCCATCTTGCTTCCTTTTGAAGAAGCAATTTGGACCTATTACCACCTCTACTCAATGGGGGGATATGATCTATAATTTTATGCTTGATGGCTGTAGGGGAATGGCCCATGATGGCATAATGTCGGGCTACTGACTGTTCGCTGGTGCCTTTAAGCACCGCTGTCCTTATGGCCTGTCTGTGTTGGGCCATCCTAACTTTGAACTGGCAGTCCGTTTTTCCTATATAATATTTGTCACACGGACATACCAGAACATAGACAACAAATTGTGAGGAACACGTCAATCTATACTTGATAGGGAAAGACTTGTTGGAGAAGGGATGTTTAATAGAATCCCCGGTCCACATATGGCTACATGTGACGCACCCTGTGCATCTCACGCATCCCAATTTCGGGGTGCCGAGGAATGTGCCCGGTGCTATAGTGCCAAATTTAGTAATGTCACTGTGGACTACATAGTCACGTAAGTTGCGACCTCTTGAATAACTGGTGATGAGTTTCTTGTTAGATAGCCCTGGCAAATCCTTGTCAGTGGCTATAATAGGCCAATAAGTTTTAACTGCAGACCGTGCCACACTGCTGGCCGTGTTAAACCTATTTGGCCAAAACATATGGTTAGAGTTACTTTTAGTTTGTTTACGTTTCAGTGTTTTGTCACGGGGAATGGCCAGAACTCGGTCACGAGTTTCAATTAATTCCTTGTGGTCGTATCCTCTCTCTAAAAATTTAGTTATCATACCATCAAGTTGAACCATTAAATCATCCATATTGCTACAAATCCTACGCACACGTAGCATCTGTGAATATGGAAGACCCTTGACAACAGAATGAGGATGAAAGCTTGAAGGAGTTAATAGCATATTTCTGTCCGTAGGTTTAACGAACAATGATGTTTGAAGACACCCATTAGAAAGTGTAATACGGACATCTAGGAAATCGATGTATTCCTGAGAAATAGAGCAGGTCAATTTAATTGGGCTACTACTTTCATTTTGACGGTTAATTAATTCAGTAAGGCTGTCAGAGGTGCCATTCCATAGTAGTAGCATGTCGTCTATATAGCGAGCGTAATAGACGACATTGCACCTGACAGTTGGGTCCAAGAAAAAAATATCCTTTTCTATAGACATCATAAAGGCGTTGGCGTACGATGGGGCCACTGAGGACCCCATCGCACAGCCCGCCACCTGTAAATAAAACTGTCCGTCAAAATAGAAGTAGTTCTTGGTCAGGACCATTTCGAGCAAATCACAGAAAAAATTTACATTAGGTCCCTTATAGCTAGGATCACCAGAAATCAATTTTCGTGTGGCAGCTATTCCTTGTTGGTGCGGAATACTCGTATAAAGTGAGCATACATCGATACTACATAGGTAACAATTAGTTGGAATATTCGTGAGGCTCTTAAGGGCCAATAACAAAGCTGTAGTATCCTGCAATGAAAATGGTGAATTCTGCACAACTGGTTGCAAATACACATCTACGAAAGCTGAGACAGATTGAAAAATTGACCCCCTGGCAGATATGATAGGTCTGCCAGGGGGCTTCTCTAAGCTCTTGTGAATCTTAGGAAGTGTATATAGGAGTGGCCTCCTAGGGAATTCACAAACCAATATCTTTCTGATGCTTGCAGTCACTATGCCCTCATTAATAGCAGCAGAAATATATTGGTCAAGCTCACGTTTAAACACATTAGTGGGATCTGATGGCAAAAGACGGTAGGTAGTCTCATCCGACAATTGCCTATTGATTTCAGCTCTATAATCAGAAACATCTTGAACAACAATCGAGCCGCCTTTATCGGCGGCCCGAATCACAATATCACGCCTCTCACTCAGTGCCTGTAATGCATCATATTGTACTTTATTTAAATTAGAGTGCTGATGTGTGACTGGAATGTCCGAGTTGCTGACAGATGATTCCACCATTCTCACAAAGGATTTGATGGATGAATTGGCCAGTGTAGGCTCAAAGGTGGATTTAGGGGCCAATTTCAGTAACTCAGTTGGTAATGGATCCTCTTTGGACACCGGTTTCTTAGAATGAAAGAAGTGGTGCGCCATACTGAACAAATGTTCATTCGATCTCCTTCTATTAGTGATAGAAGAGTCGACCAAGGAATTGAATATCACTAGAGAGAGAAGATCGCACATTTCGAAAGTATGCATAAGCAGACTCTGGAGAATGATCAGTCTGAAAAATGGCTGGAAAAAATACAGACACAAATCAACAAATATAAAACTGATATTGTGAAGTACAAAAAAGAGAAATTCTTAAAGGTGAAAACTGATTACGAGACACAAAACGTATATGGATGGCTAACCGGCAAAACTCAAAACACCAACCGGTTCCAGAATCGACGCAGATTTAGGAGGGGATATCAATCAGATACCTCCAATGATACCGCTAATTCTGCAAGTGACAACGATCAACGTTCCAAACGTTCTCAACTTAAACAGTTTATCCCTTTAGCGGTGAGAACCCGTGCCCAAAGGGCCGGAGGAGAAGATCCGGACGCAGAGGTGGTCAGTGGAGGCGCATCCAGGGGCGGCAGGCCGCCGCGTCTCAAGAAGTAGTTTTTAATCTATCTTCAACTCCCTTGTCTCCGGTAGAATATGAAATATTACAAAAAGGACTTAACTTTGTCCCGACGACACGTCATGATCCTTTTTTATGGAAAACGGAGACATTTAAACTCAATAGACAGCTTAAACTACAGGAGTTTTTTCATTCTAAGAAACCGGTGTCCAAAGAGGATCCATTACCAACTGAGTTACTAAAATTGGCCCCTAAATCCACCTTTGAGCCTACACTGGCCAATTCATCCATCAAATCCTTTGTGAGAATGGTGGAATCATCTGTCAGCAACTTGGACATTCCAGTCACACATCAGCACTCTAATTTAAATAAAGTACAATATGATGCATTACAGGCACTGAGTGAGAGGCGTGATATTGTGATTCGGGCCGCCGATAAAGGCGGCTCGATTGTTGTTCTAGATGTTTCTGATTATAGAGCTGAAATCAATAGCCAATTGTCGGATGAGACTACCTACCGTCTTTTGCCATCAGATCCCACTAATGTGTTTAAACGTGAGCTTGACCAATATATTTCTGCTGCTATTAATGAGGGCATAGTGACTGCAAGCATCAGAAAGATATTGGTTTGTTAATTCCCTAGGAGGCCACTCCTATATACACTTCCTAAGATTCACAAGAGCTTAGAGAAGCCCCCTGGCAGACCTATCATATCTGCCAGGGGGTCAATTTTTCAATCTGTCTCAGCTTTCTTAGATGTGTATTTGCAACCAGTTGTGCAGAATTCACCATTTTCATTGCAGGATACTACAGCTTTGTTATTGGCCCTTAAGAGCCTCACGAATATTCCAACTAATTGTTACCTATGTAGTATCGATGTATGCTCACTTTATACGAGTATTCCGCACCAACAAGGAATAGCTGCCACACGACAATTGATTTCTGGTGATCCTAGCTATAAGGGACCTAATGTAAATTTTTTCTGTGATTTTCTCGAAATGGTCCTGACCAAGAACTACTTCTATTTTGATGGACAGTTTTATTTACAGGTGGCGGGCTGTGCGATGGGGTCCTCAGTGGCCCCATCGTACGCCAACGCCTTTATGATGTCTATAGAAAAGGATATTTTTTTCTTGGACCCAACTGTCAGGTGCAATGTCGTCTATTACGCTCGCTATATAGACGACATGCTACTACTATGGAATGGCACCTCTGACAGCCTTACTGAATTAATTAACCGTCAAAATGAAAGTAGTAGCCCAATTAAATTGACCTGCTCTATTTCTCAGGAATACATCGATTTCCTAGATGTCCGTATTACACTTTCTAATGGGTGTCTTCAAACATCATTGTTCGTTAAACCTACGGACAGAAATATGCTATTAACTCCTTCAAGCTTTCATCCTCCTTCTGTTGTCAAGGGTCTTCCATATTCACAGATGCTACGTGTGCATAGGATTTGTAGCAATATGGATGATTTAATGGTTCAACTTGATGGTATGATAACTAAATTTTTAGAGAGAGGATACGACCACAAGGAATTAATTGAAACTCGTGACTGAGTTCTGGCCATTCCCCGTGACAAAACACTGAAACGTAAACAAACTAAAAGTAACTCTAACCATATGTTTTGGCCAAATAGGTTTAACACGGCCAGCAGAGTGGCACGGTCTGCAGTTAAAACTTATTGGCCTATTATAGCCACTGACAAGGATTTGCCAGGGCTATCTAACAAGAAACTCATCACCAGTTATTCAAGAGGTCGCAACTTACGTGACTATGTAGTCCACAGTGACATTACTAAATTTGGCACTATAGCACCGGGCACATTCCTCGGCACCCCGAAATTGGGATGCGTGAGATGCACAGGGTGCGTCACATGTAGCCATATGTGGACCGGGGATTCTATTAAACATCCCTTCTCCAACAAGTCTTTCCCTATCAAGTATAGGTTGACGTGTTCCTCACAATTTGTTGTCTATGTTCTGGTATGTCCGTGTGACAAATATTATATAGGAAAAACGGACTGCCAGTTCAAAGTTAGGATGGCCCAACACAGACAGGCCATAAGGACAGCGGTGCTTAAAGGCACCAGCGAACAGCCAGTAGCCCGACATTATGCCATCATGGGCCATTCCCCTACAGCCATCAAGCATAAAATTATAGATCATATCCCCCCATTGAGTAGAGGTGGTAATAGGTCCAAATTGCTTCTTCAAAAGGAAGCAAGATGGATCTTTACCTTGGACACACTTAGTCCTAAGGGATTAAATGAAAATTTAGGTTTAAATTGCTTCTTGTAACAGCGCAGGTATTCCTGTATTTTTTCCATGTTTGTAGTTTCATGTTTTCTGCTGCTATCTTCATCTTTACACTTATAGCAACGATTGCTGGATGTTGTATTGATATGTTTTGTAACTGTTAGCTTGTTTTTAATATTTTGTACGCTGTTTTATTGTGAAGGGTTTGTCACGTGGTGACGTCATCAAGCGGCGCCCCGCTGCCGGCGAGGGAGGCGCACGCCGTACAGGGACTTGTGGTGATGGGTGCACATAAAGTGGTGAGTGTTTCTTCTTTGTATGTTTATGCCCTGACGAAAATGGGAGATGCCCATTGAAACGTTGGCTAATTGAGGCTGAGCGTTGTGTGTTTATTTATGCTGAGTGCCGCCGTACACCCACATATATATATATATATATATATATATATATATATATATAGAGAGAGAGAGAGAGAGAGAGAGAGCGAGAGAGAGAGAAACAGGAATACCAGGCACTCTGCTTGTTAAAGACTTATCTTGCTGCGGTGCCGTCCCAAGAACTCCACAGAATTCCAATATGAATAAACAGGATAAAGGCGGCACTCTCACAGTCTCTTTTTGCAGAATAAAAGTCCTTTATTTAGCGGTCCTACGCCGTTACGAAGTTACCTCCGTCATCAGGGACACAAAGCATATAACACACACAGGTAATAAATACCTAACATAGTAACATAAACACGCCCCCCATGTCCAACCCGATTGGCTAGCCTCTCACCCCCCAGGTACAGATCCCGCCACACACCTGTATAACAGACCCACATCAGATGCAGGATGCCCGGAACACAGCGAGCAGGGGCACCAGTCACGCTCACTGACCTGCGCTTCCGCCCACGTGACCGGCAGATCCCGCCATCTGATAGGCCTGACCAGATGCGCGTCATCGCCCTGCACCAGGAAACGACAGAGCCGAGCCAAGCGGTTTCTATGGACATGAAAAACATAATAAAAACATGATATATACATCCATAAAAGCATTTAAAATCAATTGAATGTGAAGCACTGCATCTCATTACCATATCATACTCAATTAAAATTAATTTTAAGTTATGATTCATGAAATAACATTTTTAGACACCAACTTATAATATAGTCTAGTCTATTTAGCCGTGCAATTATATAGATGTCCCTGAACAACGATATGGCATGAGTGTTGGCCTGATATACAAAATACAATCTCAACACAATATACAATGCACAAGCATAACCCTTAGTATAAGCATGATGGGGGAACAAGCAGAAAATTAAAATATTTATATTCGGGTAACATGTCCCCGTCAGTCAAACAAAACACTGGAGCCCCAGCGTTTCATTTAGGCCACCAGGGGACATGGTTCCCAATGAAAAAATCCAACGACTTTCCTTCTGAAGTAAGATCTTGTTCCTGTTGCCCCCTCTGATTAGGGGTGGAACATGATCTATGATCATAGTACGAATACTAGCCACATTATGTTTGAAGATTGAACAGTGGCGAGCCACGGGCTGATCACTATGACCACTAGACAGGGCCTGGTGGATGGCTGACCTATGCTGGGCCATGCGCTCCTAAAAGGAGCGCTGGGTCTTCCCAACATAGGTCAGTCCAGAGGGGCAGGTTAAAGTGTAAATAATGTACACTGATGTACATGTCAAGGGATATTTTATAAAGATTTTATTCCCCTTATGTGGATGGGTAAAAAAATTCCCTACTGCCATGGACCTGCACGTGGTACAGCCCAAGCATCTGAAACATCCATTTTTCCTGGAGAGGAAATTTTGGCCAGAGTTTGCTTTTTCCCAACCAGTGATGTCATATTTAACAACCCTGTCTTTGATACTACGTCCCCTAGTATAACTGGGGAGTACCCTGGAGTTCTGTAACAGGGGTAGATCACTGTCAGAAGACAACATAGGCCATAAATCCTTAACCTTCCTTGTTCTATTTTCGGAACCAATGGCATAACGATTAACCCAGGGAACCCGTTTTTCGAGTTTCTTATTAATGGGTCCTACCTTAGGGTTTAGCAACTGTTCACGGGGCATTTGCATGACCTTGATTTTCAAAGCCTCCAGTTCATTTCTGGGATAACCCCTCAACACAAATTTCTCTACCATGGTCTGGAGGGCCCCAGGTAGTTCATCCAATTCAGATGTGATTCTCCTCACCCGCAACAATTGTGAATAAAGGAGTCCTTTACGTAGGGGTGTAGGATGGAAACTTTAATTTCTTAGGAGTGTGTTCCTGTCCGTCGCTTTCACAAAGAGGGATGTGCTAATGGCAGCACCCCTCCTTGCGATTACGACGTCCAGGAACTCCACTTTGTCTGTACTCATGGTGTGAGTGAATCCGACCACACTGCCACTGTGGCCGTGATCCACAAACACCTGTTCGAGGCTAGATTTATCACTACCCCAGAAAATCAGTAGGTCATCAATATAGCGTTTATACAATAACACCTCCGACCTAAGGGTGCCATGTCTGAAAAAAAGATTCTGTTCGATGTGGTGCATGAAGGCGTTGGCATATGCCGGGGCCACTGCGGACCCCATGGCACAGCCTGCCACTTGTAGGTAGTATTTACCTTCAAAGAGAAAGTAATTCTTGTAGTCCTTATTGTGAGGATACGAGTTCTTCAATCACTCAGACACCGAGCAGATGAAACCAGAAGAACGGTTTATTTTCCACAGCACGCACAAATAGACAATAAACAGTGGCAAAGGTAAATTGCAGAGTAGAAAGATATTCAGGTAGCAGGCCCAAACAGACAGTCCTTGTATAGTCACAGTCCCAGATCAGTTCCACAGGGCAAACTATCACTTATCCACACAGCTGTGATAGCAGAAAACTGTATAAATCCACACAACACAGACGCTCCACACCAGAGCTTGGTAGGATGCCCCCTTCCCGGGCAAACGATGTGTTCCACAAAGTCTGCTAGAGCCCAGAGGTTTACAAAGAATTGTAAACCCCCCTGTGGAGATGGTTCCTCTGCTATCTCTTTCCTGTAAATAGCAGCACAATAGCAGGGTAATTGGATCACCCCCTGTGGAGATTTCCTTTTGGGAGGACAGTTTATGATAACCCTTTTCCTGTATGAATAAATTCCTGGGAAATACAGACATTACATTTCTGGTGGGATTATACAGCCTAATAATATATGATCTGGAACTACACACACATATAGGGGGAATATAGACATACATAGAGACTACAGGGTACAGACTGACTAAAGTGTACATTTTTCACTACAAATAATAAAATATCATAATTACAGTCTTACGGTCAGCCTGCTAACCTCACACTCCTCCCCCTACATCTTTAGTCACTGTGCCCAGTTGCTCAGGAACCAATAACAACCTGGAATAGCGGGATGCAGAGCCGAGAATCTGGGGTTTGGATCTACCACCTGAGTCCCACAGGGTGACATCATACCAAACCCATCTTGTAAAAGGCGGCTGGTTTGCAGAACCAGCAAGGGCATGATTACAGTCTACGTCATACATTGGAACTAACAAGGGATGTAGCGATTCCTCTTCTTCGGATTCTGGGTACCCCCCCTCTGCAACATTGTAACCTACTAATACTTTTGCCTCGGGCACAATGGGGCGGGGACCACTTTCCACCTCCCCTTCTTGCCCAAGGAACATGGGCCAAACAGCAGGCCAATATAGGGGCTCTGGCCCTGGCACTTCCACCACCCCGTCATGTCCTTCCTCCCCCAAACCCAAACTAGGGGCATGGCAAATTTCAGTCCAGCATTTGGTCTCAATGTCCAGGGCTGAGGAGGGACCCTCCATCACAAACAATTCCGTTGGTGGCTGCAGGACAGGCTGTGTCAGCTCTGTCCCCTTAAAAGCCAGATGCTCACCTGCAGCTACTTCTGCGCACACCTCCTTCTCCGCGATAGCCTCCTTCCCCAGCTGAGTATGCTGGGCAGCCCGAAACACGACGTCATCTGTGACTGGTGTGCTGGTGGCCTGGATGTTGTCGGATACTCCTCTAACCACGGTGATCTCCTCCTGGACGCAGTCCTCATAGATCCCCTGGCAGCAGGTTAATAATTCTGCATCTCCCACCTCCGCAAAAGGGAAGCAGTAGTGCAGCTCCTCCCGGGGTGCCTGGCTCAGAGGCCTCACTTCCTTCACGTTGGGGATAACCTCCCCCTGCAGAGAACACTGAGCAGCTTCCTCCCTAGGATGGGGGAGAAGCAGTTGCAAACGGTGCCTTTCATCACGCCCCCTGCGACACTGATCTTGCCATGCTGGGGTATCCAGGAGCCCGCGATCAATCGCCTCTTCCTCTGCCACAATAAAGCACTCCTCCAGACACTCCAATTGTTCCCACACACTCAGCTGTGCACCGAAATGGAGGATACATGCCCGATAATCGGTAAATGTTTTTGTAGGATCTCCCTGATCGTGAAGGATCTGCTGATGGATTTCCCCGCGAGTGCAGGATTGGATGGGTATACCTCGCAGCTGACATTCTGCTATCAGCTCCTCCATACTCATTTCTTCAAGGGCAGTTAGGGGCCCCCCTGACAACGACCCTTCTCTTGCGGTAACAATTAATTCTGTGGCAGACCCCTCGGTTGACTGCCCAGATTGCAGTAGCCCCCTTCTAGACCTTTCCTCTGGTTCTATCTGGGGCATCAATTTATTCTGGACTTGTCCTTCAGCCTCAGAATATTGTCCTCTTTGTAGCATCTGGGTAACTGTAGCAATCGCTTCCTCTGTAAATTCTACAAACTCTGGCTCCCCCAGCAGATTCCACGAGGTGGCCTGACCTTTACAGTGCAGGAATGCATCCCCCAGGTAACACAACTTGTCCTGTATGCTGGATACTCTCCACCCGCTGATCATCTGCTGAGCTTCTTCCCAGTACTCCCAGATATACTGCATTTTTCTGACAATAAATAACAGATCCGGCTTCCCAGCCTGCCGATACACTGAAGAACCTCCATCCCTGAGCTCCTCCACTCCAGGGGTCTTGAGGCATCGATTTTCTTTCCTTGGAAACATTTTCCCTTTCCACAGGACTGACACCTGCTCACTTGCTGACTTCACCTTATTGCATTTTCCGTTTCCTTACATATGGTCTGATCCTCTGTCCTCTGTGCTTTCTGTGCTCGATGGTTGGTGTCTGAATGATCCCACTGTCGCTGCCGCCAAATGTGAGGATACGAGTTCTTCAATCACTCAGACACCGAGCAGATGAAACCAGAAGAACGGTTTATTTTCCACAGCACGCACACATAGACAATAAACAGTGGCAAAGGTAAATTGCAGAGTAGAAAGATATTCAGGTAGCAGGCCCAAACAGACAGTCCTTGTATAGTCACAGTCCCAGATCAGTTCCACAGGGCAAACTATCACTTATCCACACAGCTGTGATAGCAGAAAACTGTATAAATCCACACAACACAGACGCTCCACACCAGAGCTTGGTAGGATGCCCCCTTCCCGGGCAAACGATGTGTTCCACAAAGTCTGCTAGAGCCCAGAGGTTTACAAAGAATTGTAAACCCCCCTGTGGAGATGGTTCCTCTGCTATCTCTTTCCTGTAAATAGCAGCACAATAGCAGGGTAATTGGATCACCCCCTGTGGAGATTGCCTTTTGGGAGGACAGTTTATGATAACCCTTTTCCTGTATGAATAAAGTCCTGGGAAATACAGACATTACATTTCTGGTGGGATTATACAGCCTAATAATATATGATCTGGAACTACACACACATATAGGGGGAATATAGACATACATAGAGACTACAGGGTACAGACTGACTAAAGTGTACATTTTTCACTACAAATAATAAAATATCATAATTACAGTCTTACGGTCAGCCTGCTAACCTCACACTTATCATTAGTGATCAGTGCACACACAGCCTCCACACCTGCATCGTGAGGAATACAGGTGTAGAGGCTTGTGACGTCCGCTGTGCACATAATCCATTCACCCTCAAGGACCTCTTGTCCCGAGAGGTTAGCAAGAATGGACAACAAGGATGTAGTGTCCCTCAGGTAAGTACTCAATCTCTGTATACAAGGATTTAGAATAGTATCCAAATATACCGCTACCGGGTGCATCAAGGACCCCCTTGATGATATGATGGGGCACCCCGGAGGGTGCACCGGGTCCTTGTGCACCTTCGGTAGGGTATAAAACAAAGGCACCACAGGGTGCTCTACCATTAATGCTTGTTTCAACTCAACATCAATAAATCTGTCTCTTACAGCTGAATTAAGAATGCAATCCAATTCCTGTTTAAACATCACAGTTGGATTCTTATCAAGTAACATGTAGGTTTTAACATCACTCAGTTGTTTTAAGCATTCAATTCTATAGTCCTTTAAGTCCTGAACTATAACCGCACCCCCCTTATCCGCATTACGAATTATTATGTCCCTCCTTTTAGACAGGCTATCTAAAGCAAGTTGTTGAATACTGGAAAGATTATACCTCGTGCCAACAGGAACGGACTCATCCTTTCCAAATTGGTCCACCATCCTCGTAAATGTCCTTATGGAGGGATTTATAGAGGGGGGGTCAAACCTCGAGCGGGGTACAATTTTCTTTAACTGCTCGGGTAGGGTGATTTTTTCCACAGACTGGACAGGGGGAGGAGTTTTCCCAAAATGCTTTTATGGATGTATATATCATGTTTTTATTATGTTTTTAGTTTCCATAGAAACCGCTTGGCTCGGCTTTGTCGTTTTCTGGTGCAGGACGATGACGCGCATCTGGTCAGGCCTATCAGACGGCGGGATCTGCCGGTCACGTGGGTGAAAGCGCAGGTCAGTGAGAGTGACTGGTGCCCCTGCTCGCTGTGTTCCGGGCGTCCTGCGTCTGATGTGGGTCTGTTATACAGGTGTGTGGCGGGATCTGTACCTGGGGGGTGAGAGGCTAGCCAATCGGGTGGGACATGGGGGGCGTGTTTATGTTACTACGTTAGGTATTTATTACCTGTGTGTGTTATATGCTTTGTGTCCCTGATGACGGAGGTAACTTCGTAACGGCGTAGGACCGCTAAATAAAGGACTTTTATTCTGCAAAAGGAGACTGTGAGAGTGCCGCCTTTATCCTGTATATATATATATATATATATATATATATATATATATATATATATATATATATATATATATATATATAGACAGAGAGACGAATCCGGCACTCCACCAATATATGAAATCCGCAACTTGCTCCGGTGCCTTCCCAGTTGTGTGGACCAAATACAGGTAACTTGGCGAAAAAGGCACTTTTGAATTTCTACCAAGCCTCAGAGTGACGCCTTTTTCGCCAAGTTACCTATATATATATATATATATATATATATATATATATATATATATATATATATATATATATAATCCATGCATGCCATAAAAATAATAATAATAATAATAATACAATTCTAGAAAATAAATTATATAGAGTTAAAATAAAAACCCTCCATATGTGTGGTAATGTATACAGTTCTCTTTGGGGGAATGATGGGGAACTGATCATTCTGAAACTGATGGTACACGTGTTATTTTATTTAATATATAAATATAATCAATTTTCAAGCACTTTATTTAAATTCATAAAAAATCCCTATCACCTATTATAAAGCTGCTTACACTCTTTTACATAATTGATACTTTATGAGGTTAATTCTGATTTCTCATGGGTGTGTGAACAAATGTCTAGTGTATACGATCTTATTTGCAATTTTATACAAGTCATATTAAAAAAAGTTAACTGTGACTTTCAATCCCATGTGATAAAGATTAACGCTGCTTCTCAGCTCTATGGGGAGAAATAAAGTGTTTTGCACACTGCCAGCCACTAGATGGCTCCAAACAAAGCATTTCAAGTTCTGCTACATTCCTGCGTGCACAGCTGCCATTACTGTTATGGGTAGGTGGCGTATGTAATTGGGGGTGGTAGGCAGGTGTGGGGTGTGTAATGCGGGGGTGCTGGCGGAGGCATATGTAATTGGGGGGTAGGCAGTGGCATATGTAATGCGAGGAGGGCGGGGGGTTGGCTGCCGCTGATGTATGTGATACATCGAACCCGCTGTCAGTCACCTGCAATTTGGATGCTTTTCCTGTGATTGATTGCTGCAACCATCTCCAACTGCTGAGATCAGAATATTACTAATACATTCATTTTTTTGTATTTATGTTTGTTATTGTTCCCTAATGTTCGGGTAATTTCACTTAATTTATTTTGTAGCATTTTCACAATTTGACCATGTATATAACTGTATCTTTATTTATTTTTTAAATGCTCTATGGTCTTTTTTCCCACAGCTCCCTTCAGTATGAACAATGTTATTAAGGTTTTTGTTTTTTCATACAGCCAGCGGCGTAACTATAGCACCGCAGCCCCCGCCACCACAGGGGGGGTGCGCTGTGCATGTGGGGGCATGTGGGTGCTATAGTTACACACCCCCCCCCCCCAATCCCCCGCAGATTTACCTATCTCGCTGGTCCCGGCGGCTCCATTCTTCTGCTGAGGACCACCACAAAATGGCCTCCTCCATATAGCACACAGTTCTCTGAACCTGTCTGCTGTATGGGGGCAGCCATTTTGTGGTGGTCCTCAGCAGAAGAACAGAGCCGCCGGGACCAGCGCGATAGGTAAGGCTGCGGGGGATTGGGGGGGGGGGGGTTGCATGGGCGGCGCCCTAACGGCGGGGGGCGCCCAAAACTTAGCTATGCCACTGCATACAGCCTAAATTTTTTCAATTATTCACAGGCAGAGGCTAATAGATGGAAAATATTGCTGTAACAATAAGTTTTCTATGTAAACTTGGAGCTTCCACAGCACATTGGTTGAATACTTATGCCAGGAACATTTTTCAGTTTTTATTTATAACCAAATCTGCAGACAAATTATTAGTTATGAGTTTTAAATTATAATTTTAAAAGCCAGATATATACAATTAAATTGCAATCTGGAACATTCTGGGTGAAATTTAATAGGATGAGAGATTTAGAAAGTGAGAGAATTGGTAAAAAATCTATTTTTTTTTTTTTTTTTTTTTAAAGCAGCAATCATTTACACTGCAAAACCAGTTTGATTTTGCAGTGTAAATGATTGCTGCTGTAAAAAAACCTGGAGATTTCTTCCCAAATCTCTCACTTTCTGAATTTCTCATCCTATTATATTTCCCCCGATGTGTAAAGTACCATTTGGAATCTAGGCAAATCTGGTGACTTTTTCAGACAAATCTCTTGACTGTAGAATTATTTTCAATCCACTGTTCATATATTTGACTAAATATACAGGTCTTATGTTTTTGTAGTTTCTGAATGTAAGAATGATATAGATTCTAAGGTCAGATGGATTGGTAAACTCTTTTATAGTCTACATAATCCAGGATTTCAGCATAGAGCGGATTTGTCTAACTCAGTAATCATGGTGACTCTCAGGTCTACAACAGGTAACGTCTTTGAGATTATTGTCAGCTGATAAATTTAGACAGCATTTGTACTGTATGTCACTTATATTCATTGCAACTGAATGTTTCACTGAAAACTAAAACTAATATAAATTTCAAGTGTTGAGTTACATTCTAAGTCAACTGTACAGCTGTAAAGTGCCCAATGATAGTGTTTTGTTTACAGATATTTAGGAAATGCTACATTTTAAAATCTTCAAATTTGCAATCATTAAGTTTTTTTTTAATTGTAGCGCAATAGTGTTTTTTTCTTAAATACTGACTATAAATAATAAATATAATATATAAATTATATAGTATAAATATTTATTTGTGTATCGAGTGTGTGAAACTAAGATAGTTATTAAAATGTATGCAGACAAAAATTATAACATTTGTGAATCATGGGCACAAATAAATAAAAAATTAGATGATCATGTTTGCACTCCCACCAAGTGTCACAAGAGGGAGTATGAGCACACTAACACACACAGACTTCCAGCATTACAGCTTAATTACACCATCACTTCTACAGGCTAGGGCCCTTATTCTGATCGGTGCGGATATTCCCGCATTCTTACGGTGCGGTCCGCACGCCACGGTGTTCTGCCGCGTGCGGCCATCGTCCGTAGAAACGCCCACGGGTCCTCCGCATTCGGACGGACTCACTCTTTAAGAACAGGGCGTGTTTACGGACGACATACAAACCATGCGTGTGCGGGAGAAACACTCAGATTCTGCACGGTATTACAGAGTATTACAGAGTATGCTCGGGAATACCGCATCCGAACGGGAGCCAAGCGGTGCTACCGCACGTAAGCGGAGTATTTACGCCAAACAACCCACTATTATGTATCTTCTGCAATACATCACATGACCCACTTATTCAATTACCTATCCTCATAAAAAACTGCTTATTTGGAATTGTAATCAATTAGATGCCAATATATCCTTACAAGCATGCCTAACACATGCATTGCACACATTAACCCTTACAGCAATTGAAGTGCAATGGTTTCAATTAAAGCACTGACAAGCGTCCTATTAGTGAGTAATGAGTAAACGAGTCGATTCTATTGGGTTCAGGTGTTAATGCTTGTAGTCATTAGGCGTACGTTCGCCTACCGCATGAACGAGTGGTGTCCGCAAAGCAATAGTACACTTGTGGACACCGCACATTTCTTCCCTTTTTGATCGCGTGCATTCGGAGTGCTATCCGAATGTACGCCCCCCAACATAAGTGTACTCCCCCGTGTCCGCCCATGTTTCCGCCCCGTTTTGCCCACTTTGAAACTACGCCCATGTGTCATTCCGCATGACGCCCATAATACGCCCATATTTCCCGACTGATTGCGGGGAACAGTTTTGTACGGGATTTGGCCGAACAGGTACGGAGTCAAGGCGTGGCACATGCGCGTTGCGTTCTCCACGCATGCGCAGACGCCGTAAAGACGCGATCCGAAAGTATGCGGTAAAGTACGCGTCAATCAGAATAAGGGCCTAGGAGAGAATAAAGTACTGTAGTAAAACCGTAACCATTATTCCTTTGTTAGACATTGCTGGAAATGATTGTAAGTATTACAATACTACATTGTGGGTGAGATTTAATAGGATGAGAGATTCAGAAAGTGAGAGATTTAGTAAGAAATCTCCAGGTTTTTTTAAAGTGGCAATCATTTACACTGCAAAACCAGTTTGATTTTGAAGTGTAAATGATTGCAGCTTTAAAAAAACTGGAGATTTCTCACCAAATCTCTCACTTTCTGAAACTCTCATCCTATTAAATCTCACCCTGTATGTTTCAGATACAGTATTAAACAGAATAGAAGAGATTATTTATTGTAAATCCTACTAAAATATCTGGGCTGAAAAAAAATATATAAAACATTTCTAGACGTATTAAACACACCAGTGAACATAGGCGCCGATTCTGTGGGTGCTCAAGAGCCCGAGCACCCACAAAAACTATGAGCACCCACTGGCCCGCTACCTCCCAAGTCCCACTGCCAGGCCACATCCACCTGCCAATCTGCGTCTGCTGCACCCACACCATGAACCTGCTGCCTGGGACACACGACTGGCGCATGTGCACCAGCACGCTGCACACACAAGATGATGCACTACCACAAAGCCACCGCTTCGGCGAGCAACAACTGCCGGGCAGACTGCAGTGTGCTCTCCTCATACACACACTGCCCTCCACGTGCAGCATGTGTGCCCACAGTGAGAGGCAAGCACACCGCCATGTACCGTGTATACAGTGTGCAGCACTAGCCACCGCTCACCGCGTGCACACGGTGACCCAGGACCGCCCAGGCCAGCACACTGCAGGCCCCTCCCCAAATTACACGCCCCCCTCACAAGGCCACACCTCTCCGAGCACCCCCTAGCAAAAACACAAATTGGTACCCCTGCCAATGAAGATATGTAAATGTATATCTACTTGAAACAGTCACCCATCTCTCTCTCTCTCGCTCTCTCTCTCTGTCCTTTGTTTTCACAAATGATTTTATAATAATGTTATGCTGGGTACCATCGCAGGAGGGACCAGGACTGGACACGGCAACAGCAACAGCAAGTGCGTACATTTTTGCTGATGGTGGCAGCGACCTAGTGGGTGCCATACACACTAGCCAACATTAATATTTTGTTGTCCCGATCAGTCAGAATCTGCAAAGTAGTTGAAAATATTATCTAATGCAGTGGTCTTCAACCTTTAAGACAACGTGGGCCCAAAAATTCCCTGAAAGTCCGAAGTCCACTAATCTGTACTAAATTTGACTAAATTTTAGAGGATTCTAATAACACCTGCTAGTAGCAGAACATTTATGCTTTTTATCATATTTATTTTAAACTAGCAGCCCATTTAATGTATATATAACACCGTATGAGACATTAAGCTTAATCTAGCAGCCCATTTAAGCAATACAAAATGCCCTGTGAGATATTACCATTATTATTATTATTATCCTGGAAGCACTCAGTTGCAGCCTAAGCCTACGGCAGACTCATTCCCCACCACTAGTGACCAAAATGACTTACAAGCCTAGAAAAGAAGAAGCTGGTCCAGCAGGTGAGGTACCGTTGCTGCATGGAGAGAGCAACATACACACGCCACTGCAGAGCTGAGGTAAAGATGGCCACTAAAAGGGTCCTCCCTACTGTCTCCAATTATAATTTCAGACAAGCAAGTAGGCTGGGTTTGCCAAGGTGGGAAAAGAAAACTCAGCCCTCCTGTCTCAGCAGATCTGCAATGGCCCAATTGCCTGCATGCAGATAGGGAGGCCGGCATAGCTGGCAGGAAGAGCTGAAAGTTGCTATTAGCAGACACAGCTCAGAGGCATGTCAGTGCAGCAGGGGGGCACACCTGGGAGAGCTCCAGCTTCCCTGCCATTAATATCTCCCCCAAACCCCATCAGCACCTAAGTCCCCACCACCTTTCCCCCTTAACTTGTGCCCTAGTTGGTTTACCATGGAGAACAGCTCCACGTGTGGCCCCTGGTCTAGTATGTACCCAGCTTGAGGTCAGTATTTTATATAGTAAACATAGTAAAGGCTGTTTTTATTGTTTAAACAGAGAGGGTTCATCAAGATTAATAGACAAGACAAAGATATTTTATATCTAACACACCTCCTGACGAAGTCATTGGATGACGAAACACGTTGAGGTGTTTCCCTGCTGACGCTGACTGTGACGCTGTAGTCGTCCTTTGATCTGTCCGGTTCCTGGTCCAGCCGCCTGCCCGCTGTTGACACTTTGCCGCTTGGCTCTACATTCGCTGCCACCCTGGTGATTGTTACGTCCAGTACACTTGCTGTTTTAAACCCACATGTATGTGAGCATTATTACCTTACCAAAGTGTTGTCTATTTTACGCTCATGTGTGCTCTTTTCTGGTCTTTTTCTGCATGTATCTTGGTCTGAGGCATTGGTGAGCCCTTATCCGGAAGATTATCAGCACCACATGTGGATTCATCTTTCCATGGTCAGATATTGCTTGAAATTGGACTTTTGCTCATATTTTTGGATTCTCTGAATACATATATATATATATATATACTGTATGTGTATCAGAGATGTGGTATGAGCTGATGACAATTAGGATTCCAACCATCATTAGACAGAGGTCTGCATCCTGACTGCCATGTCAGTGACTTACCACATATTCTGTTCATGGACCCCCACGATGGAGAATAGCCCCTGTAAGTAGTGATGCCGACTGTAGGGCTTTTAACAATTGGGATTCAGACATTAGTCTACTGACAGTCAGAATCCCCACTATTGGGAGGCCATCCAGCACCTGTTTCCAGAGAAAGGCAACCTGGCTCTCTGATCAGTACTGGCCAACTTTGTGTAGCCTGCTATGAAGTTGCTCAGTTTCTGTTAGGTCCTGCTGCCCAAATAGATCGGTGAATGCTGGAAAGGGGCTACATCTATTATTTAACAACATAATCCTGTCTATGTGAGAATCACTCCCTGCAATCGATAACCGTACACCTCAGCTGAAATACCATAGCCGTTAATAGCTCTCTGTGTAATAGGCTCCATAACGCATCTACAATATCTCCAGGGATGGTACCTTTCTCCTTGCCAGTAGATACTTTAGTACACTGAGAAGAGAATAGGTTGATCACTTAAATAATACTTAGTGCAGGTTTCTTGTTGTAAGTGTGTAGGCCTATAGTATATGTGGGTGATATATAATTGACAGTATCAGGACTGATCATAGATTGACTCTAGGTAGACATAGTCATAAGGTTGACCACTATTGCTCAACAGGGTCCAAAGGTTGACAGTGAAAATGTCATCAGGGTTTAAATGGGTCGGCAGGGTCAATAGGTGGCCATGCATTTTTTTTACAAATTATGTGCCGACAGGGGGAATTTCATGCCCTACCATCCACTACGGTGTGGAGGGAGAATATAATAGTGTGCCGAGCGCAGCAAGGCACCAAGCGTGAAGCATGGCGAGTGCAGCAAGCTGTGCCAGGGGACACGTTACACTTAGTGTCCATGTTGATGCAGACACCAAAAAAAACATGAAAAACGCATGTGGATCTTTTCACTGTCGACCTTTGGACCCAGTCAACCTTTTCAATGTCGACCATTGGACTCTGTCGACCTTGTGACTGTCTAACATTAGTGGTCGACCATATGAGTGTAGACCTAGACATTGTAGCTCTAATATACCATTACCATAATTTACAATGACTATTTCAACAAAAGTGCAAAATTTTCATGCATAAGTTCTACAACCACTTCAAAACTGTGCAGTTTGTAGTAAGAGTTACATAGTTCCATTAATAGTGTACCTATAACCCCGTACACCGAATAGCAGCAGCGCCACGATAGTTAACTATCGGCAGGGCCACTGATCATACAGTGTGCATACACACTGAACAATATCGGTTACCTAATTCGTTCAGTGACATCACAGGGGCCGCAGCTGTACATGCACATACCCAGGGCCGGTGCTAGCTACCACAACGCCCCAACGCTAACCCGCCCCCCACCCGCCGCTCACCCACCGGGGGGGTGATGCGTCCACCGCTGCTGCCGGGTCACTCCAGGGGGGAGATTCTCCTGGGCGGCAATTGACAGCGGGGGCTCAGGAAGCGCTGCTCTGCTATGATGGTGCGACAGCGCAAGTTCAGTGTCCCCACGCGCTGTGTGTCCGATGGCACCATCATAGCAAAGCAGCGCTAACTGATCCCCCACTGTCAATCACCACCCGGGAGAGTTCCTGCACAAAGCCGCCGGGGATTTCTGGTCAGCACCACCGCTCACCTGCTGTATGGTAGGGGTGCGGTAGTGGTGCGGGTGCTGCTGCAGCTCACCTCACCTTGGTCCAGCAGGGTGGGAAGGGGGGTACACTCTGTGACCTGCTCCGTCCCAAGTGCCGTCCTCCAATGGCCGGCACCCTAGGCAAATGCCTAGAGCTGCCTAGTGGTGGCGCTGGCCCTGCACATACCTCCCAACATGACCCTCCCCAGGAGGGACATATTGCTCTTTTCTGGACTTCTCCCTTAATTAATGATTGCCATTACCTGTGCTGAAGCACCTTTCTTATCAAGTAACCTGTGTGAAACAGGTGATGGCAATCATACATAATGAGGGAAGTCCAAAAACAGAGCATTGCGTCCCTCCTGGAGAGGGTCATGTTGGGAGGTATGCATGCAGTCGCTGACCATATGGTCCTATTAAGCTGCAGAGACAATGGGGGTCGCTAACTATACGGAGAGCACGCATCGTTACCAAAACTGAGCATACACACTAGCCCTTTTTAAAAAGATATCGCTCAAATGGCCCACCTTTTTAAAAATGAATTTAGTGTGTACAGGGCTTAAGGAAGATATTACTAGCTATAGGGAGCTTTGAGATCATTAATAGGTTGAAATGTTATGCTTTAAGAGGTAGGAAAGTAGTAGTAACTGTCTAAGAGGTTTGGGTTTCACTTTGACAGCTCAGACAGAGGGAGGGGGCTGGAGTGAGTTCAGGTGAGAGGCTACGATTAGACCAGTTAAACCACTACTGAGTATATTTAGAAGATGTAATCTGTAGCTGCAGTAATTAAGATGTAATACGAAGGGACAAACATATTGCCTAAACATCAGAAGTAAAGGAGCGCTAGATCTAAAACACAAGTCGTCATATAATAGAAATGCCATTACTATTACACTAAGTATAAATGCATGAGATTCCAAACACACATGTAAACATAAATATATTTGATATCTGCTGATGTATACTTTAATGCACTGCTCAAAAAAAATAAAGGGAACACTTAAACAACACAATGTAAATCCAAGTCAACCACACTTCTGTGAAATCAAACTGTCCACTTAGGAAGCAACACTGATTGACAATCAATTTTGCATGCTGTTGTGCAAATGGAATAGACAACAGGTGGAAATTTATAGGCACTTAGCAAGACACTCCAATAAAGGAGTTGTTCTGCAGGTGGTGACCACAGACCACTTCTCAGCTCCTATGCTTTCTGGCTGATGTTTTGGTCACTTTTGAAAGCTGGTGGTGCTTTCACTATAGTGGTAGCATGAGACGGAGTCTACAACCCACACAAGTGGCACAGGTAGTGCAGCTCATCCAGGATGGCACATCAATGCGAGCTGTGGGAAAAAGGTTTGCTGTATCTGTTAGTGTAGATTCCAGAGCATGGTGGCAATACCAGGAGACAGGCCAGTACATCAGGAGATGTGGAGGAGGCTGTAGGAGGGCAACAACCCAGCAGGACCGCTACCTCCACCTTTGTGCAAGGAGGAACAGGAGGAGCACTGCCAGAGCCCTGTAAAATTACTTCCAGCAGGCCACAAATGTGCATGTGTCTACTCAAACGGTCAGAAACAGACTCCATGAGGGTGGTATAAGGGTCCGACCTCTACAGGTGGGGGTTGTGCTTACAGCCCAACAGCGTGCAGGACGTTTGGCATTTGCCACCAAGATTGGCAAATTCGCCACTGGCGCCCTGAAAGCAGGTTCACACTGAGCACGTGACAGAGTCTGGAGACACAAGGAGAACGTTCTGCTGCCTGCAACATCCTCCAGCATGGCCGGTTTGGCAGAGGGGCAGTAATGGTATATAGTGGCTTTTTGGGGGGGCCACACAGCCCTCCATGTGCTCGCCAGAAGTAGCCTGACTGCCATTAGGTACCGAGATGAGATCCTCAGACCCCTTGTGAGACCATATGCTGGTGCGTTGGCCCTGGGTTCCTCCTTATGCAAGACAATGCTAGACCTCATGTGGCTGGAGTGTGTCTGCAGTTCCTGCAAGACAAAGGCATTGATGCTATGGACTGGCCCGCCCGTTCCCCAGACCTGAATCCAATTGAGCACATCTGGGACATCATGTCTCACTCCATCCACCATGCCACGTTGCACCACAGACTGTCCAGGAGTTGGCGGATGCTTTAGTCCAGGTCTCGGAGAAGATCCCTCAGGAGACCATCTGCCACCTCCTCAGGAGCATGCCCAGGCATTGTAGGGAGGTCATAGAGCCACTTGGAGGCCACACACACTATTGAGTCTCATTTTGACTTGTTTAATGTTGAATCAGCCTGTAGTGTGTTTTTCCACTTTAATTTTGAGTGTGACTCCAAATCCAGACCTGCATGGGTTAATAAATTTGATTTCCATTGATAATTTTTGTGTGATTTTGTTGTCAGCACATTCAACTATGTAAAGAACAAAGTATTTAATAAAAATATTTCATTAATTCAAATCAAGGATGTGTTACATTAGTGTTCCCTTTTTTTTTTTTGAGTAGTGTATTTATTTATTAGTGGACCATATTACTATTTGCTATTATTTTACATCACCCATGTCAGTTTATATATGTAGTCACACCACTCTACATTGATGTTTGTGCAAAAACATTATGCGTTTGTCCAACTCCAGAAAACTTGTGTGTTCAAGGTTACTTACTGCCACATTCAAGTTGTTTCGGATAGCAGAACCAAAAGAGAAATATAGATGAAAATTTAAATGCATGCTTATGTATAACATTCAAAAATAAGAAAAAAAATTCCATGAAGGTGTGCAAAATGTAATTTTATTTATCACTGACAAATGCAGATGATCCATGATAAAGTATTCATGGTTGTAGATATAACAACATCTGAAATCTACAAGTCATGAACAATGTATAACCTAGCGACACTAGTTATTAACAGTCTTTGACTAAGGGGAAAAGGTTTGTCATGATATCAGTAAAACAGATACCTTTTACTGTAGTTATGGTAACACTTTGAGATTCAGTCATAACATTGCTAAAGGTGCCCATACACAGTGCGATGATCGCATCCATTATGGGCTGGATCACATTGCATCGCAAATTCAACGCATGCGTTTTTCATGCATTTTATGTGTGATGCGATGCAATCCGAGAGCACTAACAAAAGTATTTGCAGCATATAAGTTTTGTACTGTGCAAAATGCCCGGGGGCGCGCGCATCGCACCGGGCTATCGCACTGTGTATGGGCACCTTAAGTGGTTTTATTCATGATTCTTTTAAAAATGTTTGTCTCCTTTAACCAATTTAATATGCTTAGTAGGACAAACAACAATAGAACATCTGGAGTGTATAAACCATACAGGCATAAGCACTGCTTGTGTGTCAAATGCCTCGTGCTCAATCATTATAGCAGAATAGATGGCTAGAAGGCTAGAATGTTTATATACTATTACAAGTGAATAAATCCTGCCCACGTGCTTAAAATGAAACTGAAAGCACAACATGCTCTGATTTCGTAAGTGGAAAGTGCAAGATAACATTTCATTTTTACAATGAAAAAGGTTCTTCGTTATACTGTAGGTACAGGCTTGTAGCAACTTATAAACATATCTGAAAACATTTGTGCAAATACATACATGATTTATCTAGTATACATACACACAGTATATCCTATTTGCCTGGCTACCTTAACTTGGTCATCATTCTTTGCTTTAAAACTGACAACGATCATGTTATGCTTTCTGAGGTCTTCCACAAATGCTTACTTTTCCACTTTACTGAGTTTTTTACCTAATGCACGTCATATTATCTGAGGGGTATACATGGGCTGGCAGACTTCTAAAGAATGATGGTCCTAGTTACTGTAGCAATGGGAAGCAGTGTTGGTTATATCATATACTCGGACATGTTCAGTTGATGTTTTAGAAAACAAAGGCATTTCTGTGCGGGAACGGCGCAGGCATTGTCACGTTAAATCAACAATACAACTAAAAAGTTCCAACTGTAAAAAGTAAGCATTTATATTACACCATTCCCTAGAATCATGCAATATCAGAGGTTCCATATTAAGGAATACTGATTAGATAACAAGTGAAAACATTACTTCGAAAGGACTGCATAAGAAATAGGTTGTAACTCATGCAAGAATTTCATTTTGAGGAGAATAATAGGTAGAGGTAACTGAAAAGCTGAAGTTGAATAATCTAGGCAGAAACCATTCATTAAAAAGATTGGTATAAGGTTATGGGGGGCGGGGGATTGTATTGAATCATTGCTGCTTTCTTCTCCAGGGAAAAAAATGGCAATGATACGCCGATCAGTATTTAATCACAGGCGTTTTTTTGCTTTTTTATTAGTATATTTTCCCCATGAAGTTTCACTTTTTTTTCTGCATGGTCAGAAAAAGCTGCTAAATTGTCTAAAAAGTCAGAAAACCTGGAACAACATTTAACAGTTTGAATGTTAATTGGATATATTATAGGCAAAAACAGGATATTTCCGACCATCGGCAGGGATCAAATACCCCCCATAGCAACTCAAAGAATATATAGCCAAGGAAGCAAGAATAGGTCACAGAAGTAAAAGTCCTGGCTCAAAAATAAAAACCGAGAACGTTTTATATGCTATAATTTTATAAAATTGCAATGGAACATTTGTTATTGCATTTAAATAAGCAAGGATTCCTTATATAGCAGTGATCGCCAAAAGTGGAAAAAAAAAATGGGTATCCTACTCTACTGTTGCGGGGTCCCATCCCGACTACTATCACTGCAATGCCTGTTGGGGGGGGGCAAAAGAAAGAGTGAGACACAAAGAGGGTGTCAGGGAAAGGGAGTGAGAAAGCAAGGGCTCCATGGAAATAGATTCCCTCTCTTTTTTCCATGAAGACTTCTCTTTCTTGCTCCTCGGAAGAGGGAGTTGAGAGAGAGAGAGAGAGGGTGTCAGAGCAGGAGTAAGACTGTCAGGGAGAGAGAATGACTCTCAGAGAGAAAGAGAAAATGAGAAACGAGAGTGGGTGAGGGAGAGAAAGTGGTTGGAGATGGAAAGAGAGAGGGTGTCGGAGAGACACAGCTCCAGGAAGAGAGGGGGGGGGGGGGGAGACAGACTCAGAGAGGGTAAAAGAGGAAAGAGAGAGAGGGGAAGCATGGAGAAAGGAAGAGAGCTAGAGAGACCAGGTGCAGAGAGACAGAAGAAATAGAGTTTAGGGACAGATATAAAGAGAGGGGGTGGGGAGATGGGGACAAAGGGAGAGAAAGGAGGAACAGCAGGGGAGATGGTGACATAGAGCAGGGGTGAATTACCATGATGAGATGGGGCACAAGAGGGGGCAAGGTGATGGGGCACAAGAGGTGAAGGTGTAATGGGGGGGAGAGAGGGTGGGGTAGGTGACAAGGCAAGTTGGGGGCAAGAGATCTCCTTTTACCTGCATCAGCCTCCATCTCCCCCCTCTAGATGCCGGGTGCCGCTGCTCTTCCCCCTCTACACACTGAGCGCTATTGCTTCTTTACACTGCTGGGCGCCACTGCTGCTATCCCTCTGCTCTAGCTGTCCAGATGCCACGGCTCCTCCATATCCCCAGCTGGGCACCTCTGCTGCTCCTCTACCCAGTCAGGCACTGCTACCTCCTCGTCCTTCCTCTCCTTTTTGAGATGCCCGGTTTCAGGAAAGGAGAAAGCAGTGCCATACATCTCCAGATATCACAATTGCTGCAGAAGAACGTGTCCCTGGGGACCCCCTCAGTTTGCAAAACTATACGCTATAGCGCAGATTTGTGGACTCTTTATAGGCTAAAGTATATAGACAGAAATCTGTTTTACATAACTTGAGAAACCTACTCAAATGACCTCTGTACCATGAGAACATGAGGTAAATGCAACTGACAAATATTTAAGCCAAATTATCCCAATTTTAACAACACATCATCTAATTATTGTTCACCGTGGGTTTTTTTTGTCAATCAGGCTACATGCAATTTTTTTTTTATGTGGTCAAACCCATCCAAAACATCTAGTTAATGCATCTAGAAGCCTTAAGGTTTCTTCATTACTCACTTTGTTGTTTTTATTTTCCTTCTAATATTAAATAGCTGAAGGAGTATCTTTAAAGAGAGTCATTTTAATATATATGGTTTTCATAAAAATGGTTACTGAGACAGAAATAGTCTTATGGAATGCAATGATGCATACAATGGACCAGATGATGCCCGAATTGGCCTGAGATGCAGGTTCCGGGCCAAACTAGGATGGTAAGCGGTAAGCATGGACAAGGCATGGTTTTGCCTTGTAAATGATTGCAGCTTTCAAAAAACATCTGGGTTTGAGGAGATTATTTGCTAATATTTTAATGACCACATAAAAATGTATAGATAATGGTTTTCATACAGAGTACCAAACTGCATTTTACAGTTATGGCTCTATTGATTCTATAGATTTCAGTTAATTTTGATCAAGTGATGTGGAAAATGCTGCCCACTATGCCACTTTTACTTTATAAGATAAGGGCAGGCAGCACCAGGCTACTGGGGATATCAAAGCAGTATAAACTACCATGTTGCTGTGGCCCTCATACATAGGTTTGATTTGACCTGTTCTCACCCAATTTCACCAGATTGGACCAATATATAGGATAAAAACAGGCCAAATCATATGTGTTTAACATCCTGTCTGATCTGATGCTTTTTAGCACCAGCGATGTACCGATTCTGATCAGTAGTTGTGTTCCAGCTGCCTATAGACTGCAGAGCGGGGAATCGCTCTGCCCCTCTGAGACCCCCAGTTTTCCTCCACTCGCCACTGTGGTAGCAGGTAGCGACACTGCGGTGGGCAGGCAGGAGATTTGAAAACTCACATTCAAAAGAATGTGGGCTGCTGCCAATTCAGCTAGTCAGCTGTCCACATTCTTTTGAATGGCAATTTTCAAATCTCCCCACCAGCAACTCTGCGGGAGAACTTTACATGTCATAAATCGCATGTTATTTACCGCCAAATCACATGCGACACTCCCAGGGTGCTGCCGGTGAAGTGGAAGGGAAATCAGGTCCTAGTTGTGCCTCAGACAAGTCGGACTGGTATATGGGGACTTTAAGACATTATCAATCAAAAACAGACTAGTCATAGATTTGATTATTCTGCAGGACTTGATACTACTCCATACTTTCCTATAGTAATATAGACTGGCACTGTTGGTGTAAACCCCTCCCCTTTTTGGAGCTTTAAACCACAATATTTTAATTTCAGATTTGTATAAATCAATAAATATTTCAGCATTAATTTTCTGTAAACAGAGTAGTAAACCTTATTTATTAGCAGATTTATGTATACATAGTACAATTGTAAGGGATATTTTGATATTTTCAATGCACTGTAAATACTGTAGTTTTGTTCAATAGGTGTACATATTTATGCATGGTTTTAAAAGAAAAAGAAAACCATTCTATTCCAAAACCTTATGATGATTTAAGGCAGGGATAGCCAACTCCAGTCTTCGAGAGCTATCAACAGTTAACGTTTTCCAGGTCTCCACCTGTGGATTATTTATTTATTAACAGTTTTTTATATAGCGCATACATATTCCGCATTACTTTACAGAGTATAGTTGAACATTCAAATCAGTCCCTGCGCCAGTGGAGCTTACAATCTATATTCCCTATCACACACACAGACATTCTAGGGTTAATTTTGTTGGGAGCCAATTGACCTACCAGTATATTTTTGGAATGTGGGAGGAAACCGGAGCACCCGGAGTAAACCCACGCAAACACAGGGAGAATATACAAACTCCGCACATTTAGAGCCATGGTGGGAATCGAACCCATGACCTCAGCACTGTGAGGCAGTATTGCACCATCCGTGATGCCCCAATAATGAGTTAACCTGTGCCCCAGCTAGGTGATCTAGAAACATGAACTGTTGGTAGCTCTCAAGGACTGGAGTTAGCTAACACTAATTTAATGATTATCCTTTTTTTTTTTTTCTTTTAAAGCGGCTTTATACCCCAAAAACCAAAACTGTAAATAACAAAACACCACCTTACTATTTGGAAATTCAGCATTATGCAATTATTTTAGCCAGCTTTCTGCATTAGTGCAGCAATTTTTATAGTTTTAAATGATGCTCAAAGTTTTTTTTTTTTTAAGAAACAGGAAATGGTATCCTTAATTTTTTTTGAGTACAGTACCAGTTTAAAAGATACAATCTACATACAACAGCTCACAATTTCATACTAGACTAGACTTGTAGGATACTTTATTCATGAAACATCTAAAATGCTTGCTTCTATGGTAATTGGACAGATTGTCGTGGCTTAATTTATGCATTCAGGTTTTCTATTTTCCAAAACATTAACCCTTTGAGTGTCAACATCTCTCTAAGGGGGTTATTCTAGTTCATTCTTTCTGACAAAATCCTTCTTAGATGGACAAAACCATGTGCACTGCGGGTGGGGCAGATGTAACTTGTGCAGATAGAATTAAATTTGGGTGGGGTTTTTCTTCAAAGTGAGATCAATATTGCAGTGTAAAATCATGCAGTCAGTATTTTCCCTGCACAGAAACAAAAAAACTCACCCAAATCTAATTCTCTCTGCACATGTTACATCTGCGCCCCTGCAGTGCACATGGTTTTGTCCATCTAAGAAGGATTTTGTCAGAAAGAATGAACTAGAATAAACCCCTAAGAGTTGTGCAAAAAATTGGCTAAAAATGCCAGGGTCACTCACATTTGTTATATAATGTTACCAAAAAAAAAAAAAAAAAGAGATTATATTTCCTATATAAAAGGTAAAAATAAAAGGTCATTATGATTAATAAAAATGTTTGTTGGCAATTTTCACACCAATTTTGACAAATTCACTTGGTACTCAAAGGGTTGAAGGGGAAATTCATTTAACCATGGACAATTTACCACGGGCTAATTGAAGCAATAAATCACAAATGCAGTTCGTAGGCTGCAGTTAAAAAGAAAATAAATCCCTGATAAATAGCCATTTTTCAGATGCCAAGGTCATGTTAAACTTTTTTGAACCAGAATCTATGCGTAAATACCCGTTATTACGGTAATTTCTGGGCCATAAAAAAGGGTATTAAATAACTCCAGTTGTTAAAGCCCAAAGATACCACCTTTTTTTCACACTCCGTAAACTTTGGCATGGAATTGAATTAACCCTTAAAGTATGATTACACATAACAATTACCATATAAGCAATACATTTTTAGAATATTTTTATTGTTTGGCAAATTGCGCAGATAAAATGCACAAATACACAACACCGGTAGTGTTCAATTTTAAATGTGGGATTCAAATTCTGGAATACAAACTGTGATAATGGGAACAAAATAAACCTTATTTCACGTACAGTAAGTGTTCTTTCTGATAAGTGTGAACTATTCCTTAAAGAGCTAATTAGCTTTAAATATAATTATTTTAATGATACCCTCTAGCCTATCCATATTGTTTTAACAATGTCTTGATTTTCAAATACATCAAATTTACAATTATTGGATATGATTAAAATAATTGCCCAGCAGCAGTATAATATGAAGACCATTAAATATTTGGTTTCAAACAAAAAGGCATATCTAACTGTGTTAAGAGTTGTAGATTAAATTAGGGCACCTTAAATTAGGGCACCTAAAATATACCAAATTGTATTATCAGTATTTTATACATTACAGTAGATCTGCCAAATCTCTCAAAATTATGGTTTACCAATGGACTTTGTGGATGGGCTTCAAAGCCTTTCCTTTATAACCTTCAATTCACATGAACAGGAAGTTCATAAGGGGACTTTACCACAGCAAAAAAGGTCAACACAAACCATAAAAAAAACCCAGTGACCCGCCAGATACACGGACTACCATAAAATAAAAGTTGTCTATGTTAGGGAGTCCAATTAAAAACACAAAATCAATTTTTTTATTTTTGGAAAAGAGACTAAAAGTGAGAAAAATACCTCATTTTGCACTCTACCAGTCAAGGTGTGTAATAAGCATGACATTTTTATACTAATTCAAAAAAATATAAAAATTGCTATAACAGTTTGACCACATGTCTTCAATTAGAACAAAATTGCTAATAAAAAAATCAAATGGCTTAAAATATCAAATTTATTGTTAAAAATATCTAAACTTACTTTGGTGGAATTTTTTTTTTTTTTAAGTGCTTAGTCAATGAGGAAATTTTTATATTAAATAGAAGTTAGAATACTATGCCCAAATACTTAAACAAGACAGAAAAAATACACTTTGCTGGCATAGATTTACATTCACCCGTCACATTTCCATGTTACAGTTCCCACTTAAATTGGGGAAACTGTAAATACTATATACAGTTTTAGTAACACAATTCAAAGAAAACCGCTGTAATTGTTTTTTGTGAATTAGAAAAGAAGTTATTTTTTCCACAGAATATTTCCTATAAAAAGATATATAACAAAGTAGTAATACCTATAAAATGGCTATTACTAAAACAAAGCTTTCGTCAATAGGCCTCTAGTACTTTAAATGAGGAAAATGGCTTCACAAAATGGTAGTCTAAATTCCCACAGTGAGGACACTGTTGAACGTTGCTGTATTCTGAGAAATAACGCATTCCAATGCGTACATCAATGACTGGCTTTCCACAGTGCTTGCAATTCAGTCTGGCCTGCAATACACAAAACATAAGACAAATTAAATTAAATATAAAACTGTAAACCTGGGCATTTCAAAATAATCATAATAAATATAAAAGTAAAACCAAGGATCGTAGACTGTATCAGAATTTTTTCATGGCACCCCTGAGCCAAAAAAAATTGTAAAAAAAAATATTAGATTGTTTTTAGATGTGATACTTCTGTTCAGTGATGTGGTAAAGAACATGATTTGCTTCTGTTTGTACACATTTTAAAATAGTCAGCCACCAGCACTGGTTTTGTCCATAAATAATTGACCATAAATAATGTGAATTAGTCCTGGACTACAAACCCATGGCACCTCTGCAAGTGTCCTGAGGCACCCCAGGGAGCCACGGCACACAATTTGGTAATCAGTGGTATAGGTTTATGGGTATAAAGATAATACACATCTGATCAGAATTTTATAATTATATATATATATTTATAGATCTTGTAAAGGTATGTGGCCCGGCACTCTCCCAAAATATACAATTGCCCTAGTGCCCTCCGGTCACAATAAGTAAATGCAGAACTGAAACAGCGGCACTCCAAGGAACTTTCAGAAAACATGTATTAGGCAAATCTAGTACTCTGGGACAGATATTCGGCTTCTTCAGTCAATGTGGTTCGCACAGGTACTTTTACAGGTACTTTAACCCATTCCCTGTTGGAACTAGTCATACTCCCCACAACTAAAGCTCCTGCCAAGTATTTTTACATATACAATAAAAATAAACAACCCCACAATCCTTTCCTGTTCAGATGACAGGCATCAATGTGTTTTTTAGTGTTGTTGCTGTATGGAGTTTTTTTTTACTCCATTTTGTTCATGTGTGAATCTATTTTGCATATATTATATATATATATATATATATATTAATATATATATATATATATATATATATATATATATATATATATATATATATATATATATATATATACACACACACACATATATATATATATATACACATACACACACACTTACTAGTAAGCCCACTCGAAGTAAAAGCTTTGAAAGTTAGTCTGTTACCTTCTGTGTTTGTGCATATGTGAGAAAGATGTAGTTTAACTCTCTGCCAGTAGAGACTCACATGCACTAGTCATACAGATGATTATATGTATGTACTTTTTATTATGTCAGTGTTTCTCCATTCACAGACACTCAGGCCCCAGTTAGAAATATTGCCTTCTTTTGATCACCTTTGACCCAGTGGGGAGAGGCATAGTAAGTGGGGAGTGTAGACAGCTGTTTAGACTGACCAATGAGCATTATCTCAAAGGGAAATTGTCAAGCAGGCCACATTTGTGTACTACACAGAGGTGTAACTACTTTTTTTGCGCCCCCCTGCCGGACATTTCGGGCGAACCCCCCCCCCCCCCCGAAATATTAACCCCCTCCTTACCCGTCCCCATTGCCGCCGGCGCTTCTGCCTCTAACCCGACAATAATAATAATAATATAATAACAGACACTCGGAAAATGGCTGCCCCACATTATGGGAGCCGGGACCAGGTGGTAACTATAGTCCCGCAGACCCCCCAGGCGCCCACACCTGCCTAGCGCCTCCCCGCCACCGCGGGGGCTGCGGGACTATAGTTGCGCCACTGGTACTACAGTATGTTCCTTCATAGGGAAACCTACCAGGTTGAAGATAAATTGTTTCATGTGAACATGAAAACACTCTTGTTCACATGCACTGTACGTAAAAAAGGCTATAAAGCCTAGTGTTACAGATGGAACTAGGGACCTTATTCTGGTCCCTTCGCTCCCCCGCATGTTCACACAAGGGAGCGATTTTTGTCGTCTGCACATGTGCCGGGTGCAAACAGGCACAGCGAACTGCAAGTTTGCCATCCCATTTGCACCCACCAGTGCAGAAGGGGGGCAGCGGCTGGTGGACGTAGCCATGGGAATGCCCAACGTTTCATGGGTGTTCCCATGAAAATGCTGGGCATTCCCATGGTAATGAGACAGTGACATGGCTGCCGGGGGCAGGTAGCTGACATCTCTGGATGTCAACTGCCTGCCCTGTCCTCGTACAGGATTCAAGCAAAGCTAAGACACCCGAGAGAGTGTCTTAGTTTTGCGTGCTTGTTCCACATCATTCGATGGTCGGCATCTGTGCAAGTTAAGTACACAGTTATTGTGATAGAATAGAACTGCTGCTTGAATATTTTATGTTGTTATTAAGATAAATGTTTATATTTGTTTGCAATGTACTGTCAGTCTCCATATTTAACACATTATATCCCAGAACCTTGTATCTTTATTCCTTTTTTTTTTTTTTTAACAGACAACAGTCATTGACACTTTTTGTAAAATAACAAAAAGGATTGGTAAATCGCTGAGGGACTGATTGGGTGATACTAAAACATTTTTATCCAAACTTAGATAACTACCCCCAGATATCTGGTAGTCACCAGACATTAAACCCCCTACATATAGGAATAATAATGGAGACCAGGAATGAGGGAAGGTTTCCCTGCAACATGGAATCCATAAATTCAATAGCACCCACATTTTAAAGAGGTGGTGGCAATCCTGTCTTTCAAATTATGAGATCTCTTAGTACATTTTCTCTGGGGATCACCAGACAACCTTAACCTGTGCTACAGAATATATGCTTTCTATATATGGAAAGAAGAGCATCACGATTATCCCCTGCAACCATAGGTGTTCCCACAAATGATGTGGCCCTCTTGTACCGATTGTCCTGGTGAATATTACCCTGGCCTCCTGTCCTCTGGTATTTATTGTCCCACTGCTGTAACTCTTGCTAATAAGGCCTCACGCGTTTTTAGCGTCCAGCTCATCAGAAGTATTTGTTACAGGGGCATGAAATACCTCAAAGCTTGGCCTACAGGAGTGTTTGTTCGGTTAGGCTGGATAATACTCCCAGTGTTTGAGTGCAAATCAATGCTGGATATCTACTAGATTCTGGTATAGAGGCTCTCCAGCATTTTACCGTGATTTTTTACTTTATTGTATTTTATAAATAAGGTACTGCTTTCCTAGCACGGCGCCCACGATCTAGATTGTATGTGTGGGGCTGATATCTCAAGCATCTCATGCATCTTATGTGTTTGTGCGGCATAAGATGCATGAGATGATGCGATCAACGAGATTGACGAGATTTTTACATTGCAAGCATCTCATGTGTTTGTGCGGCATAAGATGATGCAATCGACGCAATCGATGAGATCTTTACATTGGAATCATTGTAAAAAGACCCCAAAACCCCAATTTTAATTGCTAAACCCCCCTCATGGGTGAAATGGCCCCCACTTGTTAACGCCACCCCACTATTGACCCCAACCCGAAGTGTGGCGAGCGGCGGCGGTACGCGTCCTCCGACCTTTTCATACCCCCACTATCCCCGTCGGCGTGGAGTTGATTGTATATAGTGTGGCGAGCGGACGCAGAATACATGTAAAGTAGTCCGCGTCCCCTCGCTGCGCTCGCCACACTATATAAAATCAACTCCACACCGACATGGATAGTGGGGGTATGAAAAGGTCGGAGGACGCGTGGACAGTGGGGGTGTTTAAGAAACACATTCACAGCAGCCATACAATACATCTGACACAGTAATGTGGACACATGTTAACGTTAAACTGGGAATTTACTTAATAATGATTATTAGTAATGATGACATATGAACAATTACAAAGAATATTAACTGTAATAACGATAATTCATAACATATATGAAGAATAATAAAAAGATTAGGAACAATAATAAAAGATTAAAGAATGATAAAAAAGCAGTCACTGAGAGGGCACTGCAGTAGCCTTTGGCAGTAGGGTCAGAGCATGTAATTCTTTGATACGGATCTTCTGCTCCCAAACTTTTCCTTCACATGAACTCCTGTAGATAGTATTCTAAGTGGTGTCTTGCGGTGCCTCTCTGCATTTTATTTCGCCAGTTGCAGGCCCCCCACAGCCGCTCAATGTTTTGGGTGTGTACCCCTGATTCAGGGGCCAAAAAATTGTAACGGTGATTCACCCTGCAATGTTCGTACCCTGCCTGCTGCAGTTCCTGGGTATTATACACCCTCCAGCAGTCATATATTAGGGACACGGGAGCGACATTAGCGTTGATGGCAGCCATGAGGGTCGTGGCGTCTCGCCTTTCAACGGCGATCAGGAAACAGGTCCCTGTCTCCCTGCATATACCGCCAAGTACCCATTGCTGGGGCAGCATCCTCCCAACGTTATATTTCCTCTTCACAAAGAGGCTCTCGTCTACCTCCACCACCATGCCAGGGCCTCCAATTTGTGTCTACAGCTGAGACAAGAGATCCATGGTGCACGCCTCCCTCATGAGGCCGTTGTACTGCACCGTCGTCTTTATAGACATGTGCAGCTCCCTCTCAGTACTGCACACTGGTAAGCTCCTGTGCCCAAGAGTAAACAAACCAGACCAGGGTCAGAACCGGTAACCGGCACCCGGGGAACCAGTGGTCCGCTCGAACGCTAACCTTCTTCCGGCAGGAATTAATGTGGCAGCGCCACGTCCCTTCCTTTACAGAGAGCCTCATCGGATGGCCGTTCAAGTAAGTAATGGGCAGCAATTGCTTTTGCTGAAAAAACAGCACAGCCTCCTCCTATGATGTAGGCAGGGTGAACATGGACATTTGCTCACCTGCCATGCCTGCGCTTTGCACACCGGTCACTGTCACACTGGGAGAACTCTGAGAAGCATCCATCACTGTCAGCTAATCACCTCAGAGTGAGTGACCGGGACCTCTTACGCAAGTTCTGACTGACTACGCTAATTGCGTATCTTAAGCTTATTCAGAAAGCATAGCTACGGTAACTGACAAACGTCTAACAGTATTCTATGCATACAAACTATTGGGATCGCATCGTATGGCACTAAAATGGGAAATGTGATAAGATTTCCTTCTGCAAGCGTACGTATGTAAATTAGGCGCCCAGCTACTACAGAAGTACCTTTTTTTCCCATTTGTATGTTTTTTTTTATGTTCAAGGCCTTCCATGACCTTCATCACCTTTGATTTCCTTCTGACCGTACCTAAATCTTTTGTGCCACTCAAACACACCTGCAAGTGACATACAATTGGGGACGGTACCAACGGACTGGCACATAGCTAACGTATTACCAATAGCTAACGTATTACCAACTAAGCCTGAAAATTATAGCCTTACATCCATTGTGGTGAAAATATTAGAAGGAATAATAAAAGATAGTATCCAAAATTTCTTAGAACAGGAGAAAGTGATAAGGCTCAGCATGGATTCGTCAAAAATTAGCTTCTATGAGGAAGTCAGTTGGGGGCTGGACTTAGGGAAATCTGTTGATGTAATACTGCTTAATTTCACTAAAGCTTTTGACACGGTGCCTCATTAAAGGTTGTTAATGAAACTAGGTAATTTAGGATTAGGGGGATAAAATTTGTAATTGGATTAAAAACTGGTTGCACAATTGGGGACAGAGAGTGGTGGTAAATGGCATACATTCCAGCTGCGGTAAGGTCCAAAGTGGAGTCTCGCAAGATTCAGTATTGGGACCCACCTTGTTTAAAATATTTATTAATGATACTGAAAGTGACATAGTGAGTAAAATTGCAATATTTGCGGACAACACGAAATTGAGTCACTAGAATACATAAATAGGTTAACCAGGCTGAATAGGTTTTCACCGGAGAAACAGAGGTTGAGAGGTGTTATTAGTATGTTCAAATACAGGACTGGGACATGATTTGTTCACTAACAGGCCTATACTTAGGGCATGTACTGAGGCTCGAGGAAAAGAAATTTCATACTTAATTATTGCCGGTGGGGGTGATTACAGCAACTACTGTCAATGAATTTAAATGAAAACTGGATGCATTTTTGGCCACTATGGGAATCCTATAGATATGATTTACTCAAGTCAGTAGTTACAAGTTAGATAGGTTGAACTCGATGGACTAACGTCTTTTTTCAGCCTTAATTACTATGTTACAATCTGCCCCATAAACCCTGATTAGCATATAGAGCCTGTGGATGTTTTGTGCATTTTAATGAAACATTTTAAGTTAAACACATTGCCCTACAGTAGCTTTGATCTAAGGAAAAAAAGACAACTACTTTTTACACTGTGTAACAGCAAACTATCTGTGCAAGAGCGGGGGGGAACTGCAAAATAATTTTGGGATAATCCAAGGTCTATTGTACCTCCTGCCCCTTTGTTTTTTTCTTCTTCCAAGTACAGTCTTGCTATTTAATAGTCAAACCTCACCTCATACCAATATATAGCCTCACAGGCACTTATGTTTCATATGTCTCTTTAGCTCTCAACACTGTCATAGCCCAATTTATTCCATCCTTAACCCTTTGAGTGCCACTGTTGCGGTGCGAGATCCTCAAAATATCCACTAAAAATGCCAGTGCTACTCACAGCACCTTTTGGGGGGATTGCAATATTTAACTAAAATGAATTGACTTGTCTGTAATTGTATTTATTTATACTAAAAGAACAGTCGCTGTGATGCTGGAATTTTTAGTGGATATTTTGGAGGATCTCTCACAGCAACGTTGGAACTCAAAAGGGTTAAGTGATTAGCAAATTCCATTCTTCCCACATACAGATGGAGCCGGCCTTGTCCTTGCAGGGGATGGCGGCAGAATCGCCAGCCGCCATCCCCCGCCAGCCGCCATCTGCTCTGCGAAAGGGGACGCGTGCGCATCAGATGGATGCCAGCGGAGACAGTCTGGCGATTTGCCAGCAAGAGGGAGCCCAGCTCCATCTGTAGGAACCATATAAGTAAAAAACCCAACTTAATTTAGCACAGTAATTATATGGACAAATGAAATCTGGTTTATGGGCATTCAGCAGGAAGCACAACCTTTAGGGAAACCATGACAATGATAAAGTTCAATATTTCTAGTATGGTGTTGGAAGATATTTAAAATTTTTAAAAGCACATGGTACAGATGTAGCTCTTTTCATCTTTGCAGGCCCCCGCCAGCGGCCGGATATCACCATGGGCTCGTGCGCCCCATGGCAATGGAGCCTGCCGGGGGTCCCCCACCACCACCGCTGGTCCCCCCGCCCCCCCACACCTAACTGGGCAGCGTCTCCCTGAAGCGGAGACCGGCAGGGAGACTCTGCCCAGCCGCCATGATACTGGGACGCGCGTGTGCATGAGACACACGCGCGTCCCAGTCCCTATCACCGGCGCACGCCAGTGAAAGGGATCTGGCGGGCACCGGGCAAAGAAGAAGAGGTGCTACATCTGTATGTACTAACCTGGGACCATGTCCAGAATTTAAGTATATACTATTGGGTTCAGTCATTGAGTGATCCAGTACCAAGGCTGCACATACCTTGGGCTTTAGAAAAACTCACTGTACTTGAGCCAACCAAACTTTCATACAGACTTTGAAAATTCTGTAACAGAATGGAGACCAAGTAATAAATGGGAATACTGAATCCGATTATGTCAAACTACATGATTGTATATACCCTGTTAAAAGAAAAAGAAATAACAGAATTATTAAAACATTTGTATTACTAAATACAAACCTGACAGCATGGAGAGGCTGCCAAAATGTCATATGTGTACATCGTTCCAAGTTGATGCCAGCTTCCATCCCATCGAGATTTGCATTTTATGCATATAATTTTGTGAACACCTTCTAAACAGTCCACACAGACAGCATACAGGTGCATAAGTCTTCCTAAGGAAGAATAAAAAACAACGCTGATGAGACATAGAAAGGCAGCAGACTCTGATAAAATATCTACACTTCAGTTCGGATTCGGTATGGAGTCCCGGCGTTCAAAATCCCGACAAGGGGGGGGGGGCGCATGGATCGACCCCCCTTGCGGGCTCGCTTCGCTCGCCACGCAGCGGGACCGGTGCCTCGCTGTGCTCGGCACGCTAATTTATTCTCCCTCTATGGGTGTCGTGGACGCCCACGGACGACGAAAGTTTCGGTGGTCGGGATTCCAGCGTCGGGATTTTGAACGCCGGGAAATTAACCGCATCCCTTCCGTTCACGTCATAGACAATGCACACTGGCATGTTAGAATTATTTGTTAGCGCTACACCCATTGGTCCTGTGAGTTGAATTATTTTTTTTCTGTAAAGATTTAAACTATAATAATTTATTTGCTCCAAACAAAAAGGTATCCCACTTAGAAACTGCATGTTACATACACTAATCGTACCTGACCTGTCTAATTGTATTCCCCAAGCATGGACTTTCCCCTCCTAATGACATTATTTTATTTGAAAGATGTAAACTTACAATAAAATCACATATAATCAAATCATATTAAAAATGATAATTCCACTTAAAAATAAAAAGTAATCAACATCACCCATGAAACAAGTAGGATCCCAAACAGCATGGATTTGCTGGTTGACCTTTGGTCAGTATTTATCATTAATTACTGTCAATTACCATCAATTACTCTCTAGCAAGGGGTCCAGTCAGTTAGCCCTAATAAGCCGGTGTGTGCCGTATCTTATTGGCTATTTTGTGTCACCTGCCTCCGGCAGGCAAAGCAAAATCCCTGAACACAGGTTTCAATAAACCAAATTGGACAGCTCGAGAAAAACAAAAAAGAAAGTGATATATATATATATATATATATATATATATATATATATATATATATATATATATATATATATATTATATTATATATATATATATATATATATATATATATAAAAAAAATTTAAGTGACATTTTCTTTCACACCAGAGGTGAAATTTTATGAGAAATCCAGAAAGAGAGAGATTTGGTAAGTAACAGATTTCTTACCAAATCTCTCACTTTCTGAATCTCTCATACTATTAAATTTCACCCCTGATGTTTCTTCAGGGAAAATTGAATGATGGCCTAAAAGATCAACTATACTGTATGTATAGTTTGGAGCAGAGAAGGAAAAGGGGAAGGGGTGGGGGACATTATAGAAACTTTCAAATCTATCAAGGCTTTTAACAAGGTCCACTGTTCAAAGGAAGAGACGTATTATAACATGCACAGAGAATGGTTCAGAAGACATTTCTGGAAAAAGGACAGATAGGGTAGTGGACTTAAGGACTAAACCTCCATCAGAGACTAATACATTATTACAATTTAAACATTTTTGGAATAGACATAGGTATATCCTTACAAAGATATAAGGATCAAATAGGGTTTGAAGTAAACAATGTGGTTAAAAAAGGGGTGCCAACTTAAATGTATGCACATAAGAAAGAATGTTATTTTCAAAAGTTTCACTATGACTGTAAACTATGATGAAAACATGCTCAATCCTTAATAAAAAGTTTTATTATAAAAAAAAAAGGGGGGGGTGCCAAGTGGATTTTTATCTGTTGTCAAATACTATATGTGGGATGTAATGGAGTCCCAGTTTGACGGTGCTGTGGGATGCTGTCCGAACTCAGATGTTTTTCTAAATTCAGCATTCATTTACAAGGCATCCCGCACCTCTGGCAAACTGGGACTCCATTATATCCTGCCGCATGTTACTAAGCAGCACTATGGGGTTCCCATCTCACTTGCAGTTCAGCGAAAAAGAGGAAGTCTCAAACAGTCTTAACCCTTTGAGTGCCAAAGTGAATTGTGAAATTAGATGTGAAAATTACCAAAGATTTTTATTCATCATAATGACCGGTCATGTAAACCTTTTATAGGTAATAGAATTTTTTTTACATAACATTTGTTTATTTGAATTTATACAACAAATGTGAGCGGCAGGTATTTTTAGAGGATATTTTGATCAAAGGCGCTCAAAAGGGTTTATGTGGTTTGAATGTCAGACATGTATGCAGAGTGGCCTGTATTTTTTATGTGGTTTGAATGTCAGACATGTATGCAGAGTGGCCTGTATTTTTTATGTGGTTTGAATGTCAGACATGTATGCAGAGTGGCCTGTATTTTTTATGTGGTTTGAATCTCAGACATGTATGCAGAGTGGCCTGTATTTTTTATGTGGTTTGAATCTCAGACATGTATGCAGAGTGGCCTGTATTTTTTATGTGGTTTGAATCTCAGACATGTATGCAGAGTGGCCTGTATTTTTTATGTGGTTTGAATCTCAGACATGTATGCAGAGTGGCCTGTATTTTTTATGTGGTTTGAATCTCAGACATGTATGCAGAGTGGCCTGTATTTTTTATGTGGTTTGAATCTCAGACATGTATGCAGAGTGGCCTGTATTTTGAAATCTGATAACTCTATTAGCAGTTGAGAATGCATTAACAAGGGTTCAAAACATTTCTGGACAAAAAGACGGATTAGTTCTGTAACAGAACAAAGTCAATTTAGATGCATAAATCTGACTGACTCTCACTCAGGGGCAGGTGTATTAAGTCCGGTGAAGTAATAAAGTGGCCGATGATAAAGTACCAGGCAATCGGATCCTAACTTACAAGTTACAGTCGTAGCGGCTGCTGCATTTTGACAGGCCACTTTCTGACTTCACCAGGCTTCCCCCCCCCCCCCCCCCACATGCATTTTAGTCGCAACATGATGCAGCTATCACACATAAGTAAACTGTTGCGTAATTTTAGATGTGAAACTTGTATATCTTTGAGCGACTAGGTCTCTGAATCTATATAACAAGTGCTGCAATTATTTTTCTAATACAAAGTTCCATTGTGAGCTGTGTGTATCAGAATCAGTCACATACAATATAAAAGTGATGCATATTCAAAAATCGGCACAGTCACCTGGTATGCCATAGTTCCATCACATTGCAACGAAGACATTTTTGGCAAAATAACAAAAAACTATTAGCAGAGTAGCAAGGGACCCGACCCAATGGCTCACTCATGCCAGATACCTCGCACTACATAGCGTATTGGGGACATATCTGTAAGAGATATTAGGAGTTTTCATACACAAATATTTTACCTTGAAGGTGGCAAGGGACATCATAGTCAATCTCATCATGCCTTGAAGGGCTAAGGAATAATGTCCCATCCACCAGAGGAAACTGCTCAAACACAGGTAGCACCCGGTGGCATAATGCACAGTTGACTACATTTCGGTGGCTAGCACTGAGAGCTGATAAGATAAATTTTCGTAGATCCTCCCCCTGCCCAACTTGGGCATCATCTTCCATACGCACATGGAAAGTGTTCAATTTATGCCGCGGTATATGAGCCAATAACTCAGAAAGGTCAAGTCTTCTGAGAAATTGTACTGGTGCGTCCAAACGCCCTGACCTGTGAGCCTGCAATCCAGAAACACTGTAGTCAAAGTGTGTGTTCCTGAGCACTCCTCCGGCGGTCATATTTTTTTTATGTGGCTCCAAATGAATTGCATTCTTTAAAAATTCACCTAGGTATCTAGAACTTCTGGGAACATTAAAGTGGGAAGGGGACAGAATGGGATAGCCAGCAGGAGGAGACTGGCCAGGAGAAATACATGGAGATCGTAATCCATGTGAACTGCCACTACCACTCTTTTCTTGGGAGTTCTGTCTGTCCACGGAGTGCCTACGGGGAGGGTCAAAGCTTAGTGATTTTTGAGGTTTCGTTGTTCCACGGCATTTCTTCACTTCATCGGAAGACTCGGACATGGATCTACCTGTGGGCTTATCTGGGCCAGATTTTTTCTTCTTTTCATCCTGCATTCGTTTTACCTGATACCAGTCTGTATCTTTCTTCATATGGCCCTGTCCACAACGGCATGAGCAAAACCGAAAAGCCAGGTCATATCCTTTTTTAGTCCACATGTTCTGGCGGCACTGTTTCTCATTCCAGCTGCGTGCTCTACCAATACAGTTGAACTGAACAAGAATGCTGCTCTCCCATTCATAAAAGCACTGCAGGTGCATCCAAGTACTATAGGGACAGTGCTCGTTGTTACAGATCACCTTCTGGTAGTCATCTTTCTCCAACTCAACTGGTCTACTTAGACTACAAATAAGTGGCGTGGCACAAGCAGCTTCTGCAAAAGTGAATACATAATTGTTAGAATTTTAAATAGCAATTGGAATTAAGAATGAGACATAAAAAAACTGTTACTTATACAAAGTGATAAACATACACTTTTGCCTAACACACTGTAAATATTCATCTGAAAAGCAATACCAAATAATACAATACTTTGTGCACTTTGGCAGTAGAAGCCACACTTCATGTGGCAATTCTTGCAGATATATAAATCACGATATACATTAAAACAGCACAGTATGGGGGAAATTTACTAAGATGTGTATTTCACATGTGATGTTGCTATGGGCAAGCAATCAGATCCTGTCTAGGGTGCTAAATTAATTAGAAGTAGTTTCTGATTGGTTGCCCATAGCAACACCACATGTGATGTAGAATACACATCTTAGTAAATTCCCCCCTATGACTTTTGGCTGAGTGAACCTGTTATTTTGTCAGTAAAGGAGACAATGTTAAGAAAGTTATGACCAACAGTCCAGTTACTCAAAAACTTTTTTAGATAATATACAAAGCTAGTACTCTAAAACATTGCACATTTAAATAAGGACTATCACAATAATCACCAAGCAGCGCATTTATTGTTGTGCAATAACACTGTACTTTTATAGACAGATTCTATTACGTTTGGGGGCACAAACTCATTTAGCCCTGAAACTGTCCCATTTTCAGACACACACACACACACACACACACATATAATTCAGGCTGAGTTTCACAGCCATGATTGTGAAAAAAAGGGATTTATCGGGCATATTTTTCAGATCCTGAAAAAAAATCTGAGAGGTGGCAGTCTGGCTGTCTTCTGGGCTAATTGGTTTAATAATTGCTAATTGGATAGCCCCAGATGATCAATTAGCCTGCTGTAGATTATAGCAAGGAATTAAATTCCCCCTTCAGTGTAAAATAGATTTGTAAAGAATATAGTCACTCAGAGTTGATATTTTTACTTTAATCCTTGAATTATGTTATGTCGTATACTAGCCTTCCTCACATCACAAATAAGGCGATATGAAAGTTATGACATTTCATATGCTACTTGGGAGTACAAGCATAAGAAATTTGTAATATAAAGCTAAAAGTTGACACAGAACAGATCATTTGTGTTTGCCAAAAATGTAATGCTAACATTTGCCAAAAGCTGCTAATCAGCTTATCATTCCTATTTAAACACTTTAAACATAGATCAGATACCAATTATTATACAAATACATTTTGGGTGAAACCAGTCACAATACTCATACAGATATCAAAAAGCATGCCAATTTTTATTACAATCAATTACACAAAGAGTTATTTGTAGCAAGATGGATAATTGATTTAGGGCAGTATCCAATTAACTGCATTAATTTACCACAGCTAATTGATAACGGTTATGATAGATTTCAGGCAGGAAAATCCTAATCCCAGATAAGTAGCCATTATTTCTGCAAAAGCGTCCATAGTGTAATTGTTTGCACTGAAAATTGTTTGCTGTAACATTAGATAGGACGAAAATGACTGTACGGCAACATTTCTTTTATTAAAATGCCCATTTTTTCCTTATAATCTATTGGTGCAGCCACTTGGATCCCCCCAATAACATTACTGGGTGTTAAGTGCAAAAAGGGGATTTTTTGTAAGAACTGTTTGAATCCCTTTCTCTGAGTCCATCCTGGCGACACAGCTCAACCATGGGATGTAGGAGGGTCCGCAAGAGCAAGGCACCTATGCTGACTTCTTTGAGAGGCAGGCTCCTCACGTCTGCATCCCAGAATGCCTCAGTTCAACTTCTAAAGCACACTAGGGTACATTATACCCCTTTCACACTTAGGGACTTATTTTGGTTCACTCTTTCGGACAAAATCATTCTTAGATGGACAAAACCATGTGCACTGCAGGGGGGCAGATGTAAAATGTGCAGAGAGAATTAGATTTGTGTGAGTTATTTTGTTTCTGTGCAGGGTAAATACTGGCTGCTTTATTTTTACACTGCCATATAGATCTCACTTTGAAGTAAAACCCCACCCAAATCTAATTCTCTCTGCACAAGTAACATCTGCCCCATCTGCAGTGCATATGGTTTTGTCCATCTAAGAAGGATTTGATTGGAGCCGAGTCATACCCGGGAATGTACCCTTTCACGCTGCATTCAGACCTGGGATCGACCCGAGACAGCCTCATTCACACTGATCCCGGGAAATCCCTGCAAATACATATGCATGTCATTAGAAATGGAGTCCAGGGCTCTGAAAGATGACATCAGCATTTGTGAGCCCAAGAAAGCTCCAATCAGCTGTTTTTTTAAAGTCCCGTGTACCCAATCCCGGTTACGGGACCATTCACACTGACCGGATCCCGGGTCGATTCCAGAATCCACCCAGGTCAGGACCTGGGTAGAAATCCCAATTGGAGCCCCACACAGCCCGGTTTGCCAGTCCTTGGACCAGTCACTGTTTGGATCATCATAATATGGGACTACATTTATATGGACATTGACACCTGGAGCGCTCCCTATACTGCTGAAGGGTGTTACTGCCTGTCACAGGAGGATATTACTATCCATAAAAGCTCCCCCACAAAAAAAGGGAAAAGTGTCCACTTCTGAATGCCCTATCAAGGAGATCCATTGATATATGTGCGGGACTGGTAACTATCTCAATATTACAGCCTCATAGTAATTGACAATATTAACTATTGAATGCATATATAGCCAAGCAAGCCTCAAACAGCTATTGTGCCTCTTTTTATGTAAAGTGTTGTATGTCTTGTGTGTCTTGTTTTCAACAGTGCACTTGCAGGACAAGGCGCCCAATTCCGAAACTTGCCTAGCCGAAGCTATAGCCAACAAAAAGGTAAGTTTTCAAGACAGAAATTTAAGATAAGCCAATCTTAAAGGCTCAAACTGAGGGTTTTGTAATACTGACAAAACTAAAGACAGGTCCCAAGGCACCACCGGCTGCCTAAATGGGGGTTTAAGCCTCATGACTACCTGCAAAAAAAGTCTGTACTTCAGGTAAAAAAGCTACTCTTTTTTGAAAGAAAATTGATAAGGGCGACAACTGTACCTTTAAAGACTGCAGGCTAAGCCCTGCTAATTTGCAGCTGAAACAGGCTTGCGAGCTCTGAGCATAGTCGGGATAACAGCCTCCGAAAAACCTTTCTTCCTTAGTAAGGAGGTTTCAAAAGCCAGACCGTCAAATTGAGACGAGCTAGGTCCAGGTGCAGAAATGGTCCTTGTTTGAGCAAGTCCGGCCGAAGAGGAAGACTCCAAGAGTCAGTCGACAACCTCAGTATGTCTGAATACCACGACATCCTGGGCCAGTCCGGTGCAATCAGAATGATTTGTACCTCCTGCGTCCTCACCCTCTTTAGGACTCGAGGAATCATAGGAAATGGAGGGAACACGTAGGCAAGGTTGAAACACCACAGAACTGCCACTACCCACGCGGTCGGATCCCTGGTCCGATAGCAGAACCTGGGAACCTGAAAGTTGTGTCTGGACACCATCAAGTCTATCTCTGAGAGCCCCCAAGAAGTCACTATCTCCTGAAAGAATACCTGATGTAGTGCCCACTCTCCTTTTAGCAGTTCTGCCCTGCTGAGGAAATCTGCTTCTACATTCCGGATCCCCAGAATGAACACAGCCGACAGAGTAGGAATGTTCACCTCTGCCCACTGGAAAATCTGAAAGACTTCCTGCATTGCCATCCTGCTGTGAATCCCACCCTGATGATTCAGGTAAGCCACAGCCGTGGCATTGTCTGACTGTATGCATGCAGGTGATCCCTTCAGGAGATCCTCTGCCTACAGAAGGGTGTTCCAAACCGCCCGGAGCTCCAAGATGTTGATCGGCAGTCTGGATTCTAATGTGGACCACAGACCCTGCAACCTCTGAGACTGGCGTCGGTCGTGACAACCAGCCAATCCCACGAGCGGAGGGAACGCCCCATTTGCAGAAACTCCAGATCCGTCCACCAGATCAAGGAATCCCTTGTCTCCTGGGACAGCACCAGCCATTCCTGTTTCATGGTCTTTGAATTTCCTGACCAACAGGACAGAATGTTCCACTGAAAGGTTCTTGAATGAAACCTTGCAAACTGCAGTGTCTCGGAAGGATGCCACCATCTTGCCTAGCAGCTTCACTCCTTGCTATACTGTTGGATTTGGAGACAGAAGAATCAACAGAACCAACTGTCGAATGTCCACTGCTTTGGGCTCCGGAAAAAACACACAAGGTTAGGTGCATGTCCAAAATCACCCCCAGAAACTGAAGTCTCTGTGTGGGTGTCAAATGAGACTTCGGGAGATTTAACAACCACCCATGGTCTTGAAGAACAGTGTTGCAAAGGCCAGATGTTCCAGTAACTTCTCCGCCAACTCCGCCTTCAACAGGAGGTCTTCCAAGTATGGGATAATCACTATCCCTTTAAGCCTGGGAGCTGCTGCCATGACAGCCATCACTTTTGTGAAGACTCTCGACGCTGTGACCAGGCCAAAAGGAAGAGCCTGGAACTGTAAAGGAGTCTCTTCTATCACGAAATTCAGTAAATTTTGATGTTCCTTGCAGATAGGCGCATGAAGATAAGCATCTTGGATGTCCACCAATGCTAGAAATTCTCCTGACTCTATGCTTAACAGCACTTATCGAAGAGATTCCATGCGAAAACGGTCCACCCACAGGTGCAGGTTTAAAGACTTTCAATTTAGAATGTCTGAAAGACCCATCTGGTTTGGGGACCAAGAAAAGAATGGAATAAAATCCTCTCTCTTTCTTCCCGAGGTACCAGGACCACCACTCCCTTCGAGAAGAGAAGTTGCCGCCTCCAAGAGAGCTTTCCGCAGGCGAGCTTCCCCCAGTAGGGGTGTTGGAAGAAATCTCTTTGGGTGAAGCCCCCTGAGATTTATTCTGTAACCCTGAGAAATGATGGATAGAACCCAAGGCTCCGTGGAGGTGATGTTCCACCTGTCCCGAAACTGCAGGAGGCGACCCCCCACTCTGAATCCAGAACGGGGAGTCTCCGCCCCGTCATGCCGAGGACTTTTCCTGACTCTTGGCCGGATGTTTCTTTGCAAAGGCCCCGAAACGGGATCTGGGTGCTCTCCACTTGCTGGCTGGAAACTTTCCTCTTCCTGCCTGTCCTCTGTTAGATGCACCCCCTCGAAAGGAGGAATGAAAGGATGGCTTAAAAGCCCCAAACTTGGACACTGAATGTTTAGATGTGGTAGGCAGGAAAGTGCTCTTTCCCCCCGTGGCTTGCTTTATAATGGACTCAAGTTCTGCCCCAAAAAGAAGAAGTTCTCCCTTAAAAGCCAAGGCCTCAAGAAACTTCTTGGATTCGCTGTCAGCTTCCCAAGCTTTAAGCCAGAGAGCTCTTCTCACTGTCACAGATGTGACCGATACTTTTGACACCATCTTGGTGCCTTCTTCCCCAGCCTCACACACATACTCTGCAGCACACTAATCTTTTCGCCATGGCAAACACCTCAGAGTCAGGCTGGAACTAATTACCTAAGGCTTCAGCCCATTTAATTATAGCCTTGGATACCCACGCAGAGGCAATAGGGCGTAAGGTAAACCCCACTCCTTCAAACACAGCCTTAAGGCATCCTTCAATTTTCTAGTCTGCAGGGTCTTTAAATGCAGCACTCCCTTGAACAGGTAAGGCTGTGCATTTAGACAGCCTGGCAACAGGCACATCCACTAAGGGGGTATTTTCCCATAATTTGACATGCTCCTCTGGCATTGGTTACATGTTTGGATATCTTTTAGGCATGAGAAGCCTCTTATCAGGAGTTTTCCATGCTTCTCCCAGTAAAGCTATCATGCCCTCATGTGAGTGAAAGGCCACAGAATCTCTGCGTATTTTCTTGAATACACAATGAGCAGGTACTTTATCCTCCTCTGAAAGATTTAAAGTCTGCTTAACAGGAAGGATCAAATCCTCAATCCCAGGGACAGAAGATTCAACTTCTTCCTTCTGGTCCTAAAAGACATCCTCAGTGCACACAATCTCTTCATTAGAATCTAAATTCAATAGGGGAGGTGTAGATAAGGGGTGTCTGGGAGAAGTGACCTCAGGGGTTTTGGCAAGTTGTTCCATAAATGTATTCATTTTTGAACACTCTGTGCAGTGTCCTGCATAAAATGCAGTAAAGCTGGGTCCCCCTGAGAATGGGCAACAGAGCCCACAGACGGTTGAGAGAGGAAAAGGGTGCCAGGAGATTTCACAAGGTCATCGCTCTGCCTTTTTAAAGCCTTTACCAAAGCATTCATAGACCTCCCCGAAGCAGCCGCCCACGCAGGTCCAGACTGCTCAGACCTCTGGACTTGAGCCCCACTGGGCACAGACTCACATGAGGGGCACAAATACCACTGATCCATCTGTTCAATGGTTAATTTAACAACACAAAATCTGCAGTTAATTAACATGGCAAGCGCTCCATCCCCAAGAACAGCAGCACTACACCTTTCTGTCATAATTACACACAGTGCACAATGTCAGGTGATTGCACAGAATAATGTAGCAGTGTACTTATCTGTCTGTGCTGCTGCGATGGATCCTCAGCGATCACCAAGGAAAGCGCTGCCCCAGAGAAACTTCCACTCTGAACTGCAATGAAATCCTCCTTTAGCTCCGCAGTATGGAGTGAAAGGGTGCCAGGACAGAGAGCAGGAAGAGACCAAGTCTCTGCTTCAGCAGGGAAGAAAGCCTATTGGCACCTTTCCCCCCTTTAGCCGCTCCCACCAGTGTTTCTCCTCACCTCCAGTGTCTCCCCTCCTTCTGGGACCACTCTGGGTCCGTCCCCCAAGATCCCCCGCTAAGCAGGGAGCCGGTTCAAGACTCAGCCCGGGGCCCAGGAAACCGGTCTACCAAGGAGGTTGAAGCGATGTGCAGAGGTCAGACAGCGTCCCTCTGCACACAGAGAGCTGACAGGATGCGCTTCTGTCAGCCTCTGCTGCACTCTCAGTGTGTATTAACTTCCTATGGAAGTAACACACTGTGCCTGCACTAACTTGTGAAAATTAATAAAATAAAAGACACCTAGCTACTCTACACAAACGGCTGCAGCCCGCAGCCAGTCAGCACAGCACCCACTCCAGTGGGCACCTACAATGAACTGAGGAATTTTGGGATGCAGAAGGGAGGAGCCTGCCTCTCAAAGAAGTCAGCATAGGTGCCTTGCATCTGCAGACCCTCCTACATCCCATGGTTGAGCTGTGTCACCAGGATGGATGAAAGAGAAATAATATAGTAAGAATGCCAGACTGAAAAATATTAAAATTTTCTAATTTAATATCAATTGCAACTATTACAGTGGAGAACACCAAGAAGGATATCTGCAAACACTATTCCATGGAACCCTGAGGTTCCATGGAAGATCATGATAATGAACAGGATGTATTGAAGTTAAAGTTCAGCGTACATGCAGGATACCAGTCGAACCCAGACTTTTTTTGAAGGGGAAATCAACAAGGCATCCCGCATGTCTGTGGAACTTTGACTTCATTACATCCCTCCCAATATTTCCATTAGCTATACATCATTAAATTATATTACCTGACTAAATCAATTAATATACTATCAATCAACAAGTGAAGATATACCACAGTAAGCATCAGAAAATCCATATGAATAATGTACCTCAGCACACATCACTGATGCCTCCCATAGGGTGTGAGCAGTAATGAGCAGTAATTGCTGCCTTCAAATTGCATGCAGGTTGATTGCAGTTCACAAATTGAATTTACCCCATCTTTTACACGCTGTTCAAAAAATCTTAGCACTGACCACTTAAGCATTTCAATATTGATTGGAATTGAAATTCTTAAGCATCTGTCCACGAGGACAAATGCCACGAGGCCTGAAGATACTGTACAGCTTCATCAGTGCCAGTAATAATTCTGCATAATTTGCAATAAGCAGACACAAATGTCTAAACTTTAGTCTAAAGCTCCCATGTGGCTAATTGTCCTATTATTCAGATTCACATGTGACAGAATAAATGGGGATATGGTCAGTGGCGTAACTAGATACATGTGGGCCCCATAGCAAAAAGTTTGTAAGGGCCCCTATTTATCACCTAATGCTAAAAAATGTATACAGCACATGATACTGTGACAGGCAAAGTGGGCCCCTTTCATCTCTGGGCCCCATAGCAGCTGCACCCCCTGCACCTATGGTAGTTACGCCTTTGGATATGGTCCTATACAGGTCTTACTCCATTCGGCACCTAAAAGGGAGTACAGGTTGAATTCCAATTCATGTGATGCAAAAGTCCCATCCTTTCACTTTACATATATACATATACACACACACACACACACATATTGCGCAACTAAAATAAAGAGGACATTGCAGTCATTGCAAAGTAGATGTATATAGAAGACAGGAGAAAAAAGACGTGTCTCGGTGTGGTGCACCTTTAATAATTTTTACACATAAAAATTAACTTTTATTTCATGGTATAAAACAAGCGAAATATAAAAACACACAGGACAGGAACAACATGAATATGGTGTGTTTAAAAAACGGTGGTTCACTCTCTCAGCAAAGTGTCAAATTATGATACACTGTCGACAGGTACTTTCCGTTGACACCTGTTTTATTTTATATAATTTGGATTAATTTCCATATACAGGTGTTTGATTCGGATTTCAGTATGGGGTGCGTGTCAACTTCTGTGAAGTATCTATATAAAAATATGCTAAGCACGAATGTTCTGCTAAATCAGGACAGAATTGAATAGGTGGTGTTCCCCAACCAAATTCAATATTTTGTCACCCACTACAAATCATCACACTGGGTTATACTACAACAGTGTGTTTGTATTCTAGGTATTTATACAGTTTCTCCTAAGTGCGGCCGCACTTTATTGAGGAAATACCTAAAAGATATATGGTATTTCTGGATGGGTTTTAAGCTATATACCAATATCATGTGCAGTTACATTTTAATTGTCACCCAAATTTATACACGAACCCTATTTATCATGGGCTATATCATATGCTGTTTATTCAGAATCAATAATATATGCATATTTGCTTAAATGATCAGCCTAATGATACATATGAAAAGGGTCACCGAACTGAGTGTCGACCTTTGTGTCCACACTTATATACTGGGTTCTCGATTTATTTGTTTTTCTGCAGATGCAGTATATAAAGTCAGGGCTATCCGCGTAGATCAGCGCTGGCTAGTATGTTTCAAAGTTTACAAGCAGTGACAATTTCTGCTGGTATGACTGCATCAAACGATATTATAATAACAACTGGTGTGCCTGTGTCTATTATATGAAATAGCTACAGTTGCTGTTTGCTGCTATATCGGCCAAGCAGTCTTATACAGGAGTAATTACTCCTTGTAGTGCACAGGTGTTATGGACCAATAGCAGCAGACAGGGTCAGTGAATATGTACTCTGTCTGCACATGGTCTGGTAATAGATATTTGTACAGCGTGCCTAAGCTTCTATATGTTCCAGATAGATAGGTAATCACACAGTATGACACCGCGCTCCCCCCTGGTTGTACCTGTTAAATTAATACAGATCAAAAATACATCCTAAATGCTGAGTTTGAGTGAACGTCACCGCTAGCCGGCGTACGCTTCGCTATTAGCTTTTTCAAGGCCAACCCGACTGGCCGCATCTCAGCTGTTTATGTACCTCCCCGCACTGAGTGCGTCATTGGTTCACTCCCACCTATCTCCCAGATTGACAGCTGCCGTCTGCCACACGGCTAGCTGCATTTCGTGTGCGCTCTCCTGTTGGACAATTCTCAGATTGACCCGACGTAAGTATGTTTTGTAATGTACAGTTACACATTACATTATATTTTCTGAGGAATCCGGTTTGCGATGTGTGCTTTTAAATACCGGACACCCCTATTCCCAAGAATCTGGATTTCTTCTGTGTCCGACATACTGATGTGTATTTTTATAATATTCTATTTGACATTATTTTGTGGACATTTAGTTACAGGGTCATAACAAGGCTCTCTTTATGTATATGAGTAGCATATCCTGCAAAAATAAATTATTCATAGTGAACTATCACAATATTTCACATTGACGGAATTGAGACTCCTTACAGGTATGTATTGGGATCATATAAGAGGGAACACCTGTGCACTACAAGGAGTAATTACTCCTGTATAAGACTGCTTGGCCAATATAGCAGCAAACAGCAACTGTAGCTATTTCATATAATAGACACAGGCACACCAGTTGTTATTATAATATCGTTTGATGCAGTCATACCAGCAGAAATTGTCACTGCTTGTAAACTTTGAAACATACTAGCCAGCGCTGATCTACGCGGATAGCCCTGACTTTATATACTGCATCTGCAGAAAAACAAATAAATCGAGAACCCAGTATATAAGTGTGGACACAAAGGTCGACACTCAGTTCGGTGACCCTTTTCATATGTATCATTAGGCTGATCATTTAAGCAAATATGCATATATTATTGATTCTGAATAAACAGCATATGATATAGCCCATGATAAATAGGGTTCGTGTATAAATTTGGGTGACAATTAAAATGTAACTGCACATGATATTGGTATATAGCTTAAAACCCATCCAGAAATACCATATATCTTTTAGGTATTTCCTCAATAAAGTGCGGCCGCACTTAGGAGAAACTGTATAAATACCTAGAATACAAACACACTGTTGTAGTATAACCCAGTGTGATGATTTGTAGTGGGTGACAAAATATTGAATTTGGTTGGGGAACACCACCTATTCAATTCTGTCCTGATTTAGCAGAACATTCGTGCTTAGCATATTTTTATATAGATACTTTTATATAGATACTTCACAGAAGTTGACACGCACCCCATACTGAAATCCGAATCAAACACCTGTATATGGAAATTAATCCAAATTATATAAAATAAAACAGGTGTCAACGGAAAGTACCTGTCGACAGTGTATCATAATTTGACACTTTGCTGAGAGAGTGAACCACCGTTTTTTAAACACACCATATTCATGTTGTTCCTGTCCTGTGTGTTTTTATATTTCGCTTGTTTTATACCATGAAATAAAAGTTAATTTTTATGTGTAAAAATTATTAAAGGTGCACCACACCGAGACACGTCTTTTTTCTCCTGTCTTCTATATACTTTGTACTGTGTCCAGTGGTAGCACACCTCCCGTAAATTCATTTCCAGGAAATTCCCAATATATTGATATTCCTGGGGGGTCCTTTGATCTTCCTCAAGCACTAATGAGGGTCCTGTGCGATTGACCAGCTTTCTCTGTGTCGGCAAAGTAGATGTACACTGCCTTTTTGAAATTTTAGGGGTTTTATTTGTGAAACACGTAATCAAAGTATCATATGATTTTTTGAAATTTAGTTTTCATTGTATCAAGTGCAAAAAAAAGTAAAAAAATTTAGTTTCCATCAATACACAAAAAGGGTCATGTACAAAAGAACAATATGATTCTAGAAGCCAAAGATAATGGGATTTAAAACCTATGTGGCAATATACAAGTACAGGTCGAGTATCCCGTATCCGAATATCCGTTATCCGAATTATTCCGAAAACCAGACATTCCAGAAAGTGAAAAATAATTTTTTTTTTGCTAAAAACTCACTGGGGACATTTGTAACAGCATCACTGGGGACATGATATGTAACTGGCACTATACTGTATATGTGCAAGACAATGATTGCTTGGCATTCAAATTCAGTGCTGAGATAGTACACACATTTTGTTTCACGTTTTGAAACCTTTTTTTTTGAACAAATAAAATATATTTGTGTGTATTTTATGTGGTAATAAAATATATTTGTGTGTATATTATGTGTTTATACAGCATAAATGCAAGATACTTCAAAATACATCATTGAAATATAAAAATATTCCGAAATACGGAATAATCCGTTATCCAAAATTCTCCTGGTCCCGAGCATTTTGGATAAGGGATACTCAACCTGTATCTCATATAATATGAGTGCATAAAAGGGGTAATGTGAACACAATCTAGCATGAGAGAGGTATTAATATACATCGCCGCCCCTTGCGATGCCAGCACAACATCTGTATTAACATATGCGGCTGGCATTGCGGTGCCGTGGCTCCTCTGCAGCGTCCCCGGCAGCACGGAGGACAGGGGGGGGGGGGTGCGGACAGCGATAACAGGATATAAAATCGGGCTGGCCAACTCCTGCCTCTCGCAGTGGAGCAGAGTATGGTGAAAGTATTTGCACAGGACTCATGGCCAGATGTATCAAGCTTCAAAAAGTGATAAAATGGAGAGTGATAAACAGCCAGCCAATCAGCTCCTACCTGCCATGTTGCAGGCTGGGTTTAAAAAATGACAGACAGGAGCTGATTAGCTGGCTGTTTATCACTCTCCGTTTTATCACTTTTTGAAGCTTGATACATCTGGACCCTTGTCCTTTTACTGATGTCAATGGGACATGGAGTTTTTATTGATTTAAATGGAAGCTTCCACCTCAATTATTCTTAATGTATATCTACAAGTTTTGTTTCAGGTTATTGTGAAAATTTCTTTAAAACAAATTGTGGCCCTTTAGACATATCGGTCTTACTCTGTATTCAATTTTGTAAGCACAACGTTTAAGGTTTTTTTTTTTATAAGAGCATCTAAAAATGCTAGCACATGCATATTAAAACCCTGCAGCTCTTTGTTAAATTATTTTATATATTGGATGTTATTTTGTCTTGAATTAGCACCTGAAAAGTTATTTTCCGACTTTTCACACAAAACCTGTAACATGGCAGTTAGGGGATTATTGGTTAGTACTTTATCTCTTTCCACTTTATCACTCTCCAAGGCTTAGTACATCTCCCTTAAAGTCAGATAAGGGGCATTATCCAGTTGTCTATGCCGTATAAGTGTTGCATATTAAAAAATCTTTTGGATTGGACGGATTAGTGTAGATGTGTCCGAAGAGAATTCTAAATTATACATATTATTGTTTCAATCCCGTCCTCAAAATTTGTCATGCCTTAATGGAAATATTCCCCTATGGATGTAAATTTACATAATAAGGGGAGGTGCATCCCGGAAAATAATAATAGTAGTCTACAGAAATGGAAGAAAAAAATATTCCTATAAAAAGGGGCACTCTGTAGAACCAATATGAAGTTCTTAAATAGACATTTCTGTGAACCAGGTAAGACCACACTGGTGGTAAAAGCAGAACATTTATTAAAGATAAATTAAAATAATCATAAAGCACGTGAAATATATGTGAAAACTCATGACCTATAGTGAAACATTAACATTTTAAAATATGTGCTCTCTCGCGCTTACATCTGTTATTTAGGGCCAAATGTATCAAGCTTCAAAAAGTGATGAAATTAAGAGTGATAAACAATCAGCTATTCAGCTCCTACCTCTCATGTTAAAGGCGGAGTTTGAAAAATGACAGGTAGGAGCTGATTGGCTCCACTTTTTTAAATTTGATCCATCTTGCCCTAAATCTGTGTTAGCTTGTGTGCAAGGGATGAGTGGATTGGATTCAGAATAAAATGTCCTACTACTGTGTGTCCTCCGTGCTGCCGGGGACGCCGCAGAGCACAGGAGGTGACGGAGCCCCCCCCCGCAAACCACATTACAGGTATCGCGGGGAGCCACAGCACCGCGATGCCAGCCGCATATGTTAATACATATGTTGTGCTGGCATCGCAAGGGGTGGCGATGTATATTAATACCTCTCTCTCATGCTAGATTGTGTTCACATTACCCCTTTTATGCACTCATATTATATGAGATACTGGTACTTATGTAATATCTGGGCTCCCGTTTTTCTTAAGAGACCGCGACCGCTCGCCACGCTTCGGGCACGGTGGCTCGCTGCGCTCGCCACACTATATAAAATCAACTCCATGCGTAGTTGGATAGTAGAGGTATGAAAAAATGGGGTGCATTTAACATGGGAGCCCAGATAATACATAAGTACCGAGATACTTGTATATTGCCACATAGGTTTTAAATCCCATTATCTTTGGCTTCTAGAATCATATTGTTCTTTTGTACATGACCCTTATGTATATTAAACTACTTATTAAATAGTATATATATATATATATATATATATATATATATATATATATATATATATATATATATATCACTGGTGTCGTTCTCATGGCCCATCTGCCTCTGTGGAACTACTGCAACCAGCATTAATAGATTCTGTGGCAGGGCATGCTGGTTGCAGTAGTTCCACAGAGGCAAAGGGGCCATGAGAACTACACCAGTCTTGAAAATATATGCTTTACTGTTACCAGATTGCGACGTGTATTAAATATATGCTTGAAGTGTGTGGACCCACCCTGCTCCCACTGATACATGTGATGTCTTGTGATTTTTCTAGGGGTGGGGCAATAAAGGTAGCAATAGCAGTATTCTTGGCCCAGACAATTTCCCAAGATAAGATCAAATATATAAAATATGGAACATTACTGTATTTTCACACATTTAAAACATGTTAAACTGGAAAAATTACATTGTCCTGACAAAGAAAGATGGCGACTTAAGAAAGGGAGAAAAATGCCTTCAAACATGTCGACCGCTTGTTCTGCAACCCGCATTGAATATGCGGACCCAAATCACCGGAAAAAATTCTCACCGGTCGACTAGGTACTCGACAATCGAGCAAAACGAAACGCAAAAACCAGCGAGCTCGCCTCGAAACTCGTGAAAAGATCACAATGAGTACACGAGCTTGGAAAATACATAATTCACATTGAGAAAATAAACACTTGAACAAATAGCAAGCTCAACAGACCCCCCTAGGTGATAACTCCAGAACTTGCATTGCATTCAACAATTCATTTTAGTCTTGGCTTATTTACAAGAGCTTAATAAAGTCTGCTCATTTTAATTAGGGATGAGCACCAGGACCGAAGATTTGGATTTGTCGAGCGGCGGTGAAAAGTTTTGGATTTATTTGAAAAATGGTCAAAAAAAAAAATTACCAAATCACGCAATTTTTGATTTTTTTTTTTTTGTCCCTATAATAATATTAGCCTCAATAACATTAATTTCCAGCAGTTTCCAGACAATTTTGACCGCCAACCACCGAGGATAATATGGATAACTATGCTAAGCCACACAAAGTGGCTTCTGACTGTATACTATGGGTGCAGTACACACAAAAAATGAATAAAGACAAGAAAAATTGATTAGGATTTTTTAAATTTGTTTTTAATGCGCAGCTTGGACAACGCTGCTTGGACGCAGAACAAATCACACACCCATCCTTCTGACAGTATATACTATGGGTGCTTTACATACAAATAATGAATAAAGACGAGAAAAATTGATTACTTTTTTTTTATTGCGCAGCTTGGACAACGCTGCTTGGACGCAGAACAATCACACATGCAACTTGTGGTGTATATTATTGGGGTGCAGTATACAGCAAAAAAATAAAGAACAGCAAAATGTATTTTTATATTGTATTTCTTTTTTATGGATGGCCCTTGGATAACACTGTGTGGACCGTGGATGCAGATCAATTACACACTGAACTTGTTCTGTTTCTTCTGACAGTATATATGGTGTATAGTCTGCACTGCACAAGTTCACAACACCCCTCTGTCTGCACTGCCCAGCACTCCTCTGAGTCTGCACACTAATGTAATGATGACTGAGTGATTGATGACAACAAGTACAAGTTTAAGTTAAAAACCCCAGTGCCAAACCCCTCTGCAGTCTGCATGCACTGCACACAACACCCCTGTCTACTCTGCACTGCACAAAACCCCTCTGCACACTAATGACTAATGAGTTATTAATGATGACAAGTTCAAGTTAAACACCCCATTGCCAAACCCCTCTGCAGTCTGACTCTGCATGCACTGCACACAACACCCCTTTCTCTGACTCTGCAGTTTGCACAAAACACCTCAGTTAAAGTTTAAAACACCCCAGTGCACGCAGAGCTGTGCGCAGCAGGAAGAGTGACTGTAAAATTGCGCCGAATTCTCGAGACACCAAGCTTTTATAGACTCGGCGTCTTGCGAGAATCCATCGTCAGCTTCCAGCGTTCGGCCGTGCTCGGGTTTCCGAACAAAGCCGGAAACTCGCAAGCGCGTCTCGCGGGCACTCAGGCCGGCTATGTTCGGATTCCGTGGAATCCGAACCGCTCATCTCTAATTTTAACCATCCATCCTCTCATGTTATGTCAAAATCGATAACCTAAAATCAGGGGGGGAAAAAAGCTATAAAAATAAGAAAAGAAAAATAACCTCTACATATAATAAAACTAATATTCTTCAATCTATGTGGCATGGATCACATACACACTGATGTTCGGTCACCAGCAGGTGGGATGTTTTGCCATTACAGTCTTAAGTACAGTGACCAACTGACACTGAAAGAGGTAATTGCGCTAGAAAGCACTCATCGCTGTAATTCATCCTGCATTTAGATCTGGACTGAGCTGGCTAGTTTTGAACCCATTTTGAGGGTCTTCCAGGGCCTTTCTTGAAAGGACCTTCTTTCATGCATTAATGACAAAGACACAATGTGTGGATGTAGGGAACTTTATAACATCATTCCGCAATGCTTCTAACACTCAGTGCCCCCCTACCCGTATTATACCTTCACGAGCATGTGTCCACCACTTAGTTTACACGGGGCGGTTGTAGTTTGCTAACCCATGATATATATTACATAAATAATATATCTTTATTGATAGCAATGCTCGTGCAGGGAGTCACAAGATCAGAAAGAAAATTTGGTTAACAGCGGCAGATATAAAATGCCTGGGCCGTTAGGCAGGCTGTGAGAGAACTACCATTGAGAGACATGTTGCCAGAGTCTGGGCTGGGGCAGCATCATCAGGGATTAAGGGCGGGATGTATTAATATACATCACCGCCCTTCACCGCGATGCCAGCGCATATGTACTAACATATGCGGCTGGCATCGCGGAGCGATGACAGAGGCCCCCCACAATATCTGAAATGTGGTGTGCGGGCGTCTCCGTCACCTCCCTGCCACCTCCTTCTCCCTTCATGCCGGGACAGCTTAGCGTGGCTGTCCCCGGCGCCTCCCCCTGCAGCCGGAAGGACGTCCGGCTGCCTGGCTAGAGGGAGGAGGGGGTTTACCTTCCGGGTTCAGTGGGACCTGCAGCACGGTAAGCTGGAGGAGGGAAGGGGGGGGGGGGGGGGGGTCGGCGGAGGTAGCGGGTGGCTAAAAGAAGCCCATAGGCTTCTATAGGGTATCGCCACCCAAAGGTGGCGATATAGGTTACATAACACCCAGCTTTTGCCAACTCCTACATGTTTAACGTAAAGCGCAACGGAATCTGCTGCACTATATACGAAACTGTAAATAAAATAAACATTTCCTTTACTGATCTCACTATGGAGAGTAATAGTGGGCATTTACTTCTGCGATTTCTTGCAGCAGTGCATTGTCATCCGATCCCCTTTATTTACAGTTTATTATACAGTTTCCTTTGAGCCTCCCGAGACCTTCCTGGGAGGCAGGAACGCATGTGATACTTTGCATGTGACATATCACAATTGATCACACTCCTGGGAGGGTGGCCAAGTCAGAGGTCAGAAGTGCAGCAGGTCCAACCTAGAATTCTGATCTATGTTTACAGGACCAAACATTGGATGGGATGTTAAACACATTCAATTTGGCCACTTTTTCACCCAATTCGATGGGAATCAGGTGAAAAGTGGTACATACTGTAGATGACCTCTTTCTGATATGCCGAGATATCCATCAAGCAATCAAATTAAAATTTCAAAATTACTTATGTGTCTATATAGTACTTGGATATTCATTAATCTCTTGTGAACAACAAGCTGAAAAATAATTTATACCAAAAACCAACAGACATAAATACCATTTTACAAGCCACCAACCAGAACCCTGCTTCTACAATCCTCCCTCTGAGTTTACTGCATCCTGCTGTGGGCTGTAATTGAATAGCCATTGAAACTCAATTAGCCCACAGTTAATTATTACAGCTAATTGAATCGTATCCATAACATAGGAGCTGTAAACATGTGACCTACAGGTAGGGTGGCAAATCACGGGACCGGCAGGATCCGGACCTAAAATGTCCGGGCTTTCAATCATCCCGGGATTTCAGGATTAGACTGCACATGCACAGTCTAATGCTGGGCAGCATCTGAGCACCTGCTCAGACGCTGCCCAGATGTACCCGACCCCGGTATGCGGCCTGCTCAGTGTGACCTATGACTATCACGCTGCGCTGTCACATCTCCGCTTCCTTGCTCCCGGCCGTACCTCTTGCTGTACTGATGCTGCTGACGCCGCCATTAGTCTAAAGGCACTGGACTCCAAGCACTGCTGCTCTCTGCACCACTCCCGGCCACCCACCAAGTAAGTAAATCTGCAGGGCGGCTGGTGGGGGGCGAAGGGGCATGTTTTTTTTTTTGTAGGTATGCCAATCCCAGGATCCTGGAATTGAGCAGTTTTCAATCCCGGGATTGAAAAAATTACCAGGGATTGGCATCCCTACCTTCATGTTGTAGATGAAAAAAATAAAAGTATTAGTACCAAGTAATTTCATAAGACAAATGCGTCACAACTCCCCGCCATCTGTAAGCATTGTTGCATTAATGAAACATCCTTTGGAATTAATTAGTAAATACAGTTTCCACAAGAAAGTCCCTGGAAAACCCGGTCTCAGTTGTTGTTCCACAAAAGCAACAAATACATATCAATGGTTTCAGATACAGTGGATATATACACAATTTCATATAGAGCGTATGCGTGCTACTCAAATCTATTGGTCAACCAGGTGCTCTGGTCATCAAGAAAGAAAGAAAGCACAATAGGGGAAGGTAAACATGCAGTTCCATAAACATTGACCCTGCCATCTTAAGGAAAACCTGCATCCAAACAAGGCTCTTTTTAAAAGGTGCCCATACAAATCACATGCGATTTGGTCACTTTTCATGCGATTGCACAGGCTGCTGGTATGATCAGTCACCTCCACAGCCAAGCCAAGCAGGCTTAGCTGGGATTGCATATGACACATATGCAAAATGACTGAACCTCCAGGGCGACTCAAGAGGGGACCGCGGGTGAATTCTCCCCTGAGAGAAGATGCCCTAATGCTGGGGTAGCCAACTCCAGTCCTCGAGAGCTACCAACAGTTAATGTTTTCCAGATCTCCTCACAGAATCACAAGTGAAGAAATTAGCTCAACCTGTGGATCTTTTAAAATGTGTAAGTAATGAGTGCACCTGTGCAGCAGCTAGGTTGTCTGGAAAATGTGAACTGTTGGTAGCTCTCGAGGACTGGAGTTGGCTACTACTGCCCTAATGTATGGCCACCTATACTTTTCATGTTAGGTTGGTGACAATTATCATTAAGGGGCATAGTTGTAACAGTGACGGTGTAGTGCGATGTCGTACCTGGCTCTGGATCTAACGACTTCAGCAGCTTCAGTACTCTTCACGGCCTCTTTGGAAGAGCCTGCGGCAGGGAATGGTATACCCCAGGGAGGACCCACAAAAGGAAAACTACCACTAGTAGCAGCGACAAGGATTTATTAAAACGACACACAGATTGGTCGCTGCAATATTTTAATAGGTGCTTATAAATAAAATGACAAATTCTTGGCAGGCAGTCACGGTAATGCACAAACAAAAAGGTTGTATATCCGCGCTAAAACTCAAACACACTGACTTTAAAAAAAAATATTTTTTGGTATGAACCGTATACACTGCTGCGTATATTTGCTCCTAGTTTTAAACTCCACAGCAGGTTTAAGCAGCGTATGTTATGGGAAATGCCAATTTCCCCAGGGTACAAAGAAGCAGAAAAACAATATACGTAAACCGCGCTCAGAACCATATATCGATAAAATTAAAAAATATATTTATTTATTACACTTTAACTCACTGGCCAGTGATAATACACAATAATAAATGTAAACAATTAACATTGAATATAAAAACCATGCATCTAAAAACTCCTCAATGTCTAACCTTTCTTGATAGAGGTATCAAGGTCCCATATTTGTAATGCAATGGACTATTGATCTCTGTGTAATTGATCATTTGCAGAGACTTCTCTATTTGTAGAGTCTTCTAGACTTAGTCTGGCCAGACATAGAGTTTAAGAAAAAACTTTTAGTGTTGATTTTAAAAGATAGGGAAAAAATAAAAATGACAATAAAAATGAATAGTTGAATTACTATGGGAGCGTCCTCCCTGTACCTGCTTCTTCGGCAGCAGCTGTTATGCTGTTTGTGGCTGTATTCAGCAATGTTCTTTGAGAGCCCGGGCTTTTGCCAATGGGGCTCCCTGTAGTGCCGGGAGCAATCAGCTGTGTGTAGGTGACCCGGTCTCAGGAGCAGTCAGCTGTAGGCAGGTATCAAGGGTAAGACCTCCTGTACTCCGGAGAGATAGAAAAGGTTAAGAATTAGCTCAATGACGCGTTTCCCCGCCTCCGTGGGGACTCGGCTGATTCTTCAGATATTGAGTCACGGTAATGCATTCAATAAAACAATAATCACTTTCAACATTCTCAATTGAATTGGCTTTAGCGGTTATAACCGATATGAAGAACAAATACTACAAGGAAGAAAGAACATTTGCAGAGAAAGAACATCATTTCCCTAAAGTGCTATAACCATACATATAAGGCGACTAATTAAAAGGGATCAGGCAGCGCTCCGTAACCTGTATTTATTTAGCTCCAATCTCTGACTCTGCAGTCAATCTAAACCATTCAATAAACCTATTGTGAGTTAGCAACAAATCAACATACACTGTCCCAGATAACAGTCACTGGCTCAAAGAAACTGTCCCACGATGACAGGTCCTCAAACATATTAAGTCCCTACAATAGTGTGCAAACCAATTTATAATCCACAGAAAAGGATTGGCAAACAGTCCTCGAGTTAGAGGGACAGGAAAGTTCCCACTTTTAGGGTAACCTCCTGTTTGGTACTTTGACCAGCCTGCAGGGGTTAGCCAGGATAAAAGACTGGCCTTAACAGTGGGAGCCTAACAGATGCTCCTCAGTTCCGGGCTCTATACTGTCCTTCAACAAGGGGTTGGAGATTACTGCAGCTGGGTGTAGCGATGATTCCCAAAATGGTCACCCACCCCCTACACAAGGGTGAAGGGTCTGGGGAGATGAGGCACTTTCTATCTTACGCCCGGAGCGGTCGGTGAGGGCGGTCTCGGTGGGGCAGCTGGTTATGGAGTGCATGAGGTAACTGATATGCCCCTTGTGCTGCCGGCCATCCGGGATGTACCTGACCTTTCTGCTGCCGGTAGTGATTCTCCCGGCTCCTCTGGTGGACTGGCTCCTGCCTCCTGCCTCTGGAATCAGCTGGGGTCGACGGGGTCAGCGCATCTGCTCGGTGGTTCCATCAATGCCGCCTCTCCTGCGCCCGGGGCCCGCCCCCTTGCTGACGCGTGTCCCGGCTGGCTACTTCAGGTGAGCGTCGTCTTCTGGCGCGCCCGTGACGCTACTCGGCTCTCAATCATCACTGGGGCTGCTGCAGGGATTCGGCGGTGTGGTGAGGATGTCAGCGGCTCTCCTCTCTGGGCAGTCTCTCCTTGTAAGTCTACGCACTTCCCCGCTGATATGCCGCACGCTGCCAACTTCTCCTCCTAGCACGTGCCAGACTTCCAGCTTCGTCCTCTCTCCTCACACTGCCACTCCACTGGAGTCCTTCGTGCTGCCTGACAGCCAATCCGCACGGGCCAGGCTTCTCCTGTAGGATCCAGGTAGGGACAGCCAGCAGGGTCCTAGTGCTGGCCGGGTCTGGATTACCCTTCACAGCCCTGATCACATGGAAAGGGGTTCCGCAGGCAGCATTGGCTGCAATTTTTAAACTCCTCCGGGGGACACGGGGATACCTAGAGTGGGGTACCACATATTTATTAGGTGTTGGAATGAGAAAATACCTACCAATCAGCTTCTGTAGTATTTCAGACACCGATTGTAACATATCAGTTAAGAGTTGATTGTGTGTATTTTAGTGTTCCTTCCAGGAAATGGCAGGATGCTTCTGCAGGGGGCAGCATAAGGGGGCTGACCAGGCCTGCCGATGTCACTGTTGTGGGCAGGCCTGGCCGCCGCCATCAATAAAGGGGGTGGGCCCGGCCGCCACCATCATGAAAGTGGGCGGGCCTGGCCCAGCCGACGGCACAACAAAGGGCAGGCCTGGCTGCCGCCATCAATAAAGGGGGCGGGCTCGGCCGCCACCCTCATGAAAGTGGACGGGTCTGGCCCAACCGAAGACGCTGCGCTGCCGGAGAAGCGCCGACCATCGCCATCTCTGGCGGTGCTGGGCTTCCCCATGCACACTGGCAGGGACAGGCAGCAGGCTATTTTAGCACTGCTAGAGGGGCAGAGCGCATTTTTCCCTTTAAAAATCGGGCAGGGTGCAGCACCCCGCTAAAACAGCCTAGTGGGAAAACTATATTTTCTCTCTCTACAAGTGTTGACACATATGGCCCTTTGTATTATAATCATGAAGTGTATGCCCTTCCTCTGAGTTTTGCTCGTGATGCATTTCTCTCATAGGGGCAGATATATTAAGTCTGGGGAAGGGAAAAGGGGAAGGTGATAACACAGCCGCAAATCAGCCCCTTCAAGTCGCTGGTTTAAAAAAAATGACACTTGGGGGCTGTCTGGCTGCTGAATTATCACCTCCTACTTTATTACTTCCCTAGGCTTAACTCTTTCAGGTCCAATGTCTAGTTAGGCTCAACAGCCCTAGCGCTAGCTGCAGATCCATTGGTGAGCCACTTCAAAATAGGAAAATTAACATTGTTCAACATTCAATGTAGACCATTTAAAAAAAAAAAAATTATTATATAGACACATACATACACGCACGCGCACACCAGACTGAACTGCAAAAAATAAAAAAATTGGACTGCAATGGGGTAAATACATCTGCCCCCTAATTCCATACTAACAAAACCTCGGACAGTATTGCGCATGCAACATTTACAAGAAATTTGGGTTGTCTCGGTCACTGAAGTGCATTATAAAATAGCTGCTCAATTAATTTAGTAATATAGGTACTTATGTAGTATCTGGGCTGCCGATTTTTTGATTGTATGCCTTAAGTTAAGGCATACAATCAGATGCGATGCGATATCGCATCGCATGCGACCATCGGATGCGATGACCCGATTTTTCCATAGGAATCAATGTTAAAATGGACTGAGTCCATTTTAACATGGAATTCAATGGGAAAAAGGGGTCCTTTTCACACCCCTACTATCCAAGTGGGCATGGAGTTGGATATAAACCTGTGGCGAGCGTAGCGAGCCACCGAGCCCGAAGCGTGGCGAGCGAAGCGAGCCCCGCGAGGGGACGGTATTCTGTGTCCGCTCGCCACGCTTCAGGCTCGGTGGCTCGCTACGCTCGCCACAGGTTTATATCCAACTCCATGCCCACTTGGATAGTAGGGGTATGAAAAGGACCCCTTTTTCCCATTGAATTCCATGTTAAAATGGACTCAGTCCATTTTAACATTGATTCCTATGGAAAAATCGGGTCATCGCATCGCATCCGATGCGATGCGATGTACCCGATTTAGAAATCGGCAGCCCAGATACTACATAAGTACCGTAATATATCCCAGGTTCATAAAAGGGGGGTGTTTTTTCTGGAAAAAAAAAAAGGAGGGTACTTGTTTCCTAGCACGGCCACACCGATTAAGATCGGGGTGGTCGTGCTGAAAAAAATCGGTCGATCGCATCGCATGCGATTTGGTCGCATGCGATGCGATCGACCGATCCGACCGATTTTTGACCCGATTTTTTCATTAAATCCAATGTAAATTGGGTCCCTGGGACCCAATTTTACATTGGATTGAATGAAAAAAATTCCAAACCCCCCCAAATTGAAGCGCGTACACAGCGCCCCACGATAGACGGCAACCCGAAGCGTGGCGAGCGCAGCGAGCCCGCGAGGGGCGGCGGTACGCGTCCTCCGACCTTTTCATGCCCTACTATCCACTAGGGCGTGGAGTGAGAATAGAATAGTGTGGCGAGCGCAGCGAGCCACCGAGCCCGAAGCGTGGCGAGCGCAGCGAGCCCCACGAGGGGACGCGGATACCTTCACAGGTAATCGCGTCCCTTCGCGGGCTTCACAGGTGTCGGCGTCGCCACGGACACCTGTGAAGCCCGCGAAGGGACGCGTTTACCTGTGAAGGTATCCGCGTCCCCTCGCGGGGCTCGCCTCGCTGCGCTCGCCACACTATTCTATTCTCACTCCACGCCCTAGTGGATAGTAGGGCATGAAAAGGTCGGAGGACGCGTACCGCCGCCCCTCGCGGGCTCGCTGCGCTCGCCACGCTTCGGGTTGCCGTCTATCGTGGGGCGACGACGGGGACATTTTTAATGTGAAATGGGTCATATTGACCCATTTCACATTTTTTAACATTTTTACACCATTTCAATGTTAAAAATTTTTTTAACATTGAATCCTATGTAAAAATCGGGTGCATCGCGTCGGGACCAATGTTAATGGTCCCGACCGACGCGATGCCCCCGATATTTTACAGTTCCCGACAAGATTTCAATGTTAAAATTTTTTTTAACATTGAAGTCAATGCAAATATCGGGGGCATCGCGTCGGTCGCGTCGGGACCAATGTTAATGGTCCCGACCGACGCGATGCCCCCGATTTTTGTTTCCTAGCCGGCAAAATGGACCTGATTTCAAAAGAAATCGGGTCCATCGGGCTAATCGTGTCCCTTAATTAAGGGACACGATTAGTTACGATTGTGGCCGTGCTAGGAAACAAGTACCAAAAGGAGTTCCTCCAGCACACCAAAAAGTACCCTCTAGTATCAAAAGAAGCCTTGGCGCAGTCGAGAGGCGTAACCATGTCTTTGCAAAATATGCATATATGCAACTATAGCTGGGTACACACTAATAGATATATCTGCAGATCAATAGACCGTGTTCTCCATACACGCTGCCCGATTCGTCGGGACTGACATTACAGCATTGCCGACAGCTGTCACAACTGAGCTGTCAATCACCGGCGGCTCCTGGCAGTCGACGGATTGCCTGCATCTTTAGATATATCAGGCACCGGATGAGTTGCACAGCCGACTGGATATATCGCTTGTACGCACTGGCCAATGATGCATCATTATATTGGCCATTTAATTGAGCGGCAAATAGAACGGCCACTGTGTATTAAGATCAGTGGATTTTCTGTTATCTTAAAGTGTTCAAGACTTATTGCTGACACCTTCTGTTTTTTTTATTATGGGGTCAATCCAAGATTGCAATATGGTGGAGCCCCAAACACTTTTAAACAATTCTCGGCTGTCCTAAAGTGTGGACGCTACTGCAATGACTCAATGGTATATAGCTGAGAATTGGATTGACCCCTATGGGTTATAATTGGGTCACATGGAACGGTGAAAGTATTAATAATAAACACTTTTGATTTGTGCAAAAATCCTGTGGGTAATGGAGGTCACCTTAATGGTTTGCTATGAGATGAAAGGTTTCTTAAAGGGAAGAACACAATCCGGTTTTGGGCGTTAATCGAACGGGAGTCATGATTTTAGTGGCTGGTTTCACAATTCCACATGTAAAACAATCAATCTACCATTTATAAAATTGAAATAGAAATCTGGACTATAAAGGATTTGTTTGGGGAGGGGGGGGGGGCTATTGAGCTGGGTGTGTGGGTTATTTCTTTTTTTACATATTTCATGTATTTTTTTTCTAGTTCATACAGTTAGTAAATAATGCTGCAAGTAGTTCGAGAATGATTTATGTGATTTCAGAGACAGAAGCAGTTTAGTGACAGTTTCCAAGAACCCAACAGAAAAATAGAGAGGAGGAACTTCAGGCATGTACTGTATGCACTGTAATATGACAAGCTTTGCTTTTGGCTGACTGGTCTATACTAGGCACCAGATATTTTCTATAGATTATTTTATCAAGTGAAAAAAAATATATACATATTATAATAATATTATATATATTAATTATAGATAGCTCCATCTAATGATCAACAAAAGTGATGATTGAATCATAGCCCAAAACTAGCAATTTTTATACCAATGCAGAACAAAGCAAAAACTCATTTGTCAGCTTGAATAATTTTTCATTATTTAGGAATGGTCAAAACAGAGCTACCAAGATGTTTTGTTAAGATAATTATGTAGAAAACTCATACCACAGGCAGCATGTTCCCCCCTTGTCACTGAGGGGCTGCTGATGGACAGGTGCTAAATCCTGAAGCTAGAATAGGCCTGTACAGTAGCAGTTAAAGGGGCATCGTCCCCAGCATGACCCCATGTGCTGCATTATAGGGGGGAATCCGGCAGAAGTACTGTGCAACATGGGCCATCAGCTGCTGCTACTGGCGTTGCTCACTTGTTCCGTACATGGTGGTGTCCCTGCCCAGCGTGTGCCCCACTGCCACACCTCCTCTGCTGCTATTACACATAGCATATATATTTATACACACACACACACACAATGCAGTGACAGGTGAGCGGGGGCTGCTGTGCGGTGTCCCCCTCCCCGCTCTTACCGTTCCTATTGCTGTCACAGGGAGGTACGGCCGACGCCACCGGAGCTATAGCCGAAGATGCGACGGGCAGTGCAGAGCAGGGGGCGGCGGCTGTGGCTCCCAGAGTGGTGGTGGTGGCGGCGGTGGCGGCGGCTGCTGTTGCTGCTGCCATGCCTCCTGCAGCGGCGGCGGCTGCGGCTGCCATTGCTCCATTATCCTGCTCATCCCCGCTGCTGTTGGCGCGCTTGTTCTTCTTCCCCTTGCTGTTCTTCACGTTAGGCATTGCGCATGCAGAGGTCAGATCCGTCCAGGGAGTCTTCAGCTGCGTACTCCGCTCCCCTGCATGCTGCCCTTGCCGGGAACACAAAAGCAGGCGCTGCTCGCGTAGGGTCTATCTCCTGCGCTGCTGCATGCCGGAGCCCTGCGGCGGGTGCGGTGGAGAGCGGCGGGGTGTGCGGGTCTTGCAGCAGGCGTGTCTCGTTGTTTTGGTTCTGCTCTCCGTGCTTTGCTGCGGCTCCTCCCCCTGTCAGTTTCCCCTGGACCGTGTGACGTCAGCCACCGCTGCCCATCCCCGGGGTACGTCCGTACGATGCCGCCCCATCCTGTCCCCACCTCCAATACGTCCGTTTCCGCGCCCTCTCCGCCTTCCAATCTGCGGGCCGGAGCCGTGGAGGGCGCGGCTGCCTCTGCTGCAGCGTTTTCCGCTGTCACAGTGTGGTAGCAGCCGCAGGCTGCAGCTTAGCAGCACAATGGATGGCGGCGGGAGGGGAGGGTGCGCTGGAGCTGCTGCGGGGAATGCGGCTCCCTCTGTATGCATACTGTACACGGATTTCCCAACCCGCAATGCACCGTCTGTTACATGTCTGGGACAGGAATTTTGGGAGTATAGCTCCTTGTTAGAAACATCTGTTTTTAGAACACTTGTATGATACTGATGTTCAGTGTGCATGTTCCTTGATCCTATACCTTTTCTATAATAACTTTCCTGGAATCTCCTTCCAATGATTGTCCCCATACAAACACTCCCCCACTGTGTTTGTAGGAAGGATAGAGATATAGAGAGCGCTTTTTAACCACCAAATGGAGATTCCACCAACAGATTGTCAAAATACAAAACAGTACAAGTATTTATAAAACCAGTGTGCCTTTTATTAAGTAATTTTTCAGAATCACATCTGGAAATTGTGTCCTTTTCGGAAATAAAAGTAACCCGACGCGTTTCGTCTTGAAAAAGACTTCATCAGGGGTTTAGTACTGCAGGTGGTAAAAATAACAATAATGGTATATTAAATACTGATATTTACAGAAACATACACATTTTATACATACATTTAAAAGGTATTAATAAGAACCAGCGGACCTGTCTGGTCACTAAAAAGCTTATATATATGTAACTTAAGAAAACGAGCACAGAAAAATGGACGAAGTAGAGTGCTAGATAGCATAAAGAGAGGACTGGATGGAAAAAAGGACTTGAGGGTTATTAGGAGGGTATTAAACATACCGCAGTAATATTATAACGCTTATACCAGTGTGTGTTTCCTCAGTTTTGCGTAGATAGTAATGACCTCCCTCAGTGGGGCAGCTTTCAGGAATCTGTAGGAAAGCCATGTGTACAACATCATTTCTATACGTTTTTATACTTGATGTGCAAAAAATCATTTTTTGTATATTAAATAAAGAAGGTTTGGAGGAAGTTGGACGTACCAAAAATAATTAAATAATGCTTATTGTCAGCTTGTTACTCTTCCATATTACGTGGGTGGTAGTAACCTCCCTCCCTGGGACAATTTTAGATGTCTGAAGGAAGAGAATCATTTTTTATATATATATATATGTATAGGTTTTATACTTTAAAAGTTCATGGAAAGGTAGTGTAAATAATAGACATACCTAAAAGATAATTTTGAACATATATACTGACGTATAATTTCTTTTGAGGTGGGGGGCTGTAGAAGCCTTCTCTTCAGAGGGATTATTACCTAATGGTCATAGAAAAAATGTATAATGAGCAATATCTCAAAACCATTTGAGGTAGAGGAAATTTTATACTTCACATACCCGAATTATCCCCTTAAAGGGTCAAGGTAACCACGGTGTGTCGAAAATCTTTGTAAGTCTCGAATATGAGTACCTTCAAAATACTTTCTAAATAGATATGGATGGGACCATCATATAGCAAAGAGTTGCCAACAAGTAAAATTCAGTGTTTGACCCGGTCCAGTTCAGTGTTTGGTCCGGTTTGAGTCTGCAATATCTGAAATAATGGGCATCTAAGTATATGGCGGCTATTATTAGTATACCCATACCAATATAACTGTGGGGTGGGTGGGAACATTTACATACCTACTGGTCCGTTGTAAAAATGGATAAAACGCACATAGGAAGCAGAGCAGAAGATTCAATTTCTGTGAATAATGTAAATTGTACCAAATTAGATCTATACGATTGAGAGGGTAAGTGTCAGTCACATTCATCTAAGTGCAATATTGGTTAGTTACACCTTCAGGTATAATAAGCTGTTAGCCCTTTCATTAAATTAGTGCAGAGCACAGTATTGTTATACTAACAACATGGGGTGTATGGGCTTATAGCCCTTTGTTGAATTCCCACAATGAGTGTGATTGCTTAAAACAAGTAAACAATTTGACCTTAGCAAGGCTCTATGTGCAAAATGTAGCATTATTATCAGTACATCAATGTCATAACAGTACATCTGTGCTGAAACATTGTTGCTCTAAACAAATAATAGCAATCAACAGTATATCTGTGACATTCATGGCAATTGCAACCAAAATGGGTTTAGTGCAGAAAGTTAACAACAGTTCTAATAACCATGGTCAAACAACACACCACCTCCTCTTACCTGGTTTCAATGGGAAGTTCAGTAATGCTCTGTCAGCCAATACAACTAGCTGTTAAACTGGCTGCCTTATAAGCCCAGGGGTAGTGACATCACTTCCGTATGTCAGAAGTGACACACTGAGAGGATTCGTACTAATTACTGGGGACAGCGTTCGTCCTGTCAATATGTGACGCTGCTGCAGTTAATGTGAATTAAATGCTGGCGTTCTAGATGTTAGGGAGCTGGGGTTTAGGTCCCCTGGGGTACCTAATTGACACGCGTGGGGACCCAGGGGACCTAAACCCCAGCTCCCTAACATCTAGAACGCCAGCATTTAATTCACATTAACTGCAGCAGCGTCACATATTGACAGGACGAACGCTGTCCCCAGTAATTAGTACGAATCCTCTCAGTGTGTCACTTCTGACATACGGAAGTGATGTCACTACCCCTGGGCTTATAAGGCAGCCAGTTTAACAGCTAGTTGTATTGGCTGACAGAGCATTACTGAACTTCCCATTGAAACCAGGTAAGAGGAGGTGGTGTGTTGTTTGACCATGGTTATTAGAACTGTTGTTAACTTTCTGCACTAAACCCATTTTGGTTGCAATTGCCATGAATGTCACAGATATACTGTTGATTGCTATTATTTGTTTAGAGCAACAATGTTTCAGCACAGATGTACTGTTATGACATTGATGTACTGATAATAATGCTACATTTTGCACATAGAGCCTTGCTAAGGTCAAATTGTTTACTTGTTTAAAGCAATCACACTCATTGTGGGAATTCAACAAAGGGCTATAAGCCCATACACCCCATGTTGTTAGTATAACAATACTGTGCTCTGCACTAATTTAATGAAAGGGCTAACAGCTTATTATACCTGAAGGTGTAACTAACCAATATTGCACTTAGATGAATGTGACTGACACTTACCCTCTCAATCGTATAGATCTAATTTGGTACAATTTACATTATTCACAGAAATTGAATCTTCTGCTCTGCTTCCTATGTGCGTTTTATCCATTTTTACAACGGACCAGTAGGTATGTAAATGTTCCCACCCACCCCACAGTTATATTGGTATGGGTATACTAATAATAGCCGCCATATACTTAGATGCCCATTATTTCAGATATTGCAGACTCAAACCGGACCAAACACTGAACTGGACCGGGTCAAACACTGAATTTTACTTGTTGGCAACTCTTTGCAATATGATGGTCCCATCCATATCTATTTAGAAAGTATTTTGAAGGTACTCATATTCGAGACTTACAAAGATTTTCGACACACCGTGGTTACCTTGACCCTTTAAGGGGATAATTCGGGTATGTGAAGTATAAAATTTCCTCTACCTCAAATGGTTTTGAGATATTGCTCATTATACATTTTTTCTATGACCATTAGGTAATAATCCCTCTGAAGAGAAGGCTTCTACAGCCCCCCACCTCAAAAGAAATTATACGTCAGTATATATGTTCAAAATTATCTTTTAGGTATGTCTATTATTTACACTACCTTTCCATGAACTTTTAAAGTATAAAACCTATACATATATATATATATAAAAAATGATTCTCTTCCTTCAGACATCTAAAATTGTCCCAGGGAGGGAGGTTACTACCACCCACGTAATATGGAAGAGTAACAAGCTGACAATAAGCATTATTTAATTATTTTTGGTACGTCCAACTTCCTCCAAACCTTCTTTATTTAATATACAAAAAATGATTTTTTGCACATCAAGTATAAAAACGTATAGAAATGATGTTGTACACATGGCTTTCCTACAGATTCCTGAAAGCTGCCCCACTGAGGGAGGTCATTACTATCTACGCAAAACTGAGGAAACACACACTGGTATAAGCGTTATAATATTACTGCGGTATGTTTAATACCCTCCTAATAACCCTCAAGTCCTTTTTTCCATCCAGTCCTCTCTTTATGCTATCTAGCACTCTACTTCGTCCATTTTTCTGTGCTCGTTTTCTTAAGTTACATATATATAAGCTTTTTAGTGACCAGACAGGTCCGCTGGTTCTTATTAATACCTTTTAAATGTATGTATAAAATGTGTATGTTTCTGTAAATATCAGTATTTAATATACCATTATTGTTATTTTTACCACCTGCAGTACTAAACCCCTGATGAAGTCTTTTTCAAGACGAAACGCGTCGGGTTACTTTTATTTCCGAAAAGGACACAATTTCCAGATGTGATTCTGAAAAATTACTTAATAAAAGGCACACTGGTTTTATAAATACTTGTACTGTTTTGTATTTTGACAATCTGTTGGTGGAATCTCCATTTGGTGGTTAAAAAGCGCTCTCTATATCTCTATCCTTCCTATCTAAATATTGCCTCCCACTAACAGGGGGGGACATAGAGTAGCTGCTTAGAACTTAAGGGCGCACGTGGGGTCATTCTTCTGTTGCCCACTGTGTTTGTGTTTAACTTTCATTTAGAACAGGCATGTCCAAACTATGGCCCTCCAGCTGTTGTGAAACTACAAGTCCGTTCACGCCTTGCCCCAGTTCTGCTATTAGGGAATTCAAAAAATTTGGCAATGCATGCTGGGATGTGTAGTTGCACAACAGCTTGAGGGCCACAGTTTGGACATGCCTGATTTAGAACCTCTGTTTGCGGTCTTGATAGCAGGTGCAGTCAGAGACAAAAAAAGACCTAGTTGATTTCGTGCTGAAAGTAGCTGACTTTTGGTGTTTTGAGCTACTTTCAGCTCAAAATACCCCAGTGTGTACGGCCCGGCGAGGAGCACTGATGCGTGCTCCTGTGTCAGCCGGCCACTGCTATCCGTTGGGCTATTTTACCAGCCGAGTGAACCACTTTCCATAGTTTTGTACTTGGGAAAGTGGTTCACCCAGGGCCAGATTTAGGTACTTGTTTCCTAGCACAGTGCCCACGATTTTGATTGTATTGATCGGGTCGGAAAAATCGCGTTCATCGCATGCCAACCAAATCGCATGCGATGCGATCAACCCGATTTTTACATTGGAATCAATGTAAAATGGTCCCTGAGACGCGTCCTCCGACCTTTTCATACCCCCACTATCCACGTCGGCATGGAGTTGAGTTTATATAGTGTGGCGAGCGCACGCGCATAACTTCACAGGTATACGCGTCCCCTCGCGGGGCTTGCCACGCTTCGGGCTCGGTGGCTCGCCGCGCTTGCCACACTATATAAAATCAACTCCACGCCGACGTGGATAGTGGGGGTATTAAAAGGTCGGACGCGTACCACCGCCCCTCACGGGCTCGCTGCGCTCGCCACGCTTCGGCTTGGCGTCAATAGTGGGGTGGCGTTAACAATGGGGGGCATGAACTATTTCTAACCAGGCCCATTTCCCATTGTTCCCTATGTAAAATCGGGTTAACATTATTCTCTATGGGAAAATCGCGTTGATCGCATCGGGTAGCATCGCGGCCCATTATAATGGGCCGCGATGGACCCGATCAATGCGATTTTGTCTATCACCGGCAAATACACTTGTGATTGACATAAAATCGGGTCCATCGCGTTGATCGCATGCCTTAAGTACCTTAAACTTAAGGCATGCGATCAACCCGACGGGAAACGTGCTAGGAAACAAAGTACCAAGATTTATTTATTTATTAAGTTTCTTATATAGCGCAGCATATTCTTTACAAAGGAGACAGTGATACAACAAACAGAATATTTACAGACAGTCAAAATGTAGGAGGGCCCTGCTCGCAAGCTTACTAGCCTATGGGTGGCACGGCATCCCCCCTTCTCGTGAGGGGTCTGCGAAATATGGGAGGGGGGTTGTGGGGGCAGCAGCGTATGCAGGGGGGGGTTCTGAGTACCCAGAAACCCCCCTGGAGTCTAAGGGCACCAGGCTTAAAAGCTGTGGTCCCCATCCAAGCCTGTTAATTGCTCTTCCCAGTCAGATATTTCAGGATCTGTCTGACTAAAGGTCCATACACCCTGGGCAACTATGCCCAGGGTGTATGGACAGCGATGATGCCAATCATCGCTGTGGGGAAAGCCGCTCAGTGCCTACACACTGAGCGGCTTTCCCCCTGCCCGGCACCTCAATGCCGCTCATCTGCTGGTATAACCCGGCGATTATGCGGGAGCGCGCAGCAGCAATCACAGCTCATCGCCGGGGCATACACACTGGGTGGCTTTGAGCTGAAAGCCGCTCAAACTGGGTGTTTTGAGCGACTTTTAGCTCAAAGTCGCCCAGTGTGTATGGTCCTTTAGAGTTTTTCCAAGTGTATATTCCAAAAGCTGGGACTCTCCCCCTTTGATGGACACTAGTAGCTTGTCCTTACTTTTCCCAGAACCAGAGGTATCTGCCTTCCAGCAGCTGGTTACAGCTCCAGCTCCACACACCTGGTATGTAGTTTTATATTCTCGTTGGCAGATTGCTCTGCCTCCTAAACTATGATCCCCTAGTCCCCAGTACCATTTGGTAGGTGGGATTCTCTAGTTTTTAATTCCATTAAAATCCAAGAAATCAATTTCCGGGAACTGTGGATATCTGCAGTCAAGCAAGCTGTCCTCCCACCAGAAACTTATGAATAATAAGCCCACTCCACTATACACCCCTCCTCTGCGTATTAAACATCCTCTACCACCCAGGAAGTTATGTATCAGGGCCCCTTAATTCAGCCCAATGCCCCCTTCTCCCACACCATCTGTGCAGTAAAGGGTTAATTAGTGGAAATAACTGATCCAGGCCCTACATGCTGAGCAGTTGATATAATACCCTCTACCACCCGCGGGACATCAAAGCTTCCGCTCATAGCACCCCCCACCCCTACCACTGGAGGATCAGTAGGGGCCCCAATACATTGCTATGCCCAGGGGTCTACACTGCTGTTGACACCCCTGTGTGTATATATATATATATGTATGTATATATATATATATATATATATAACAATAAAGTAGAACGGCGGCACTCGCTTTCAACAATGAACTGAGACCACTCAGTAGCTGCGTGTAAACGTTTTCGGTTTATTCAACCTTCATCAGACATATAACAGACAGTGAGTACTCACCAAATATATAGACGTGCCTTAACCCATTCTCGTGTTCACCCTGTGTGCGCCGTATCTCTTCCCTCCTCCTTCCGTTGCGGGTGGCTGGAGGGGTGTCGGATCCGGCTAAGACGTTACTATGGTGACCGGTAAACAATAGTCACTGTTAGAGAGAGATCTCTACAGCGGTGTCGGGAAAAATTTGTACTGTAGCACACAGGGGGAATTCACGTGTCCGGGTGTGCACAAATACATCCAAAGTGTAATTCAGCACGTAAACTTAATGAAAAAGCAGTCTTAATAATAATATATACGTTTTATCATAAGAAACAATTCAGTGGCAATTGTTCATTAAGTCCCGCTGGTGCGACTGTATTCAGTCTCAGTATCCAGTATGATTCGCGCTGTAATAATTTCAGGTTGCGGTCTCCCCCTCTGCGATCTACAGGGATGTGATCAATCATGATATATTTTAAACTTGACAGGCTGTGTTGACATTGTTGGAAATGCTTGGCCACAGGTTGTTCCGCTGGTTTTCCTTCCAAGGCAGTTTTAATGGCACTTCTGTGCTGTGCCATCCTCATTTTAAAACTGCATATCGTCTTGCCAATGTAGTATTTACTGCACGGGCAGATTATGCAGTAGACCACATAGTTGCTATTGCATCCCAATCTATGTTTGATGGAAATTCTGTATCCATCATGCGGGTGTCTAATGTAGTCTGCTACAATCAGATGCATGCATGTAGTGCAACCTGTGCATTTGAAATTGCCCAGCTTTTTCCTGAGGAAGTGTGTTTCCTCTCTTTTGTCAAATTCAGAAATGTCAGTTTTCACTACATGGTCTCTAACATTTTTACCCCTTGTGTAACAAGGTAGCAATCTTCTGTTCTGGAAACCTTTTAGGTCCGGATCGTTTTGAATAATTGGCCAGATATGTTTTGCCAATTTGGTTATTTTAGTCGTTTCTGTATTGTAGTTATTCACCCACACCATACGATCTTCTTGCGTTTGGGTGTTAGTAGACGTTGTTGTTGCTGGGTTCTGTTTTAACGCTTTGTTCATAGCTTCTCCAATAAGCTTATTGTTGTAGCCTCTTTGAAGAAATTTAGTTTTCATCTTTTCCATCTCCGCTAGCTTCTGCTCCTGGTCACTGCAGATTCTCTGCACTCTTAGAAACTGCGAGTATGGCAATCCTTTTATTAAGGGTTCTGGATGGTGACTGGAAGCTAATAGTAAATTATTGCAATCAGTTGGTTTGGAATATATTGATGTGCTTATTTCTTTATTTTTGATTCGTAGTTTGACATCCAGAAAGTTTATTTCTTCAGCTTGAATGTTGTAAGTGAATTTGATGTGCTGATCCTGAGTATTGATTTGGCCCATAAATTGATCAAATTCTTCTTTTGTGCCCGACCACACTAGGAAGACATCATCAATAAATCTCGTGTACATTTTGATTTTTGATGCATGTTGTTGATTGCTGAAAAAAAGATTTTGTTCTACTTTAGACATAAAGGCATTAGCATAGGAAGGCGAGACACATGCCCCCATCGCACATCCTTGTGTTTGTAGGAACAGTTCCTTGTTGAACAGAAAGAAGTTTCTTTCTAGAACTAAACGTAAGAGATCAAGAAAAAAGTCAACTTGTGGCCCCTCATAATTCACATTGTCAGTGATGAGGTCTCTGACTGCCTGTATTCCTCTTCCATGGGGGATACTCGTATACAGGCTAATGACATCTGCCGTGCATAACCAATCTCCTTCAGCCAGGTTACTCAAGTTCTTTATTTTCGTAAGAAAAGTATTGGTGTCTTTTAGGTAAGTCTGTTGCACCTGAATCACAGGTTGTAGGTAATGATCCAGGTACCTGGCCACATTGTAATAGATGGAGTCCCTAGCGGACACAATAGGGCGTCCAGGAGGGTTGTTTTGATCCTTATGTAATTTAGGGACTGTATACAATATAGGTATCTTGCTGTTGGTGATTTTTAAGGCTTTTCTGGTGTCCTCAGTTATGATGCCATCCAACACCGCTTTGTTCAGTAATTGATCTAGTTCCCGTTGATATTGCTGCGTAGGATCTGCCTCCAATTTTTGGTATACATCTGTGTCATTTAGCTGTCGATAGATCTCTGTTTTGTACTGTTCCAGATCTTGTACTACAAGGGCCCCTCCTTTGTCCGCCGGGCGGATAATAATGTCTCTATAGGAGGATAAATCTTTAAGGGCATTGTTTTCTTCCCTGGTTAGATTATGTCTCCCTTGGTATTTGGTTTTTTTTGTAATTTCTGCGTTCAATGTCCTGGTGAACGATTTTATAGCTGGATTTATGGAAATGGGGTCAAAAGTAGATTTGGTTTTTATTGGACAAATATTTTCTCTTTGTTCCACTGGGTCTTTTTTGTCAAAGTACTCTTTTAAACGTAATTGTCGATTGAGACGGGTCAGATCAACTTTGTTTCTTAATTCATTGGGCTTGTTCGTCGGCACAAAATTAAGTCCTTTATTTAATACTGAAAGCTCTGCAGAGGACAACTGTCTGCAAGAGAGGTTATGTACTATTTGGCTTTTTTTGCCTTCCTTCCTTTGGTTCCTCTCGCATTGCTTTCCTCTTCTGGTTCTGGCGGTGGTATGCCTCCTCTTTGTCCTCTGGTACGTACACCTAAAGGGTGTGCACGAGATGATTCTGCTTGTTCTCTGGATGTTCCTTCAGATTCACTGTTGCCACTAGATGTTTCTGTGTCGAATCGGTTTTTAAATGGTCGTCTGTTATATCTTCTGTTCGATCTCCCTCTATTAGGTTGGAAGCCCGTCCAGTTATAAACACGGTTATCTTCATAGTCTTTATTTACTGATGCAAACTTTTTCTTTTTAAACGCTATGAGTTCACTCTTGTATTTATCCACTTCTTTGTTAAGTTTGTCCATCCAGTCGCATGTTTTGTCCGCTATTAGCAGGGGTATGGTTGTAGTTTCAAACTCTGTTATTCTTTCCTTTGTGAGGTTCAACTCCCTAGTTGCTTCCTCAATAACTAGGAGGATAAGGTCAAACGATGCCTTATTGAGAACTGCGGCCCAACGTCTACAAAAATCAGGATTGTTACGTCCTATGGTGGGTTTGTTTCGAATTCGGAATCCTCTAGGGATTTTGCGGTCTCTGAAGTAGTCGGATAGACATACTCCATGCAAGTAATAGTCGGTTTCCTTGTTCCTCAATTTAAGTAATTGTAAATATTGAGTTTCACAAGTCTCCTGCGGCTCGGTGCTGGAGAATTTGTCTTTGAACAGTATACGATTGGCGTCCACATCAGATAGTGAAAGTATTTCCCCAAGTGGTAGTTGGGTGTTGCGATATCCAGCAACTACCTCCTCCGACAAAGGTTCCATAGGTAACGAGTGAAAGTAGTGTTTCCCAAGAAAACCCTTTTAAAAGTATATCCTTTTTGTAGAATTGCGCAGGTGCCTTAGAAAAAGTCCCGTAACAAGTGATGTTGCAGTCAATATTCACCAATAAATTTGGTCTCGGCACTCCGGCTGTACAATCATTCAACGCTGCGGTGCCCTCCAAGAACCAGGCGTTCAAATATAACAATAAAGTAGAACGGCGGCACTCGCTTTCAACAATGAACTGAGACCACTCAGTAGCTGCGTGTAAACGTTTTCGGTTTATTCAACCTTCATCAGACATATAACAGACAGTGAGTACTCACCAAATATATAGACGTGCCTTAACCCATTCTCGTGTTCACCCTGTGTGCGCCGTATCTCTTCCCTCCTCCTTCCGTTGCGGGTGGCTGGAGGGGTGTCGGATCCGGCTAAGACGTTACTATGGTGACCGGTAAACAATAGTCACTGTTAGAGAGAGATCTCTACAGCGGTGTCGGGAAAAATTTGTACTGTAGCACACAGGGGGAATTCACGTGTCCGGGTGTGCACAAATACATCCAAAGTGTAATTCAGCACGTAAACTTAATGAAAAAGCAGTCTTAATAATAATATATACGTTTTATCATAAGAAACAATTCAGTGGCAATTGTTCATTAAGTCCCGCTGGTGCGACTGTATTCAGTCTCAGTATCCAGTATGATTCGCGCTGTAATAATTTCAGGTTGCGGTCTCCCCCTCTGCGATCTACAGGGATGTGATCAATCATGATATATTTTAAACTTGACAGGCTGTGTTGACATTGTTGGAAATGCTTGGCCACAGGTTGTTCCGCTGGTTTTCCTTCCAAGGCAGTTTTAATGGCACTTCTGTGCTGTGCCATCCTCATTTTAAAACTGCATATCGTCTTGCCAATGTAGTATTTACTGCACGGGCAGATTATGCAGTAGACCACATAGTTGCTATTGCATCCCAATCTATGTTTGATGGAAATTCTGTATCCATCATGCGGGTGTCTAATGTAGTCTGCTACAATCAGATGCATGCATGTAGTGCAACCTGTGCATTTGAAATTGCCCAGCTTTTTCCTGAGGAAGTGTGTTTCCTCTCTTTTGTCAAATTCAGAAATGTCAGTTTTCACTACATGGTCTCTAACATTTTTACCCCTTGTGTAACAAGGTAGCAATCTTCTGTTCTGGAAACCTTTTAGGTCCGGATCGTTTTGAATAATTGGCCAGATATGTTTTGCCAATTTGGTTATTTTAGTCGTTTCTGTATTGTAGTTATTCACCCACACCATACGATCTTCTTGCGTTTGGGTGTTAGTAGACGTTGTTGTTGCTGGGTTCTGTTTTAACGCTTTGTTCATAGCTTCTCCAATAAGCTTATTGTTGTAGCCTCTTTGAAGAAATTTAGTTTTCATCTTTTCCATCTCCGCTAGCTTCTGCTCCTGGTCACTGCAGATTCTCTGCACTCTTAGAAACTGCGAGTATGGCAATCCTTTTATTAAGGGTTCTGGATGGTGACTGGAAGCTAATAGTAAATTATTGCAATCAGTTGGTTTGGAATATATTGATGTGCTTATTTCTTTATTTTTGATTCGTAGTTTGACATCCAGAAAGTTTATTTCTTCAGCTTGAATGTTGTAAGTGAATTTGATGTGCTGATCCTGAGTATTGATTTGGCCCATAAATTGATCAAATTCTTCTTTTGTGCCCGACCACACTAGGAAGACATCATCAATAAATCTCGTGTACATTTTGATTTTTGATGCATGTTGTTGATTGCTGAAAAAAAGATTTTGTTCTACTTTAGACATAAAGGCATTAGCATAGGAAGGCGAGACACATGCCCCCATCGCACATCCTTGTGTTTGTAGGAACAGTTCCTTGTTGAACAGAAAGAAGTTTCTTTCTAGAACTAAACGTAAGAGATCAAGAAAAAAGTCAACTTGTGGCCCCTCATAATTCACATTGTCAGTGATGAGGTCTCTGACTGCCTGTATTCCTCTTCCATGGGGGATACTCGTATACAGGCTAATGACATCTGCCGTGCATAACCAATCTCCTTCAGCCAGGTTACTCAAGTTCTTTATTTTCGTAAGAAAAGTATTGGTGTCTTTTAGGTAAGTCTGTTGCACCTGAATCACAGGTTGTAGGTAATGATCCAGGTACCTGGCCACATTGTAATAGATGGAGTCCCTAGCGGACACAATAGGGCGTCCAGGAGGGTTGTTTTGATCCTTATGTAATTTAGGGACTGTATACAATAAATACTGCATAATCTGCCCGTGCAGTAAATACTACATTGGCAAGACGATATGCAGTTTTAAAATGAGGATGGCACAGCACAGAAGTGCCATTAAAACTGCCTTGGAAGGAAAACCAGCGGAACAACCTGTGGCCAAGCATTTCCAACAATGTCAACACAGCCTGTCAAGTTTAAAATATATCATGATTGATCACATCCCTGTAGATCGCAGAGGGGGAGACCGCAACCTGAAATTATTACAGCGCGAATCATACTGGATACTGAGACTGAATACAGTCGCACCAGCGGGACTTAATGAACAATTGCCACTGAATTGTTTCTTATGATAAAACGTATATATTATTATTAAGACTGCTTTTTCATTAAGTTTACGTGCTGAATTACACTTTGGATGTATTTGTGCACACCCGGACACGTGAATTCCCCCTGTGTGCTACAGTACAAATTTTTCCCGACACCGCTGTAGAGATCTCTCTCTAACAGTGACTATTGTTTACCGGTCACCATAGTAACGTCTTAGCCGGATCCGACACCCCTCCAGCCACCCGCAACGGAAGGAGGAGGGAAGAGATACGGCGCACACAGGGTGAACACGAGAATGGGTTAAGGCACGTCTATATATTTGGTGAGTACTCACTGTCTGTTATATGTCTGATGAAGGTTGAATAAACCGAAAACGTTTACACGCAGCTACTGAGTGGTCTCAGTTCATTGTTGAAAGCGAGTGCCGCCGTTCTACTTTATTGTTATATTTGAACGCCTGGTTCTTGGAGGGCACCGCAGCGTTGAATGATTGTACAGCCGGAGTGCCGAGACCAAATTTATTGGTGAATATTGACTGCAACATCACTTGTTACGGGACTTTTTCTAAGGCACCTGCGCAATTCTACAAAAAGGATATACTTTTAAAAGGGTTTTCTTGGGAAACACTACTTTCACTCGTTACCTATGGAACCTTTGTCGGAGGAGGTAGTTGCTGGATATCGCAACACCCAACTACCACTTGGGGAAATACTTTCACTATCTGATGTGGACGCCAATCGTATACTGTTCAAAGACAAATTCTCCAGCACCGAGCCGCAGGAGACTTGTGAAACTCAATATTTACAATTACTTAAATTGAGGAACAAGGAAACCGACTATTACTTGCATGGAGTATGTCTATCCGACTACTTCAGAGACCGCAAAATCCCTAGAGGATTCCGAATTCGAAACAAACCCACCATAGGACGAAACAATCCTGATTTTTGTAGACGTTGGGCCGCAGTTCTCAATAAGGCATCGTTTGACCTTATCCTCCTAGTTATTGAGGAAGCAACTAGGGAGTTGAACCTCACAAAGGAAAGAATAACAGAGTTTGAAACTACAACCATACCCCTGCTAATAGCGGACAAAACATGCGACTGGATGGACAAACTTAACAAAGAAGTGGATAAATACAAGAGTGAACTCATAGCGTTTAAAAAGAAAAAGTTTGCATCAGTAAATAAAGACTATGAAGATAACCGTGTTTATAACTGGACGGGCTTCCAACCTAATAGAGGGAGATCGAACAGAAGATATAACAGACGACCATTTAAAAACCGATTCGACACAGAAACATCTAGTGGCAACAGTGAATCTGAAGGAACATCCAGAGAACAAGCAGAATCATCTCGTGCACACCCTTTAGGTGTACGTACCAGAGGACAAAGAGGAGGCATACCACCGCCAGAACCAGAAGAGGAAAGCAATGCGAGAGGAACCAAAGGAAGGAAGGCAAAAAAAGCCAAATAGTACATAACCTCTCTTGCAGACAGTTGTCCTCTGCAGAGCTTTCAGTATTAAATAAAGGACTTAATTTTGTGCCGACGAACAAGCCCAATGAATTAAGAAACAAAGTTGATCTGACCCGTCTCAATCGACAATTACGTTTAAAAGAGTACTTTGACAAAAAAGACCCAGTGGAACAAAGAGAAAATATTTGTCCAATAAAAACCAAATCTACTTTTGACCCCATTTCCATAAATCCAGCTATAAAATCGTTCACCAGGACATTGAACGCAGAAATTACAAAAAAAACCAAATACCAAGGGAGACATAATCTAACCAGGGAAGAAAACAATGCCCTTAAAGATTTATCCTCCTATAGAGACATTATTATCCGCCCGGCGGACAAAGGAGGGGCCCTTGTAGTACAAGATCTGGAACAGTACAAAACAGAGATCTATCGACAGCTAAATGACACAGATGTATACCAAAAATTGGAGGCAGATCCTACGCAGCAATATCAACGGGAACTAGATCAATTACTGAACAAAGCGGTGTTGGATGGCATCATAACTGAGGACACCAGAAAAGCCTTAAAAATCACCAACAGCAAGATACCTATATTGTATACAGTCCCTAAATTACATAAGGATCAAAACAACCCTCCTGGACGCCCTATTGTGTCCGCTAGGGACTCCATCTATTACAATGTGGCCAGGTACCTGGATCATTACCTACAACCTGTGATTCAGGTGCAACAGACTTACCTAAAAGACACCAATACTTTTCTT